>NC_081559.1:39803968-39908968 GCF_022355385.1 Mustela nigripes | reverse complement strand
GGAGATGTGACCCCTTCTGACAGCTAAGAGCATCAGGGACTCGGGGTTAGGAGGTGGTGGCCTCACATGCAGCCAGATCGAGTTTAAAGTCCAGGCTCTGTGTCCTTGCCAGGAGCCTCAGTCGACAGCGCTACAGCCTCTGGGGAATCTTTCTCCAGCCCTGGCTGACGACAGTTGCCTAGGTGTGGTTGTCAATTTATGTGCAAACTTCCCTTCTTTGCTCCTTCGGTCCTTCAGACATCCTAAAACAGATCCCTGCACTAAATCTCTCCTCTCTGAAATACCTCGAGCGAACTCTGTTTCCAGGTCAGACCCTGACCCATACAGAGCTTTGCACCTGGAATGGTCCTGAGAAACAGGCCCTCGAAGATGTGTTTCTGAGTTTTGGCTCACCACCATGTTGGAATTTGAATTGCAGGGAAGACCTCACTGCCAGCGGAAAATCTGATCCGGTAACGTATGGCATACCGTGTGTTAAGACTATTGGGTTGTTTTTGCATGAAATGGCTATTGAAGACAAGGCTTAAAAGACCAAGTAGATATGCACTTGACACTTACAGTGGTGATGATGATCAACAGAACAGTGCGATGGACCAGCTACTTTTTTCCGGATTTGGGCGCTCGCAGAAAACGACAGGTTCAGGCTTTCACTTTGAAAGTCATGTCAGGATCAGAAAACTAGAGCTCTTCTGTGTCAGTCTTAAAGAAATATCTTATTTCTTGTGGCTAGAGGGCATCACTGGCTGCAAACCAGGCCTCAAGTTTGTGCGAGTTGCAGAAACACAGTCTTGAATTCACGGCCATGCCCATTCTCTTAGGTGAAACCTATGGCACTGACCGGAAAGGAGTGAGACGCTGATTTGGAATGGAGATAGTTGCGTAGACAGACTCAAACAGTCTGAGACTCTAATCCTTCGGCCTCCCTTGCAAGAGCAGCAGACTCCTTAGAGAAATGGCTAATTCCAAATCTGGGAAGGGAAAAGTAGAGGAAGAGCCTAGAACATCTCATGCCTAAGTAAGGAAGTGCTAGCAAAATGATGGGGGCGTAGCGAAAGGACGCAAAAGCCAACGTGGAGGGCACCAAATGAACAACATGCGCACACACAAAAGATGTTATCAGGTTGTAACATACAGTGTGTGCACATGCATGTGTATGTGGAAAGTGCTTCCTTAGAGTGCAGATAAATACAAAAGGAAAGTTCGACAAGCATTAATTATTCAAGCAAGAATCAACCGCTGCTACAACTAGTGGATAAAAGTCTGATGAGGAGGGGCGCCTGGGGGGGCTCCGTCGGTTGAGCATCTGTCTTTGGCTCAGGTTATCCAGGGTCCTGGGATTGAGCCCCATATTGGGCTCCCTGCTCAGTTGGGAGCCTGCTTCTAACCTCGCCCTCTCCCTCTGCCCCTCCTCCCTACTCATGCCCTCTCTCTTTCAAATAAATAATTAAAATCTTTTTTAAAATTTTGATAAGGAATTAGATGTTTATAAAGTCTCAAAGGATCTCCCATAAAAAAGAATCATTACAGTGGAGAAACCTGGCAGACAAACCTCAGTCAAGGGATTGATTTTTTTTTTTTTTTTTAAGATTTTATTTGACAGAGAGAGACACACACACAGTGAGAGAAGGAACACAAGCAGGGGGAGTGGGAGAGGGAGAAGCAGGCTTCCGGCCAAGCAGAGACCCCAATGCGGGGCTCGATCCCAAAACCCTGGGATCATGACCTGAGCCGAAGGCAGAGGCTTAACGACTGAGCCACCCAGGCGCTCCCAAGGGATTAAAATGAACATCACCAGTAATGGTTCAAACCAACATCATCAATGATATGATACATCAAGGACAGGACATCACTTCTGTATAATTTCTGCCCAATTGCATAATCTCAACCAAATCCTGAGAAAACACCAGACCACCCCAAATTGAGAGCATTCTACAAAACCACCGTCCTGCACCATTGTCAAGATACGAAAGACAAAGACAGAGGAACTGTTCCAGATGAGAGGAGACTCAAGAACATGACAACCAAATACAAAAAGCAATCATTGATGGCATCCTGCACCTTTTGGTTTCCTTCTTATAAATGATATTAGCGGAACAATTGATAAAATATGAATGAAACCTACATATTAATTATTCTATCATTTATTTCCTAACTTTAATAATTAACTGTGGTTATATAAGAAAATGTCCTTATTTCAAGGAAACACACCTTGAAATGTTTAGGGGTAAAGAATATAATGTCTGCAGCTTGCTTCCAATTGGTTCATTAAAAAATATATAGTTATGGAGAGTCATTATTGAGAAAAATTGATTACCCAGAAAAACTGATAAAGCAGACGTGGCAAGATGTTAGCAGGTGGGAGTAAAAGTCATGTTGGAGTTCTTTCTACCATTCTTGCAAGTTCTAAGTCTTGAATTATTCAAAATTAAGGTCCCTCTTCCCCCCAAAGTCACTCCTTTTCAATGACAAATGCAATAATAGGATGTAGACAATGACCACCGAGGAATGTTAAAACTGCCACATGAATGGTCAACAGAGCGGTATTAATGGGTGAGTGAAAATGGCCAGCCAACCAATCCTGCCTGCGGATGAGATTGATGCGATGCAACAGGACGCACACAATGCCCGTAGTTAAGCACCTGGGTGGCTCAATGGGTTAAGGTCTCTGCCTTTGGCTCAGGTCATGGTCCCAGGGTCCTTGGATGGAGCCCCGCATTAGGCTCTCTGCTCGGCGGGGAGTCTGCTTCCCTTCCTCTCTCTCTCTGCCTGCCTTTTGCTTACTTGTGATCTGTCAAATAAATAAATAAAATCTTTAAAAAAAAAAAAAGATGCTCCTTGCTGAATCCAAAATACAGGATGGTCCATGGATAAATAATCCAGTTTTTCCAACTTTGTTTTTGAGGAGGAACTAGATTGCACCAGATGCAATTCATGAGCTCATTTGGATTTTGATTCAAAACTTTTGTAAAAAGACACCTTCAAGACAAATCTGAGAAAATCATGTATGGACTTGGGTTTAGATATTATTAATCAACACTGTTAATGTGATGATTTCATGTAAAAGGCATCCTTATCGAGGTGCCTGGCTGGCTTAGTCAGAAGAGGATGCATCTCTTGATCTTGGAGTTTTGAGTTTGAGCCCCATGCTGGATATAGAGCTAACCTAAATTAAAAAAAAAAAAAAAAAAAAAAAGACATCCTTATCCGTTACCATGCACATTAAAATATGTGAGTGATGTATCTAGGACTTCTCTTAAAATAGTCTAAAGAAAGTGGGGGAGTGCCTGGGTGGCTCAGTTGGTTAAGCAGCTGCCTTTGGCTCAGCTCAGGTCATGATTCTGGGGTCCTGGGACTAAGCCCTGAATTATCAGGCTCTCTGCTCAGCAAGGAGGCTGCTTCTCCCTCTGCTTCTGCCTGCTGCTCCCCCTACTTGTGCTCTTTGGTTCAGGTCATGATCCCAGGGTCCTAGGATTGAGGTCCACATCAGGCTCCCTGTTCAGTGGGTCCTTTTCTCCCCCAACCCTGCTTGTGTTCCCTCTCTCTCTAATAAATAAATAAATAAATAAATAAATCTTTTTTAAAAGGGGGGGGCACTTTGGTGGCTCAGTCAGTTAAGCATCTGACTCTTGATTTTTGCTCAGGTCATGTTCTCAGGGTTGTGTGATCAAGCCCCACATCAGGGTCCGCACTGGGCTTAACACTCTCTCTCTTCCTGTCCCCACCCTCCCTAAAAAAAAAAAAAAAAGTCTAAGAAAAAAAGATAAATAAAAATTGGTAAACTGTTGAAGCTAGGTTATATTAGGTAGAAGTTTATTACACTAGTTGCTTTAACTATTTGTCTCCCCCAAAGTCCATATGTTGAAGCACTCACCCTCTAATGATGGTGCTTAGAAATGGGGCCTTTGGGAGGTGATTAGGGTTAGATTAGGTAATGGGGGTGGGGCCCTGACAAAGGGAAAGAAAGATGATTTTTAAAAGAGCTACAGATAACAAAGGATTAGTATCCAAAATGTATAAAGAACTGATACAACTCAACAAATGAGCAGAAGACATGAACGGACATTTCTCCAAACTAGACAAGATAGCCAGCAGACACATGAAAAGATACTCAAAATCACTCATCAAGGAACTGCAATCAAAACCACAATGAGATACCACCTCATACCTGTCAGAAGGGCTAGAATGAGAACACAAGAAACAACAGGTGTTGGTAAGGCTGCAATTAGAAAAAGGAACCCTCTTGCATTGTTGGTGGGGATGCAAACTGGTGCAGCCACTGCAGAGAACAGGATGGAGCCCTCCAAAAATTAAAACTAGAACTATCCTATGACCCAGTGATCGCTACTGGGTATTTACCCAAAGAATACAAAAGCACTAATTTAAAGGGATATGTGTACATCTGTTTACAGTAGCATTATCTACAATAGTCAAATTATGAAAGCAACCCAAGCATCCATCAATACATGAATGGATACAGATGTGGTAAAAATATATACAATGGGGGTGCCTGGGTGGCTCAATAGGTTAATAAACCTTCGGCTCAGGTCATGATCTCAGGGTCCTGGGATGGAGCCCCGCATCGGATCTCTACTCAGCAGGGAGCCTGTCCGCTCCCCACCACCCTTGTCTGCCTCTCTGCCTACTTGTGATCTTTGTCAAATAAGTAAAATCTTTAAAAAAAAAAAAATTACAATGGAGTATTATTCAGCCATGAAAAACGAAATCTTGCCATTTGCAACAATGTGGATGGAACCAGAGTATAATGCTAAGTGAAGACAGTACCATATGATTTCACTCATATGTAGAATTTAAGAAACAAAACAGAGAGAAAACAAATGAGAAAAAGAAAAAAAAAAGAGACAAACTAAGAAACAGGCTCTTAACTAAAGAACAAACTTATGGTTACCAGAGGGGTGGTGGGTGGCAGGATGGATGAAATAGGTGAAGGGGATTAAGAGTACACTCACTCTGAACACTAAATATATAGAACTGTTGAATCACTACATTGTACCCCTCAAACTACTATAACACTGCATGTTAACTATAGTAGAATTAAAATTAAAATATTAATAAAAAATAAATTCTTCTTTTTTTAATTTTTCATTTACTTGACAGGCAGAGATCACAAGTAGGCAGAGAGGCAGGCAGAGAGAGAGAGAGAGAGGAGGAAGCAGGCTCCCCGCTGAGCAGAGCGCCCGATGCGGGGCTCGATCCCATGACCCTGGGACCATGACCCGAGCCGAAGGCAGAGGCTTAACCCACTGAGCCACCCAGGCATCCCCCAAATAAATTCTTCTTTGTAAATAAAATCAAAAGGTGGATAAAAAGAAAGAGACAGGAGATCTCTCTGCCACCCAAGGACACAGCAAGAAGCTAGCTATCTCCAAACCAGGAAGAGGGCCCTCACTAGACACAGAATCTGCTGGCACTTAGATCCAGAGACTTCCCAGACACTTCTAAGATACTAGTCTACTTCTCTGTATGCTTGAAAACTTTCATTTAAAAAAAACCAAAAAACTCAACCCCCCCCCCCCCAAAACAAAACAAAACAAAAAACAACTGAACCTGGCGGGGGAAAGCTAATTAAAGACAAAAGTTAAAATAACCTCAGGACTATTAAGGACTCAGACCCCTCAGGAATGATGGTTCAGGTGACCCCACCACCTGAGGGGCTGGTAGGGACAAAAGAATATGGAATAGGTAGTAATGAAAGCAGCTGTACAAGTATCACCCATAGCCTTGGGAGGTGGTACAGAACAAGAACTGTAGTTAAATATATTCTATTCTATTCACAGCTTATTTCGGGTGGTATTACTGTCTTCTCAAGATTTTATATTTAAGTTTTTCTACATCCGACATGGAGTTCAAATTCACAACCCCGAGATCAAGAGATGCACGCTCCCTCAACTGAGCCAGCCAGAGACCCATCTCTTTGCTTCTTTTATATACACGTATTTGTAGATATAAACCAATTTTTCTATTTTTTCCATATTCGTATTCACACACACACACACAGAGTATCCAGATGAGATTTAAGTGAACTGGAGAAACATTAGATTCACTTAGAAATGGACAGAATGATGGGATTACTGGATATGGTGTTAATGGTTTCCCTACAATTACTGGTTGATCCTCCAGTAACCTTAACTTTCCCTATTTTGCTATCAACCTTTTCAACACCAACTTTTTTTTTTTTTTTTCATTTGACTGAGTGTTGACCGGAACCCTGACCCATTTACGGCTTAATTCCATGTTACCGAAGAGTCAGGTAAGTGGCCGCGGCTCACCATACTTGTATTTCAGCTTCAGCCGGCTTCAGTGAAACTGTGAAGGATGATTATCAGGCATCATCCAGACGCCACACTGGAACCCAAGTGCTGAATCTGAAGACACCCCAGTCAGCAGCGTGCTGCGAGGACGTGCAGATGCACGTGCAGGTCGCACTCACACACTCTGGAGGTGAGAGCTGAATGAAACCTCACAGATCCTCAGGCAGGCGACGGTTCCCCACTCAGACTGCCTACTCAGTACTTCAAAATAATGTCCAGTGCTGGGCCCCACTCCAAATTAGAAACTCTGGGTCATGAAGGTCAAGGGCTGATTTTGTCTCCAAGTTCCACAGGTGATCTGGCGCTAGCTAACGCACAGCCTCCCAGAACCCACACTGCCTAAGGGCAACTCCTTTGCACTAATTTCAAGGTATCCAACAGAAACTTTACCCCTATTAACGCTCTATTGCACCTACATGAACCCCAAAATGCCCTTCTTCCTGGCACAATGGCCTACAAATCGTGTTTATCAAGCATTTATGCACTGGGCACTAAACTCTGCACTTGCATTTTAAGTTATTGATCACAACGACTTGAGAGTTTCCATTTCGTGGATGACGAAAAAAATGCTTGTCCAAGGTAGGTGGTGGGACCAGCATTCAAATTTGACAGCTTGACCCCAGGAACTCCATTCACAAAACCACTTGCAGGTTCACTCCACACAGCACCTTAAACAAACCAACTGGGAGATGCCAGACACAGCAAGGTTGGGCCTTTGGAAACTGCTCTGGATTCCCAGCTCTGCAGAAGGGAAACAACCTGTTCTGAGCCTCCTCATTGGAAAAGACGGAGATCCTCAGTCCTCGGGCCAAATTGGGGTAGTTGCTAAGATTCTTTTCCCATGGTCAGCGTGCACAAACTATCCCAAACCCTTGCAACTTCAAAACAGTAGAGATAATTAGTATTAGAAACTGGTAACTAGGGGCACCTGGGTGGCTCAGTGGGTTAAGCCGCTGCCTTTGGCTCAGGTCATGATCTCAGGGTCCTGGGATCGAGTCCCACATCAGGCTCTCTGCTTAGCAGGGAGCCTGCTTCCCTCTCTCTCTCTCTCTCTCTGCCTGCCTGTCTACTGTGATCTCTCTCTGTCAAATAAATAAATAAAATCTTTAAAAAAAAGAAAGAAAGAAAGAAAGAAAGAAACTGCTAACTACCAATGCAATATCCATTCTCCTCAGTTCTTAGAAACAGAACCCCAGTGGTATTTAGGGTGGTAAAGCAGTCAATTAAAATCCTGAAATTTTCAGTCTTTCTTGCAATAATTACATATTTATGTTCCAATTAAGACTTAAGATGTTGGGTGGGGCTCCCAAAAAAGCCCCTTATAAAGAGCTGAGTAAGCCAGAAGGAGCACTCCCTTTGCCTCACCCCAGTCCTTCCTCCTGCCCGGAATACAGGATTTGATGATTTGTGCTCTGTCACCTTGGACCATGAATGTCCGTGAGTATGAAAGCCACAATCAGGATGGTTAAAAAAAAAAAAAAAAAAGAACCAAGGTCCCTGAACAACATGCCAGCCTCCGAACTTTACTGGAGAAATAAACCATCTGTTTAAGTCACTTTGTTTGCTTTTTTGTCTTATACACAGCCAAACCTAATCCTGACCTGCTGACAATTTTCAGAATCATTTCTCATACTAAAAGAGAAATTCAAAGGAAAAAATGATTTTTGGTCAAAGGACACTAGTCCACCACTCCTACACTTGGGGGGACAAGTAAACAATCTTTAGGAAATAAATGGCTCTGCTGAAGACCAGATGGACTGAACTGAGTACTGAAGCTATTCTGAATTTCATCCTCATGCTGCCATCCCTTTGCCAGCAACAAAACAGGTGCAGTGATAAGATTTTAGGCTACAGAGCAACAACGGGGGCAAGAGCCCACTTCTCTTCCCTTGCTTCCTGTCATTTATGTGCTGTTCCTCCCATACCATGAAGCACAGCAATGCTGTTTTAGTTGCAAAACATTCCCCCTTATTAATCCTTGGAGGGAAACTCTATTCTCGAAGGCTCCCGGTCTGGAACTGGCACTACCAATAGCTGTATAGGTTCATCATTCCCAGGACATCTAATGACATCCCTAAAAGAAACATCACACATCTGATTGCTTCAAGGTTCCCAGTCTCCCTACTGTCCCAGCAAGCAGCACAGCTTCCTCATTAGGAATTGCCTGCACTCAAGCAGGGCCAAATCCATCTCCAGAGCCAGGCTGTTTCTTTTTGCTCCATGAAACCTATCAACTAGGAGCCCAACTTCCATCTGGAATGTGCTCTTGTTTGGTTATAACTTAACTGTTTGGAATGTGCATGCCTGATGCTCTTGTGAGGAAATTCTACTTCCCGGACTGGAAGCACAAGAGAGAAATAACTTCATTTTACAGTGGCATTTCTGTCAGTCCTACAGACTTTTTATTTTTATTAATAATGCAGAGGGCATTTTGTATAAAATAAATGTCAAATTCTTTACCTGATCAATTTGAAAAAAAGTGTTTATGAAAGGACACACATTACATATTTATAAAATGATTGCCTAGGAAAGAAATAATGAAGATAAAGCCAGAGGTACTACTATCCTGAAATTAAAAAATGATCCCTCGGGGCGCCTGGGTGGCTCAGTGGGTTAAGCCGCTGCCTTCGGCTCGGGTCATGATCTCAGGGTCCTGGGATCGAGTCCTGCATCGGGCTCTCTGCTCAGCAGGGAGCCTGTTTCCTCCTCTCTCTCTCTGCCTGCCTCTCTGCCCACTTGTGATCTGTCAAATAAATAAATAAAATCTTTAAAAAAAAAAATGATCCCTCAATTTAGAGCCAATGAAGAGTTAAAGTTCCTTGATGTATATGGCACAGATTCATCTTATGCAGATAATTACCCTAAGTGGCAACAACATCTCCCACCCCACATACTCTTCCTACAATGTGACCTTATTTCTTCCATCAAGGAGAGGGTCCCATGTTCCCAGCTTCCTGAGTCTCAGTGGGTGTGTGGGGACTTTGACAGAATAAAAGTACCACAGAAGTGACACTATGTAACCTCTGAGTTCAGGTCACAGATGGTGATACAAACTCTGCTTGGTTCTCCTCTGGTGGGGAGCCAACTGCCACCCAAGCAGCCCACCTACTCTGAAAATTTCGTGAAGAGGACCCATGACCATGAACTCAACTGAGCTCCTAGCCAACAGCCAGAAATCAGCCAGAATCAGCTGCCAGTCACGAGTGATCAATCTTGGCCAGCCAACCTTATCGAACCTTCCCAAGACTGAAGCCCAGCTGACATCTGACCACAATAAGAGGCGGCCCCACAGGAGAACTGTCCAGATGAGCCCTTCCCCAAAATCATGACTCCTAAAACTACCAACAAAATGGAAGGGTTGTTTTAAGTAAGTATGGAGTAATTTGTTAGGCAGCAACAGTAACCAGAATACCAACTATCTAGGGGAAAGTCTCCATAATAAAACTATCTTGTCTGGGTATGTTTTTAAGCCTCCAAATTAAAGTAAGTAAAAACAAACTATGTACAAAAGAAATACTTCGAAACTCAGAAAAAGGGTGCCTAGGTGGCTCAGTTGGTTAAGTGACTGCCTTTGGCTCAGGTCAGGATCCCAGAATCCGAGGATCGAGCCCCGTCTCAGGCTCCCAACTCCATAGGGAGTCTACTTCTCCTTCTGACCTTCTCCCCTCTCATGCTCTCTCTCAAATGAAATCTTAAAAAAAAGAAAAGAAGGGGTGCCTGGGTGGCTCAGTGGGTTAAAGCCTCTGCCTTCAGCTCAGGTCATGATCCCAGAGTCCTGGGATCAAGCCCCGCATCGGGCTTTCTGTTCAGCAGGGAGCCTGCTTTCTCCTCTCTGCCTGCTTCTCTGCCTACTCATGATCTCTGTCAAATAAATAAATAAAATCTTAAAAAAAAAAGAAAGAAAAGAAAAGAAATATATATATATATATATATAAACTCAGAAGAAGTTAATTTGTAAGTTAAATTTATAGAAAGGGATATAACGTGGTAGTTGGAAGTCAGTGGAGAGATGGGAGTGTGAAAAAGAGCAGAACTGAGACAGAGGAACATTCCTAGGGAACAGTGGTTTCTTTCCACTAAGTGGGAAATTCCTCAAGTTGAAGCAAGTTTCCTGGTTAAGTAAATGGAATGTTCCATGATAAAAATGACTTTGCTACCCCAAATCCACCTACCCCACCCCCAAATGTTTGTCCTTTAATTTTTAATTTATTTTTATTTTCCCTGAACAAGCACACAGTGGAGTCTAGTTTGGAAGGTGTGGGCAGGCTCTGACAGGCACATTCAGAGGATCCGTCTGTGGTATGAGGGCAGAAGACCATCCACGAATCAGCAGACAGGGACAGTGAAAGGAATAAAGACATTTGGTCAAACTTACCTGTGTTTATCTTGATCTCTACAGTCCTAAATACAGAGCCAGCCAGTGTTCCATAGCCTGGCAGGAAAAGCCATGGCTGCCTCCATGTCTCGGGCGCTCACGTATTGGGAGCATCTTCAAGGTGCCAAGATAATGGCTTAGTGCAAGACTTCAGCCTTGATAAAAGCTACAAGAGGTGCTCAGACAGAATACCACCATGTTTTATTTAAGTTCTTTTTTATTTTCCTCCACACTGGCAAAAGTTCCGAGGGAGCTTAAAGTTTTGTAAACATTTTAACTATCCCTCTTTCCCCACCCCCCACTTTTGAATTTACAAAGCAAAGGAGAGCAGGAGTCCCAACTTTTAATGGTTCCCCATCTCCTCATGCTATTTGATCCAAAAACTATATACA
The DNA here is from genome assembly GCF_022355385.1 of Mustela nigripes. NCBI lineage: Eukaryota > Metazoa > Chordata > Mammalia > Carnivora > Mustelidae > Mustela > Mustela nigripes. The sequence goes on along the minus strand of NC_081559.1, from coordinate 39,897,872 downwards.
AGTTTGTAGCAGTCTCTGTATAGTTATTGTACATGTCTGGGAGGGAGGGAGGCAAGAAGGGATAGGGAGAATGGAGATCCAAAAGAATAAAAATAGAAACCAAATATAATCAGCCAAAACCAAAATGCTCTCAGAGCAACTCCAGCCTTCTTCAGGCAATGATGACAGAAAGGAAAGGTGCTCTACCAGGAGCCACCCGAACCACAGCACTTCTCACACAGGGACGGATGGTCCAATGGCTCCAGACCAAAGTGTGATTGGCAATTCCAGGTGATGTTCTGCGGGGGTTGGGGGAGGCAGGAAGAGTACTGGTTTATAAATAGGGCTTGAATACATTTATAACTGAAGTGAAGGGGTATTAGGAGGCCATGATCAGAAGCCAGAACCAGGCTTCTCTCCCCCATTCTCTCCCATCCCCTCCATCCCACTGCATTCTCCTGTGTAGTGGTTTCCATGGATGAAGGTCTTAAAGATGGTTAGGTTTTGTATGTTTTTCTTTTCAGAAAAGGCAAGCAACTTGCCATTCTAGAATCTTTAAACAAAACCTTTTGGGGCCACAGCAAGACACACACGCAATGCTCTGAAGAACCAGATGAAATTCCGGGCTTTTATCAGAAGCAAAAGTTTATCCCTATCCAAAATGAAATTATACAAATTCATACATATGGTAAAGATCCTAGCTGCCTCTTAAACGAGACAAATTTTCAGCAGAAAGGCCCAAAACAAACTGGTCCTAGTCCTCTGAAGTAAAAATATTTATGGGAAAAATCAGTTTTTGTAAGAAAGGAAAAATTAAAGAGTAAGTCCTTCTCCCAGGCCATAGGGTTTCCTTTGTCCAATAAGGTTGGAGAATGCCAGGGGAGAAGTCAGCTTGCTTGGAAGTCACTATCTAATGAAAAAAATGAATCCTTTCTCTGAAAGGATGCTCAGAAAGAACAGGTGAGGGGTGTGCAACATCAAACCAATCCAATCTAAACTCCACCCCACTCAGGGCCTCTTTGATGCAATCCCAAAGTTAGTAGTGGCAATGCAGCTGTCAGACTGGGGGCGCTCTGACTGTCTTGTTGGATACTCAAGTCACAGTCCATGGCATGGTATTGCTGGCCAATGTCTGTTACCATTAACTCTCTTCATGATTGCACCAGTTAGACCCCTTACCCTTATGGGGGGTTAAAAAGAACAACAACATAGAAGGGGAAAAAGTGACATAAGAAAGTAAATAGCTATTGGCAGATCCCAACATACTTTCTGGGACACAGTAGATGAAATCACGGCACAGTAAACAGGTGCTGCCCAAAATCAGCCTTGTTGGGGAGTAATCCCAACTGCCACCCCCAAGACACAGGGTCCGGTCCCCTTATCTACAGTCTGAGATGCTCACCAACAAAAACAGTTTAAAGAATCTTGGACACAAAGGGCTAGAAGAAAAAGCCTGAGATGATCGGTTCTGTGATTTGTTGCAGAGTGATAAAGAGTAAATGGTGAGTAAGTGTTGTGTCCAAAGGTGGAGAATCCATGGTCAGCAGAGAGGAGAAGGAAGGCCAGTCCACTGGCAGGTGCTCAGTAGTCATCCAAAGTCTCGATTTCACCCATATTGAGTCGCTCTGATGAAGCATTGACTGAAAACCCTGCAGGGAAAAATTGGCAATAAGTGACCACATCCAGACAACCATGGGGCTCCAATTCCGGACACTGGGCTGGAAGAGAAGTCTCTCATGTTTTAGCATACCACAGATACACTAAAAAAAGGAAGGAAGGATGGATAAAGGTCAAAGAGCAGTATTCTGCTCTTCTAAAGAGAGATTCTTTGTTTTTATTTATTTCTTAGGGTTCTGGTATAATTTAAGAATGGAGGGGGAAAAAAGAATTCCAAACTAGTACGTTAGAGATTCCTGAGAAGAATCTGGGCTGTGAGCACATGTTAAGGCCAAGTGAGGCTGGCTAGTGGGGAACGTTCATTCGGGAGGTAAATCTTAACAGAGATGGGGACAGGCGAGGGGAGGAATAACACATACCAAATACTCTGCAACTACCTGACCAGATGACTGTGAAATCTAAGTGGAAGTAACACTACTTCAGTCCCCCTCACTACTGGGACTACCTCCCCACCCCACCCCCCGAGGTTAAAAACCTTTTCAAAGTTTCAGCCAAAAGCTTTTGCTATTCGAGGGCAGAAGGCTTCATGGAAGATCCTCACAGCCCTCAGATGTTTTCTCAAGGGTAGACCACACAAAAAGATTCAAGTACTTTGTTCAATTCAACCTATTGTAAGTAGGCTTGCAAAAGGAAAGGATTTCAGTTAGCCATACTGATAAACCAAAATGGAATCTAGTTTAGAGAAAGCAGGTTCAGCATCCCCACTGAAGGCAAGAGCAGTAGTCACAAACACTACTAACGTTCTGAAAACCTAATCCCATCAGCCCCGTGTATGCAATTTTTCTATTAACTCCACAATCAAAGATTGATAAATAGTATTAACAGGGGGCACCTGGGTGGCTCTGTGGGTTAAAGCCTCTGCTTTCGGCTCAGGTCACAATCCCAGAGTCTTGGGATCGAGCCCCACATCGGGCTCTCTACTCAGCAGGGAGCCTGCTTCCCCCTCTCTGCCTGCCTCTCTGCCTACTTGTGATCTCTCTCAGTCAAATAAATAAATAAAATCTTAAAAAAAAAAAAACAGTATTAATAGGGCTTCCTTGGAATGAGGAAAAAGAGCTTTCAGTTCACCCACCCTGAACAAAATCTCAAACTGTTTTAACTGCTATTTGAATATCAAAAAAGTAAACAGGCAAAGCTCTCCTGTCTAAAAGCAGTTAGCATTACTTGTGTTCTGTCCCCTCTATTTGTTCTTTAATGTTCAAGTTTTCAAACAAAGACACATTTTAAATGTACCAATAATAAAAAAAAGTCTTACATAATAAAAATAGCTTAATTATATTATATTCTTGACTCAAAATATCATGATTTGAAAACATAAACATGACTATTTATTAACCAAGGAAGCTGTGGTTCAAGCTGCTTACAAGGCTTCAGGCGAGGAGAGGCCAGGGCTCCAAACCCCAGCCTCAGCTCTGCCCATCAACAGCACTGCCACAACCCACAAGACCTTTTCCCTTGAAAATAACAAAAGGCTTAGTGTCCCTATTTGTAAATAACAATTTAATTAGCTAAGTATTAAAACTTAAAGACCAGGACGCCTGGGTGGCTCAGTTCGTTAAGCGGCTGCCTCCTGCTCAGGTCATGATCCCAGCGTCCTGGGATTGAGTCCCACATCAGGCTCCTTGTTCTGCAGGGAGCCTGCTTCTCCCTCTGCCACTCTGTCTGCCTGTGCTCGCTCGCTCTCTCTCTCTGACAAATAAATAAATAAAATTAAAAAAAAAAAACAAAAACACATATTAAAAAAAAAAAAACCCAAACCAAAACAAACCAAAAAAAACCCTTAAAGACCAAACAGCCTATGAAATGAGCTATTACTCTTCTGAAGCAGGGTTTTGACTTCACATGTATCTCAGGAATAGATGAACTATGATAAAAACAAGCTATATGTGATAAAAGCAGAAATGTAATAAACACACACACACGGGGCACCTGGGTGGCTAAGCTGGTTAAGAATCTGCCTTCTGCTCAGGTCATGAACCCAGGATCCTGGGACTGAGTCCCAGGCTCCCTGCTCAGCAGAATCTGCTTCTCCCTCGTCCTCTGCTCATGCTCTCGCAAATAAATAAAACCTTAAACACACACACACACACACAATTTAATTTTAATCATGGAAAAACAGGAAAAAACCAGCAGCCTGGGGCCAAAAAAGGGAAAAAAAGGTACTTGTTCATGACTACAGTATGTTGCTTACTGGGCTAAGTCTTTAAGCAGACACAGTCTCACTGACGGGTCATAAAACCCAGAAAGGTAGGCACATCTACTCCACATCTGACAGAAGGGAAAGCTCTGGGATACCACAAAGTCCAAAGCATTACAAAGGAGGATTTAAGCCCACTCTGCCTGGCTCTAAAGACTACTTTCTGCTAGGATCAGAACTGACTACAACTCACTTGCATGATTTCTTAAGGTTGAGAGACTGTAAAGTATGACTGGGGAAAATGCCATTGTGTGTGGATTATTATCATATCCAAGTAACAGATACTGGTTCACAAGGGCACCTCGTAGCTCTAAAAACTACAGAAGACACAGCACAATGGAGGTAATGGATCATTATAACATGCCTGGGCCTCTCTGATGGTCTGTTCTAGACGCAAAGTTCTCCCTTGATCAGTGACTACCTTTCTCAATTGGATGCTTTTGGATCAAATTAGAACTGTCTCATTCTGTGCACGGTGAACTGTGACTGATGGGCATTTACTAATTTTTCTCAATCTGTAAATCAATTAAAAATAGTAATAAGTGGAAATGAGTAGGTAAAGGGCAGAAGTTAGTAATTATCAGGGGCGCCTGGGTGGCTCAGTGCGTTAAAGCCTCTGTCTTCGGCTCAGGTCATGATCTCAGGGTCCTGGGATTGAGGCCTGCATTGGGCTTTCTGCTCAGCAGGGAGCCTGCTTCCCTCTCTCTCTGCCTGCCTCTCTGCCTACTTGTGATCTCTGTCAAATAAATAAAATCTTTAAAAAGAAAAAAAAAAGGCTAGTAATTATCAGAGGAATTTTCAGAGAGAGATTTAGCTGAGTAGAAATTTTCATTAAAAAGTCCACACTTACATAAGAGAGCTTTCTAAACACTGATGAACTTTTACTCCCTTTTCCCATATATGCATTTTTTCTGCTCCTTCAACATATATAAATTCCTTAAACTCTATTCCTAAAATAAGTTCTCATTTCCCTGAAGAGTGTTTTCTTTTTATTTATTTTTTAAGATTTTATTTATTTATTTGACAGAGAGAGACACAGCGAAAGAGGGAACACAAGCAGGGCAAGTGAGAAAGGGAGAAGCAGGCTTCCGGCTGAGCAGGGAGCTGGATGCAGGGCTCGATCCCAGGATGCTGGGATCATGATCTGAGCCTAAGGCAGACACCCAAGGACTGAGCCACCCAGATGCCCCCTGAAGAGTGTTCCTTTCTTTCTGGTGTCTGCAATAGGGGTAGAGTCAGATTGAATATTTAATTCAAAAAGCTTCACACCTCACTTTCAGTGACAGCCTACCCTTCTAGTGTCACAGCTGAAGAGCAACAAGGGCTTCTTGTCTAGAACCCACACCCAGAATTTCAGGGACACTTGTAAATCTATAGTCACCCACTTCTGTCAAAACTGGGTAAAATGTTAGACTGTTTCATCTACTCTTAACAGAAATTTCAGAGACAGGCAAAATAAACAAATAAATAAATAAAGTACAATTCTGAGGCAGAAGAAAATAGAATTTCACCAGATTGTTCTCTGTACCTAAGCCAGCTTTCAGGCCTCAGTTCCAAAGGGCAATCCCCAAAGTTAGGTTTTTGTTTGTTTGTTTTTAAGATTTATTTATTTGACAGACAGAGACAGTGAGAGAGGGAACACAAACTGGGGGAGTGGGAGAGGCAGAAACAGGCTCCCTGCTGAGCAAGGAAGCCTGATGCAGGGCTCGATCCCAGGACCCTGAGCAGATGCCTAATGACTGAGCCATCCAGGTGCCCCCAAAGTTAGGTTTCTATTACGGACACTTTGTTTTCTCCAGAGTACAAAAACCCAGGAGGGAAAGCAGGGACCCTCCTGAGGGCAGGGCAGGATGGCAATCCCCCTCTTGCTGTGCGTGTGCTCTCTCCTCTTTCACGAGGTTATCTCCACTTGAAGTTTCATAGGCATTTCACACTGACCCACCCACCTCACCTCAACTCCGTATCATCACCCCATAAGCCTGTTCCACTTTCCAGGGCTCATCCTTTAAGCAAATGGAAACACCACCCATCTTGCTGTCCAAACCGTTCCATTCCCCTTGCCCTGCCAATTCAGTCCCCTAAGTTTCTGAACCCCATCTAACTCCTCTCCATCTCTACTGCCCAAATCCCTGTTCTCCAGGCCACTAGGATCTTTTACCTGGTCTATACTTCAGCCTCCTAACCACTCTGCCTCCTGCCTGGGCCAACATCCCAACCTGCTGTCTTCGCCAATATAATCATTCTACTCCAGACAGCATGGTTTTTAATACTCTACTTTACATTCATAAACAGAGAATCATTTTAATTTCATCATTGTCTGTGAGGCTGTTAGGCCAATCGAAGAAACACAAACAGCCTGCAACTGCTTTGCCTAGACTGTTTATTATTCCAGAAATACCACTGTCTGTCCTTCCCACCAGTCTTTCAAAGCCCCAATTCTGGTGTCACCATTTCCATGAAGCTGTCTTGTGTGAAGACTCTGGTTCTCAATGCTAGACGAGAATAGTTATGGCTAACAGAAGAGTGGAAAGAAAACAGGCCTCCTCTGAAATCCCAGCCCCACTGCTGAACAGCTGTGTTGGAAACTTTGGAAAATGTTCTAAACCCTCGGGGCTTTGGTTTACTCTTTGGTAAACTGAAACATGATCTCATAATGCAGAGTGACTCTGAAAATCATAAGTATATATACACATATATAATGGATATCAGCAAGTATTAGTGGTTTGAATACCTGACTGGGTTTATAGTCAGTTTCTATACAAATCAGCATTTAAATTTTTACAACTTTTCCTTTTCTCCATTAGCATTATTTTCCAATTAAACTGAAAGGCCTTCTAGGGAAATTTGTATTGTATCTGAAACAATTCTTCAAAGTTTAAAGTGCCACACAATTTAAGTCATTACTTTTCTTGTTTCCTACAGCATATGCAGCATCGCTCTTGCACTGATGTGCCCAGTAAATATTACTTATTTAAATGGTTTTAAAAATTAATTTTGTATAAGAAATATTTCCCTTTATCATAAACATTCCACTAGGAGACTCACATATAATACTGCTATAACCTGCTCCCCTCGAACACCCAGCTGAGACTTTAGGCTTTGCTCACCTAATAAACTGGGATCTGCTCGGACCATCTTCTGTTTTTTCTTCTTCTTGCCACTTTGTACAGCCTCAAAATTGGATTGTTGGTTGTTGCTTTGATTGGTCTGAAATACTGAATGGAGTGCACTGTGGTTCATTCCCCACACAGAGTCCTGTGAGATAAGATGTTACAACTGAGGTTACACAGAGGATGCAAGTGTGGCGCACTCTAAGAAAATGACTGATTGGCTGTCACCTTACCAAGTATGAGATTAAAAACAGAAGATCCCACCATGGATTCTGGTAATAACGAAACCATGAAGAGTCCCCTGAGTTACCCTTTCCCTTCATTTAGATTCAGATATCACATTTAAGCTCTGGGCCTCCAAAAGGATCATCCTGGTAGCTCCAGGTTTTCATCCCAGCGGCGACACAGCTGTCAAAACCTCTCTGGTAGGGGCGCCTGGGTGGTTCAATGGGTTAAGACCTCTGCCTTTGGCTCAGGTCACGGTCCCAGGATCCTGGGACCAAGCCCCGCATCTCTGCTCGGCAGGGAGCCTGCTTCGTCCTCTCTCTTTCTGTCTGCCTCTCTGCCTGATTGTGATCTCTGTCTGTCAAATAAATAAATAAAATCTTTAAAAAAAAAAAAAAAAAACCCTCTCTGGTATACAGAGAGTCCATACCATCCACTAGGAAATTAGATATACAGCAAATAATCACAAACAGACCTCTGTACTCCAACAATCCACACCCCTCACCTACCAAAGCATATGGTTCCTCTGTCTCTGAGCCCCCCGACAGAAAGGACAGGATGCAGACTAGCTGGTAGCATGTTACCAAACAAAATCACAATCATGTACTTTATTCCTGTTGGCAATCCTAGAAGAGATCTGGTCCCTAAATATCCATACACTTTCTACCAACTGTTCCAACTATGAAACAGTCTACCAGACATTCACACTTACTGGCTGCTCTTATTAGAGCAATTCATTTTAAACTGAGATCCGATTCAATGAGTTGGTTGAAGGCACAGGTAGTGGCAGTGGGGGATGAGGAGGAAGAGTAGAGAAAGCACTGTGGAAGGACAAGGCTGGCTACATGTGCATGTGCATTCACAGTGGGCCCCAACTTCCAATTTCCCAGCACATGGGGCAGTCATTTCACAAACGTAAAGAAGTTTCTATATTACTATACAATGTCTTCCCTTCTGATTCTTTATTTTTCCTAGTGCTGTTTCTATTGACATCTTTCACTTAATCCCTATTAGTCCATCTTCCCAAATGGATTTTAAATGCCATGTACTTGGCTGTATCTTTTATATCCTCAGAACTGACTGATATAACAAAAATTATCTCTAGCAGAATTATAGAACTAAAGGATATAAATCATCTTAAGCTCTTTGTGTGCCTTGCCACTTCATCCTTCAGAAAACTTGTATAACTGATCCTCATTATTCACAATTCCATATATGCAAATTCACTTACTGGCTATAATTTACGTGTAACCCCAAAATCAAAACTTGTGAAACATTTATGGCTTTCCTGAACACCGAGCTGCTAAAATGTGAGTTGCCTCAGGAACACATTCTCAGCTGAGGTGGAACAGGGGAGTATTCTGCCTTCTTGTCTCAGTTCTCATACAGTAAAGGAGCATCTTTTTCAGTCTCCATAGTGTCCTGATGTTCACATTTTATGCTTGTTCGTGTTGTCACTGTTTAAAATAGCCCCCAAGAAGGGCGCCTGGGTGGCTCGGTAAGTTAAGCATCTGTTTTTGGCTCAGGTCATGATCTCAGGGTCCTGGGATCAAGCCTTGAGTTGGGCTCCCTGCTCAGAGTGGGGTCTGCTTCTCCCTCTGCCTCACCCTGCTCTCTCTCTCGTGCGTAAGCTCTAATAAATAAACAAAATCTAAAAAATCAAATGGTTCCCAAGTATTAAGTGTTGTCTGGTGTTCCAAAAAGGTTGTAACATGCCTTAGGGAGAAAATGCATATGCTAGATAAGCTTCACTCAGAGGTCGGCTCTAGTGCTGCTGGCCATGAGTTCAATGTTAAGGAATCAACAATATATTAAATAAGGCATCTTAAAGAGAAACACGCATAAAACAAAGTAATATATTGACCAGCTGACAAAAATGTTGTGATCAGAGGTTCCAGAAATCTAATTGGGTGTTTTCCCTGGAGCAATAGTTCAGTATTCACTAATTCAGCTGTAGCGACGACTTTACAAAACCTAACTACCACAAATAATGAGAACTCATGGTACTGTTCACTGCCCATCAACAACATAAGACATGTCTGGCATGCTTTGGTATGGTCAATATTGTGTACAGCGCATCCTGAGCACTGGAGATTTAACATTTGTAGGTGTTAACTTTTCAAAAAAATGTATGGGTCTGTGACAAGTTGGAATTAGCAATCTGACTGAGTGAGGCACATACACAAACCAAGGAAAATGCAACTAGTATGCCTAACAGAGAATGATTATGTTTGCTATCTGGGAAATTCACAAAGGTCTCTGGACCTGCCATTTGAAAATATCAAATATACCACATTTTAAGAAGCTACGGTCATCTGATGTACAAAAATGGTATCTTTTGTTTTAATTTTCATTTCTTTGGCCGTCCAGTACTGCGAGGTCTTACTACTCACTCGCAGGGGCACAGCGCCAACCAGTGCCTCGTACCTGCTGCTGCTGCTGCTGCTGCTGCTGCTGCTGCTGCTGTTGCTGCTGCTGCTGCCGCTGGCTGGCTTTCTGTTTGGCACGGCGCTCGAGGAACTGCTTGGCAAACTCCTTGGCCTCAGAGGTATCTCCTAAATAGGCCCTAATATAATCATGGACCTCATAAGGAGATTCTACTTCTTTCAGGAAAGAAACAAAAGTAGGAACTGCAATGTGAGAGGGGAGAAGACATAAAGAGTAACAATGAAATATCACATGCAAAGAATCAGTGTCAGTTTTTAAAACACTGTCACACCTACTGCCAACTGTACTGATGCAAATGGGGAAGGTATGCAGCTACTGTGTTAAATACTCTTTAATCTACTCTGTGGGGCGGGGTGGGGTAGAAGCACTGTCATTGTAATGCCCCAAATTACCTCAAGTAGCACAGAGTCAAACAAAGATGTATCACGCATGTTTAGTTTCACTAAATGTTACGCTGGTAAAAGCCATATGTTACGTTGAGACTAGAACAACTGCTTGTCTAAGACTTATCTGGAAATTCATTCTTTCTTTCCTTAAATTCAGTCAATATTTATTAAGTGCCATGATGTGTGTCAGGCACCATGACAGATACTAACAATACAGCCACACTCTCCAGGAACTTTCACTTCACTGAGCTAATGTTCAGAGAGGAATCAAGTGGAACGTGCAAGCAGTGTGGTGCAGCAGAAAAAGCACAAGTATCAGAATTAGACAGACATGGGTTAAAATACTGACTCTGAAATTTGCTCGCTGTGTGACCTTGATGAGTTATTTAACCATCTGAGCCTCTGTTTCCTAATTTATAAAATGGGGATAATAGCACCTACATTGCAAAGGCATCTTATGAAGTTACCGCAAAAATTAAAGAACTGGAGTAACATATGCTAACTGCTGGAAAGTGCCTAGCACAAAATAGCTGCTTAATGAATGGTAGCTGGTCATTATTCACTATTATTTATTATATTTCCCCTGGCTCTTTCAGACCGTACAATATTGTTATAATGCTGCAAAGGAACTCTTCTATTCCTTTACTATTCCATTTTGAAAAGATCCTTGATTTTAGTTAAGACACTGTAGGTGGATGAATTCAAATTAGCCGATCAGTTATAGGAAATCTGGATCTTCCACACTAAGCTTACTAGTCTCTAGTTCAAATATTTGGGGTCAGAGCAGGGATTCACTTCCATCTAAGGCAGAGAATTTTCTTTGTGATCAGTAATAACTAGCAAGTTTTTCTTCAAATTGTGCTGGAACCTTTTCACTTCCACTAACTGGTCCTAGTTTCATTGTGCATAAAATAAGTCTACTTGCCCTAGCACATGATTCCTACCCGCCCCCAAGGCAGGATGGGAATGATCTCATATCACCTCAGCCTTCTCGTGTCCAGGATGACCTCTGTCTCCACCATGAGTTACCTTTCTTTGGACTTGGCCTGGCTGGCAACGTCCCCCATAAAATGACCTGTATGGAATTATGAACTCCTCTGTCCTGAACATTATTAAGATAGCTTGAGACACCAGACACCATTTACTTTTTGGCAATGACTGAGAACCTATTTGAACACAATATTACAGGACTTTTCTCACAAGTAGTATTTGAAGGGTCAAGTTCTTATGGTAGATCTAGGATTGGACCTCCATTAGCTTTCACCTCCTGATTTTTGGCCCATCGTTCCAATTTGTCGACCTCTTTGTGGGTCCTGCTCTGCCATTTCACATGCTGGGTTTCCCTCCCCAATTCTTACCATCCAAGTTATTTGCCGTATTAAGGGCATGAAGCATCTGTTCACACCACTGGGTAAATCCATCTTGGGCTTTATTTACTCCCTGAAAGAGCTTCAGCAACTTTTCTTCTTCTTCTACTTTCTTATTCTGCCGGTTAGACACACCTACAGATTTACTAAAGCAAAACAATAGGGCGATATTATATTCCCAGAAACTGTTACTATATGATTATACTACAACACCATAAACAGATAACGTCTTGGCAACACTGGATGGCTGTCTGTCAGTTATCCAATGCTTGGGTCCAAAAACGAATTAAAAAATAAATAAAAGCTTCAAATATTTGGATTGGGGACGGGGAGCTCAATACCCTCTTATAATCTAGTCTCAGCTAATACATTCTCATTTGTGAAGACAGGGCTTCTTGCCAGAGAAATGATTAAATTCTTCCTATGTGCCCTTTGGTGAGTTTTTAAATTTTGCTAAGCCTCAGTTTACTCATCTGTAAAATGGTACTAATACTTCTTTGGGTTATCACAAGGAATAAAAATACTGTATGCAAAAGCCTAGAGCACAGTGCCTGGCAAAGATGCTCAGTAAGCTGACGGTTGTTTATTGAGTCCTATTCTTAATACTTTAGACCCTCAAACAAGAAGAAACAATCTGACAATACTACCATTTATTAAGTAGTTACTATGTGCCAGGCACTTCACTAACTACTTTGTATGCATTCATTTAATCTGTACAACTACACCCATGAAGTCATCATTATCTTCATTTTACAGATGAGGGAACTGAGGCTCAAAGAGGTTCCCTCTTGCCCAAGGTCACACAGGTCACACAGCTAATAAGTGGCAGTGCTGGGAACTGAGTTCATATATTTATCATTAAAACCCATGTTCATTCATTAACACTGCATACTGAAGAAAGAAAAGACAAAGCTGAAGTGTAACTAATTTATCATAAAATAATAGGTTTAAGGTCATTAGAGAGGTGTTTATAATACTCACTATAGTCTAGCTAACTTAAAAATACAAATTTATAAAGAAAAATGCTAAGATCTAGAGAGTATCTTGGAGAAATGTTCAAAAACAACAAAAATATACTATTCCTAGTATTTATTAAGTAGTTACCATGTGACAGGCAATGGACTAAGTGCCCAGCAGTACAAAGAGCCCCTAGTAATAGCACAGATATGTTTCCATGGGGAAGAAAACAATCACCAAACTACAACCTCCCATGCTTAGACATAGATGAAAATAGGCAAAAACTAAATAACTATCTTTTCCTCCCACCCAATATCCCACTCCCCACATGCCCCATCCCCCAACCCTCCAAGAAGCATAGGTTTCATCATTTGAGCCCTACCTGAGACTGGCGTTGTTTTTATTTTTATTTGTAGAATTCCTAGGTCCCACCTCTTTCACTGCATCATCCCAGAATCCCATGTTGGAGTTTTTAGTGTCAGCATTACTCCAGATACTACTGACTAGGTCAGATGCCCACTGGTTAGGGGGACCAGTATTTATAGAGCCCCAAACAGAATTCCCAATGCTGGTGTGCAGGTTGGAATGCTGTTAAAGAGACAAATGACTCAGTTAACAATACTGAAAAGAGAAAAAGAGAGTCCACCAAAGTCAGAAAAGAAAACTTCTTACACCAATCCATATAGTGAGTACTTAGGAAGATGGACCCACCGTATTATTCCGGGCTCTGTTTGGTTGCTGGTGCTGCTGTTGCTGCTGCTTCTGCATCTGCCTAGCTTCTTCCTGCTGGATCTCCAGGAGAGACTTCGCAGTGCCTGCAGGTTTGCTGACATTCCCCCAGCCAGAGAGCTTCTGCTGTTGCTGCTGCTGCTGCTGCTGGAGAGCTTTCATCAGTTCCCTCTGCTGGCGCCTTTGCTGTTGCACAACAATAGGAGCTAGCTTAAGATTCTGGTTTTCAAAAGCATTAGTTACTCCTGTTTGGTATAGTAAATGGAATGCATATACATAAGAGCTACACAAAATTAAGACACTCTGCAGGGTTAGCCACTTTGCTGCAAATAAGGATGTCAACTGCCAGAGGTACTAAAAAGTACCTCTAAAAAGATCAAACTAAATTGATCAGACTAAAAAAAGATCAGACTAAAAAGTTCAAACACAGAATTACTTTTTAAAAATTAAGCAGGACTTTCGGTTAGGCATAGAAATGAAATACATATGAATTTCCTAAAGCCCTACCAAAATGAAAGGGGGAAAAAAATTACACACACACACACACACACACACACACACACACACACTGTTAAAAACGATACACCCATAAGGACAAAAGGAATAGAATAGATCCTAAAAGCTGAAAAGCACACAAATACTGATACCCAACGGATACCAGTAAGTTGAAACCTAAGTAAAGGAAGCTCAGAAAGAGGCAGATTCATCTAGAAAACTCCGTAATTACAAGTATGGGTAAGAGAGAATAAACTGCCCGAAAAGTCTAAAAGTAACAGGAAGAACCCAGACTGCCTTTGCAACCCGATGCAGTTGGGCAGCTATCTCTTCCTCTCCCTAACAGGAAACTCAAACATCCCTCTTTAGAGAGACTGAGCCAGAATGGTGATCATTCTGTGGGGAAGCTGACCACCCAGCACAGAAGAATACACCTACAGATGTGAAAAGATGGGAGGACTCCCCAACGCAATAGCCCTGCCAGAAACCATTACAGCGAAGCCCATCAAGGTGTTGTATATACAGAACCTTTAATCCTATATATGAACAACAGCCCAGGATCAACAAACATTTGACCTGAACTTCTAAGATGAAAGCCAAAGACCAAATTAAAAAAATGAAATTCACTGGAAAAAGAAACAAGAGAAGGGAAAATGGTGACTAGCTTTCAAAAAAAATATTAGTAAGTAGGGGCGCCTGGGTGGCTCAGAGAGTTAAGCCTCTGCCTTCGGCACAGGTCATGATCTCAGGGTCCTGGGCTCTCTGCTCAGTGGGGAGCCTGCTTTCCTTCCTCTCTCTCTGCCTGCCTCTCTGCCTACCTGTGATCTCTGTCAAATAAATAAAATCTTTTTTAAAAAATTAGTAATTTTAGAGAGGTAAGATGTGAATTCAATGAAAAAGAGGCGATACAAAGAAACACTAACAAACTAAGGACTCAGAGAAATTTCTAGTAAGATCACATACATTACAGTTCAATAGAAAAATTGAAACAGAAGATTGAGGAAATGCTTCCAGCAAAAAAGGTAAAAAGAAAAAAAAAAGTAAAATGACACAGATTAAAAATAGGAGAAAGCATGAAAAAAATAAACATCAGTCCAGGAGCGCACCATGCATATGGCAGTAATTTGAGAAAACAGAACAGCTGTGCAGCAACCTAAGACCATCCAGACTTGAACAGGTTAGGCAGTCATAGAAACGGTACTTCCAGGAAAAGAATGAAACACAATTATTTTAGGTTTCCCTACATGAGAAATATCTACTGAGTAGCATTTTCTACCTTTTGAAGAGTGTAGGAAAAATCTAACAGTTCAAAGAGAATCTAATGAAAATACAAATGCGGTGATCATTCACTTTTTAAAAAAGATTTTATTTATTTATTAGAGAGAGAGAGAGAGCGCGAGTGCGCGCGCGAGAGAGAGGCGTGCACCAGCAGGGGGAGCAGCAGGCAGAGGGAGAGGGAGAAGCAGACTCCCCGCCAAGCAGGGAAGCCCTGCACTGGGCTCTGTCCCAGGAACTGGGATCATGACCTGAGCTAAGGGCACACAACTGACTGAGCCACCCAGGCACCCTGAGGTGATCATTCACTTCTGACAAACATGAACCAGACAAGACCCGGGATTCCAACTCATGACCACTAGTATGTTTTTCAAACAGCGGACACCTGAAATATTGGAACAATTTTTAGTCTTGAAGGGAACAGATATACCCTTCTCTGCATCTACTTGTTGATAATCTTTTAGAAAAGAAATGATTTCAGAGAAAGCGGTCTTTTTAGAGGGTGATTAAGGTGAAGAAACAGTATCACCCACTGGTAAGGTCCAGCACACCACACGGTGAATATGTACAGACAACTCCCCCTTCTGTTTGTGCAACCATGACCTTCAGTGAACCACACCACCCAGATTCAAAAATGACAACTTCCCTTCTCTAACAAACTGACTGCTCTGCCTCAACTCACAGCCACATAACACACTTTCTGCAGGACTCTGCTACCTCATGAAATCTTTTCAAGAGACCTTCCCAGATCACACTACCTAAAAGTAGACAATCAATCACTACCAGCAGTTTTTATCCATCGCCCCTCAACCCGAGGGCACACTTTATAAAAGCAGAGAATTTCATCTGTCTTAGACTCAGCCATATCCTCTGACTGTAATTGAGCAGGTGTTAGCAAGTATGTGATGGATAGATGGACAGATGAATTAATATGGCACGCTGAACCAAACCATTTTACTTATTCATTTCTTCTCTGTCAAGAACTGTATTCTTCCTTTTCCCCCCTTTTAGTCCACTCTTTTATATCCTTCTTATCCTAATGATAACAGGTTATAGACTTACAAGCAGAGAGACTTTATTTCCATCATATTTAAGTTTTTAAAGCTGGTCAGAAAACCCAATATCCTTAGGGGAAAAAAAAAATGTATTTGGCACCCTAAAATCAAATTTATAAGAAGGGTATCTGCATAAAAACCAAAATTCTGAAAAACCCATGACACTTTTTTACTTACGAGCTACTTCCTCAAGAACTACAACAAAATGTTTAAGGTAAATGAACATTCATGTTACCTTATCTTAATGTTATTCCTATTATACGCTAAAAAGTTTAATAATGAACATCCAGTTCAGATACACAGCAATTCTGACGATAACCATGATCTTTACTAACCCTCACCCATAATGTACACCAACCATTCTGGAAGACTGTTTAATGAGACCACTTTTACTTTTAGAATTTTAAAATTTACCTCTTCTCGAAGCTGCCGTTCTCGTTCCTCTTCTAGTTTTTGGATTTCAGCCAATGACAGCGTTGCCTGGGACTGACACGCGGTTGTATTGGACTGCTGGCCCCACGTGGAAGAAGAGGGAAGCTAACAAAAAAGGAAGGCAGAAGAGCTTGTGAGGAAATGTGCTCAGGAAACAGAGGAAATACTGCACATTTATGTACAGGCAGAACATTCATGTTTCCTTCAACTCCGCTGACAACATTCAAATTTCTTCCTGCAATCCTTTGCATTTTAGAATTCTCTCAGTTTGTTTTTAAAACTTTTTTGTCACTAGAGGCGCCTGGGTGGCTCAGTTGGTTAAGCGTCTGCCTTTGGCCCAGGTCATAATCCCAGGGTCCTGGGATCAAGCCCCCATAAGACTCCCTGCTCACAGGGAGCTTGTTTCTCCCTCTCCCTCTGCTCCTCCTACCCACTCGTGCTCTCACGGTCTCTCAAATAAATAAATAAAATCTTAAAAGAAATAAAATAAAACTTTTAGGGCACCTAGGTGGCTCAGTTGGTTAAGCATCTGCCTTCAGCCCAGGTCATGATCCCAGGGTCTTGGGATAGAGTCCCACATTGGGCTCTCTGCCTAGCGGGGAGTCTGCATTCTCCCTCTGCCCCTCCCCTCACTTGTGTTCAACCTCTCTCTCTCTTTCTCTCTCTCTCATAAATAAATAAATCTTTTTAAAAAAATAAATGAATAGGGGCGCCTGGGTGGCTCAGTGGGGTAAAGCCTCTGCCTTTGGCTCAGGTCATGATCCCGGAGTCCTGGGATCGAGCCCGCGTCGGGCTCTCTGCTCCGCAGGAAGCCTGCTTCCTTTCCTCTCTCTCTCTGCCTGCCTCTCTGCCTACTTGTGATTCCTCTCTCTCTGTCAAATAAAATCTTTTTAATAAATAAATAAATAAATAATGAATAAATAAATGATTTTTTGGTCACTCTCCCAAACCTAAGATTATTTTGGAACTTAAAATATACACAATAGGGGGCGCCTGGGTGGCTCAGTGGGTTAAGCCTCTGTCTTCTGCTCAGGTCATGATCTCAGGGTTCTGGGATCCTTGGAGCGGAGAGCTCGGCATCAGGCTCTCTGCTCAGCAGGAATCCTGCTTCCACCTCTCTCTCTGCCTGCCTCTCTGCCTACTTGTGATCTCTCTCTCTTTCTCTGTCAAATAAATAAATAAAATATTTTAAAAATATATATATACACAGAATACATTTTTATTTGATCTACCATTTTGGGATTACAAATTTGTTACATCCAGCACCAACATATACAGCAATATACAGACATAAAGATAAAGAAGTAAACAGAAGAATCACTAAATTCTTAATCCAAGGAACAATAAAGGACATGATATGCTCCTTTCTAATGAAAGGCTGAAGGATAAGATTTCTGAAGGCAAAGTCAAGGTGGGGAGCTAATGGAAGATGCCAGGCATAGTTTTTAATCAGTCTTTAATGAAAAAGAGTCACTGTTCACCAGGCTGTAGCTTCTAGTCATGAGGACTAAGCTGTTTTTAATCAATAAATTCTATTTTTTTCTACCCTTTAAAATATTGACTAAAATAAAGTATAAATATTTGGGTCCTGAATACTTTTAAGTTCTCAAATGTCTGATGATTCTAATGGAATCTCTTGGTCTTTCCGGCCAGAAAAAGATACACTTGATTTCTGAAACATCCTGTGGCCCTTACAAAAATAACAAACCCAAATCTAACACAACTTGAAATATGTTTAATAAAAAAAAAAATAAACGAACATGGATCGAACAAAATGCCAAAGCCCAAAGAAGAATGGCTCTATAGCTGAAATCTCTAAACCAGAGCGGACTGGATGAGGGCACAAACAGTTTAAACTGTCACTGATATTACCAAATGACTACTGATATTATCTTCAGCACTACAGAACATCATCAATCCTTAACACCTGGGGGCTAATACAATAAGCAGTAGGTCCATTTCTCTCAAAATGCACCCGTGCTATAATGAGGGAGAGGTGAGAAGGGAAGCTGAGAGAGAAAGACTGGGGACTAGGTAGGCAAAGTCAAGCATAAATGAACTCATATTATCCACAGGAAATGACACACTGGAAGGCGATGTCAAGATCAAATAAGGCAGCAGATCTCAAACCTGGAAGCATCACCTGGGAGGACCTGTAAAAACATATGTGTGTTGGCCCCTTATTCAGTGAATCAGAAGATCCAAAGGTGAGGCCAGAGAATTTGTACGCTTTTTAATTCTGACGCAGACATTCAGCCAGGTGCTCCCAATGCTGTCTAAACGCCCAGTAGATGTCTCACCCTAGACTACCCTAGGAAACGACCCCCCAGTCCTCTTCAGAACCTTAGTCAGCAGCAGGAAGAGATGCACCTTTCTCCCCTGAAAATGACTCCTTCCTTTTTCAGGCACCTCAGAGATCTTTCCCACTGCTATGCCAAAATATACTTTAATGTACTCTATGCTCATGACTCACAGGACTCCTCTTTGCAATAATGCAGAACAAATCTGTTTTCCTCACGGTACAGACAAATGTCTGCAGATAGCTATCATTTTCCTTAAGTCTTATTTGTACATAGAAAGTAATACCCCATCATTCCGTAAATACTGCCTCAGGACATTTTCCAATTCAACCAACATCCTGTACTGCCCAAAGAACTGCAGTTTATCAATCATACTTTTTAGAACAACTTCATTCCCAAGTCAGAAACAAATAGGGAGTTTGGCACATTCTGTATCCCCTGAATGCCTAATATCCTTCAGTGATTTAAGAAAATTTACTATTTTTTTCTGCCATCATATTGCCACCTTACTTTTCAGCACTATTTATTATTTTGAAAAACAACTGTTATACTAATATGACAGCACGAGGTGCTGCTCTGTACGTCCCTTTCCCCAGCAAAACTGGTGAAAATTATTTTTCAAAAAATTACTTAAAGCCTCTGGAAATGAACAGAAGGGAATATAGCAAAAGCAGAATTTTTCTTTAAGAAAACCTGCTAAAACTCTTTAAGAATTGAGAGTCTGTGGTACTTGTACCAAGATCTACTCTCAACTCCCAATTCAACCAGACCAAAACTTCACTCTAGAACAGTGTAGCTAAGAACAGAGGCCTCTCTCTCCCTGTCAGCTACCAGTCAATGGGCTGGCTTCCCACAAAGAGCACAACAACAGCATTTCCCATCCTGGCTACAGCCACCTGTTGCAAAGGTTAAGTTCCAGGCAAGTACTGCTGAGAAGTGAGGGATGATCCCTTCTTATGCCTAGCCTCCAACTTGTGGGGTGAAAACTACCCTGAGCACAGTACTACTGGGACTACTAGGGCCCTGGGTGCCACTGCCCTAGCTTAAAAGGTCACCATGCCACCGGGAGAGGCAAGCCAAGAAAATCTGAGGCTACTGCTCCTCCCTCAAGGGCTCAATTTCTAAGCAGGAGTGCCACTGAGAAAAGCACACCACTGTTGCCAGTGCCAGAGCTGTGACTCAGAGGTTTTTGCCTTGGGGTGGAGGTGAGAGAAACAGATTGGACTATGGTTCCTAAAGGAACTGACTTTATTTGTGACAGCGTATGGACAATGAGGAGTCCAAGCCAAAGGGCACTTTTAAAAGCAGTACAGCCTGGGTGAAAAGCAATTAGGAGATTGGTAGATTAACCTCAGAAGAGGGTAAACTGCAGGTGCCAACTTGGTCTCAGAGAACCAAGAAAAGAGCTGGAAGAAGTTCTAAGGTCAGAACCAATCTCAAAAACAGTCTTCAGGAATGATCTCTTCAAAGAAGCCTGAATTTGACTGGATCAGTCTGTGAAGCAATCTGTGCTCCAGGGCACTTCTGAGAACAGTAGAGCAATTCAGGTAGCAACTAGTGGAAGTTAATAGCAACACGAAAAAAAAGATAATCAAAAACAGTCCTGCCAAAAACAGTGATCTGAGAGTGATTGTGGGCAAACCCAATGATGCGCCTTGCAGCCAAGCAGCAAGCAGCGGCAGAGGGCTCCCTGTAAGGGAGGTAGGGAGACACTGGGGCTTCACTAAACTAATCCAATCAGTCACAAGAAAATTATGATGGGGCATGTATGACCAGTAACTACCATGTGTTATAAAAAAATTCTAGTTTCCAACAAAATATTAGGAGACATGTAAAATAACAACAAAGAATGGATTATACACCAGGAAAAAAGCTGGCAACCACCTATGAGAGTGACCAGGTATCAGATTTAACAAAATGTCTAAGATTGTAAATATGTTCAGAGAACTAAATAAAACCATGATTACTAAAGGAAGAAGTAGTAAAGGAAGGCATGATGACAATGTCACACCAAATGAAGAATATCAATAAAGAGAAAGATTATTTTTAGACCAGAAGGAAATCCTGGAGTTTAAAAGCCCAATAACTAAGACGAAAAATCACTAGAGGAGCTCAAATTATATCTAAACTGGCCAAAGAAAGAAATTAGTGAAACTCACGTTATCAACAGAGATTACACAATCTAAGAAACAGAGAGAAATAATGAAGAGAAATACATTTCACTGAATGTGCCAGTATGTGCACAATGCAAATACCAGGAGGAGAGAAAGGAACAGAAAAATATATGAAGAAACCATGGCTGATACTTACTTAAAAACATTAATCTACACATCCAGGAAGCCTAACCATAGTTATCATGATAAACACAGAGATCCACAAACATATATTATCATGATGAAAATGCTGAAAGTTGGGGCACCTGGGTGGCTCACTGGGTTAAAGCCTCTGCCTTCCGCTTAGGTCATGATCCCAGGGTTCTGGGATCAAGCCCTACATCAGGCTCTTTGCTCAGCCAGAAGCCTGCCCAACGCCCCCCCCCCCCCCCCCCCCCCCCCCCGCCTACTTGTGATCTCGGTCAAATAAATAAATAAATGAATAATCTTAAAACTGCTAAAAGTCAAAAAAGAGAAAATCTTGAAAGCAGGAAGAAGAAAAACGAATTGTCTCTTACAAGGGAATCAGCATAAAATTAACAGCTGACTTCTCATTCAGAACAATGGAAGCCAGAGAGCAGTGGGATAAGATACCCAAAGTCTTCACAGAATGAAATTATCAACAAGGAATTCTATATTCACTAAAACTCTTTCAAAAATAAAGGTGAAATAAAGACATTCCCAGATAAATTCAGAGAATCTGTTGCTAGCAGACCTCCCTTACAAGAAATATTAATGGGAAGTTCTTCAGGCTAAAAATAAGTGACCCCAGAAAGTAATACAAATCCAACAAAAATACAAAGCAAATGCACAAAAACAAATGTGTGGTGTGTGTAGAGTGTATGTGTATACAAATATAAAACTGGTGTGTGTGTCTAAATAAACAGATAGGACAGACAGTTGGGTTTGTAACAGAAATCTAATATGATTGTCAAAAACAGTACAAAGGAGGTGAGTGGGAAAGAAGCAGTACTGGGCTAAGTAAATGACTTCATATGGTAACATGAATTCACAGGTACAAATGAAGAAGAGAAAAGATGATAAATAAGATTATTTAATAAATATATAGTGATTTAAACCATTAAAGAATTAAAATACAGGGTGCCTGGGTGGCTTAGTGGGTTAAGCCTCTGCCTTCAGCTGAGGGTCCTGGGATCATAATCTCAGGGTCCTGGGATCAAGATCCACGACGGGCTCTCTGCTCAGCAGGGAGCCTGCTTCCTCCTCTTTGTCTCTGCCTGCCTCTCTGCATACTTGTGATCTCTGTCAAATAAATAAACAAAATCTTAAAAGAAAGAATTAAAATGTTACAACAGGAAATATTAATGTAAAAAAAAAAAGCAGTAACAGTAAAGGAAGAATAGAGGAACAAAAAAGACAGGCATAAAAAACAAAGTAAAATGGCAGACATAAATACAATTATATCAATAATATCACTAAACATAAAGGATTAAAGAATCCAATCAAAGGCAGTGATTATCTGACAAAAATAAGATGCAACTACATTGTCTCAAAGAGACACTTTACATTCAAAGGCATAAACAGGTTGAAAGTCAAAGGATGGATAAAGATATATCAGGCAAACAGCAAACATAAGAAAGCTGGAGTTTCTATATCAGAATCAGATAAAATATACTTTAAAACAAAAATATACCGGGGTGCCTGGGTGGTGGCTCAGTCAGTTAAGTGGCAGCTGACTCTTAATCTTAGCTCAGGTCTTTCAGGGTCATGAGTTCAAGTCCCATGTTGGGCTCATTGTGGGCATGGACCGTACTTTAAAATAAATGCTATTAAAGAGAGACACTTAAGTATAGTAAAGAATCAATTCAGCAGGAAGATCTGTATAATAAATCCATACATAAATATTTATTTGCCATATAACAGAGCATTGAAATACATGAAGAAATGACAGAAATTATAGAAGATACAGACAATTCAGTACCTTGACAATATTTAGACAATAATACTTAAAAGACTTCATTACCTTAATACTCCACTTTCAGTAATAGAAAATTAGGTGGAGATCAGCAAGGATCTAGGTGACTTGAATAACACTATAAACTGACTGGACCTAAAAGACCTCTATATAGAACACTCCAGCCAACAACAGTAGAATATACATTCTTCTCAAAGAAATATGGAACATTCTCCAGGACAGATCTAAGGAAGGTAAAATAGAACACAAAACCAACTTCAATAATTCATTTAAAGGGAAAAATAGGGGCACCTGGCTGGTTCATTTGGTACAGCATGTAACTCAAGCTCAGGGTCATGAGTTCAAGCCCTACAATGCATGAGGAGCCCACTTAAAATAAAAAAAAAAAAAAAAAAAAGAATAAAGTAAAAGAAAAGAAAAAGAATATAAAGTATGTGTTCTTTGATCACAATGAAATGAAAGTAACAAATTTTGGAAACTCACAAATAAGTGGAAATTAAACAAAACACTTCTATATAACCAATAAGTCTAAAAACAAGTCAAAACTTATGGGTAGCAACTAAAGCAATACTTAGAGGGAAATTTCTAACTGCAAATGTCTATAGAGAAGGAAGAAAGATCTCAAATCAACAGACTAAACTTCTACCTTAAGATACTAGAAAAAGAGAGCAAAATAAACTTAAAGCAAGCAGAAAGAAATAATAAAATTAGAGAAGAAATTAATGAAACAGATAAAATAGAAAAAGATCAATAAAACCAAAAGCTGATTCTTTAAAAAGACCAACAAAATTGACTTAGCTTGACTGTCCAAGAGAAAAGGAGAGAAGACTCAAATTACTACAATAGGAAAGAAAGGACATCACTAGTGATGTTACAGAAACAAAAAGGAATATAAAGGAGTATTATTGACCAACTGTCTGCCAATCAATTTGATAACCTATGGATAACCTAGATGAAGAACATTCTTAAAAAGAGACAATCTATCAAAAGCTTACTCAAGAAGAAATACACAAGTTAACAGACCTCTAAGAAAACACTGAGAATTCCACTCAATACTGGCATTTGGTTAGTGGGAACCTACACAGTTTCAACAAGTGTACTGAGAAGTGCACTTTCTGTTCAGGGCTCATTTACCCCAGCCATGGCATGACGTTTGTCGGCAACAATTGTAAGGTACTCAGATTCTACAAATCCAAGTCTCATTAAAAACTTTAAAAAGAAGCACAATCATTACAAGGTCGGATGGACTAAAGCATTCTATATAGCAGGTGGTAAAAAGCTTATAGTAGATAATTCATTTGAATTTGAAAAATGTACAAATGAACCAGTCAAATATGAGAGCTATGGTATAAAACTACTGATGCAATGAAAAGAGTTGAAGAGATCAAACAGAAAACAAAAAAGCTAAATTTATAATGAACAGATTAAAGAAAAATAAAGAATTACAGAATTCTCAGGACATCAAAGAAGTCAAGCAAAATATCCTGGCCCTTTTTGCAGGCAAAGGAAACCAGAAAAAATGGTGCAGAAATTACAGCAGGACGTGGACATGGAAGATATTTCTTAAAAATCTCACTAACCATTTCTATTACCTGCTTAAAAAAAAAAGATCTTATTTATTTGACAGACACAGATCACAAGCAGGAAGAGAGGCAGGCAGAGGGGGGAAGGAAGCAGGCTCCTGGCTGAGCAGAGAGCCTGATGCAGGGCTCTATCCCAGGACCCGGGAATCATGACCTGAGCAGAAGGCAGAGGCTTAACCCACTGAGCCACCCAGGCACCCCCATCTATTACCTGCTTTTGAAAATCTCCTTAGGAGACTAAATAAGATCACTCAAATGAAAGGTAATTAAAATAATTAAAAATACATCTCCTCTACATTGTTATCTGCAAAACATTAGATACTATGGATGTTAGACTGCATCTCCACTGTTAAGCCTTCACTGACAGTTACATTATTAATTTTTTAAAATTTATTTATTTGAGAGAGTTAGAAAGCACAAGTGTGCACACTGGGAGAGGGGCAGGGAGGGGGGAAAAGGGATAGGCAGACTCTGTACTGAGCGTGGAGCCTGATGCGAGGAGATCCCATGATTCCGACTGAGATCATGACCTTAGCCAAAGTCAAGAGTCTAATGCTCAACTGACTGAGCAACCCAGGCAGCCCTGATAGTTACAATTATGTAAGTCATACAAATTCTCTTTGTAAATACAGAAGTGAAGTGTGGACATAAAATGGTCCTGCCAGGGGTGCCTGGGTGGCTCAGTGGGTTGAGCCTCTGCCTTCAGCTAGTGTTGTGGTCTCAGGGTCCTGGGATCGAGCCCTGAGTCGGGCTCTCTGATGGGCAGGGAGCCTGCCTCTCTGCCTACTTATGATCTCTCTCTGTCAAATTTTAAAAATCTTAAAAAAAAAAAAAAAATGGTCCTGTCATTTGGATAATGGCACTAGGCAGTATTTATGTAAAAACAAATGACACAAATTCATGGCTACTGATATGTAAAATAAATTTTCTTTGCAGTTTAAATAAAAAAGAAAAAGTAGGGGCACCTTGGTATATCAGTCATTAAGTGTCTGCTTTCAGCTTGGGTCATGATCCCAGAGTGCTGGGATAGAGCCCCACATCGCTCTCCCTGCTCTGGGGGAAGCCCGTTCTCCCTCTCCCAATTCCCCTCTGCTTGTGTTCCCTCTCGCTGTGTCCCTCTCTGCCAAATAAATACATAAAAATCTTAAAAAAAAAAAAAAGGGTGAAGACACAGAAATACTTATCAAAAAACCATCCACAAAGAAAAGCCTAGGTGGTTTAACCACTGAATCTTACCAAACATTTAAAAAAGTTAATACCACTTTGGGGGCACCTGTGAGGTTGTCTGTCAAGTGTCTGCCTGCCTTCACTCAGGTAATGATCCCAGAGCCCTTGTGGCGGGCTCCCTACTCAGCAGGGAGCCTGCTTCCCCCTCTCTCTCTGCCTGCCTCTCTGCCTACTTGTGATCTGTCAAATAAATAAATAAAATATATATTTTTTAAAAAGCAGTAGTACTACTTTTTCACAAACTCTTCCAAAATATAGAAGAGGAAACATTTCCCAACTCATTCTTCAAGGCCAAACATTACTCTGACACCAAAATAAGACAAAGACATCCCAAGAAAGAAAAAATAACTTACAGACCAAAATCTCTTATGAATATAAACACAAAAATCCTGACCAAAATACCAGCAAAACAAGTCCAACAACATATAAAAATGGAATTATTTGCCAAGTAGGATTTATGCCAGGAATCCAAGAGTGGTTCAACATCTGAAAATCAATTAATGTAATATACCATATTGATAGAAACGAAACAAAATAGAAAAATGATCATCTCAACAGACACAAAGCATCTGACAAAATCCAACATCCTTTCGGATAAAAATGCTCAACAAAGGAGGAACAGAAGGAAACTTCCTCAGCCTGATGAAGGATATCTGCAAACAAAAACAAAAACAAAAATAAAAACCCACAGATGGGGTGCCTGGGTGGCTCAGTTAAAGTTTGTTAAAGCAGCTGCCTTAAGTTTGGATCTCCCTGGGATCCCCCTGGGATTGGGCCCTGTTCAGCGGAGAGCCTGCTTCTCCCTCTCCTTCTGCCTGCCACTGGGCCTACCTGTTCTCTTTCTGTCAAATAAATAAATAAAATCTTAAAAACAAAAACCAAAAAACCCACAGGTAACATTAAATTTAACGGTGAAAGACTGGATGCTTCCTCCCCCAAGATCAGAAACAAGAAAAATATATTTAATTTGCTATTTCTATTCAACATTGTATTAGAGGTTCTAGCCAGGATAGGTGAGAAAATGCAATAAAAGATTAGAAAGGATGAAGTAAAACCATCTCTATTTGCAGATGATGAAATTTTGTGTACAGAAAATCCTAATGAATCTGTTAAGAAATATTAATAAAGCAGTTCAGCAAGATTGCAGAATATAAGCTCAATAAACAAATATCAATATCTATATACTTGCAATCAACAATCTGAAAATGAAATTTTGAGAATTCCATTTTAATTCCATTTCTCTATGAGAAAGCTCATAGAGAGCTTTCTAGGTGACACTGGGCTCGTGCTGGAAAGGACTTAAGAACTTTTTGATTAAAAAACCAAAAAACCCCAAAATACTTAGTAAGTTTAACAGAAGTAATATAAAAGCTATATTCTAAAAACTAGAAAATACTGCAAGAAATTCAAAAGGATCTAAATAAAAATCATCCCATGTTTATGGATCAGAAGACTTAATACTGTTAAGCTGGCAAAGCTCCTCAAATTGATCTAAAGAGTCAAGGCAATCTCTGTCAAAATCCAAGCTGGCTTCTTTCTGGAAACTTTAAGCTCATTCTACAATCCATATAGAAATGAAAGAGACCCAGAAGAGCCAAACAATCTGGAAAAAGAACAAAGCTGGAGGACTCACACTTCCTAATTTCAAAACTTAAAGCAACAGAATACCAAGATGGTGTATTAATAGCATAATAACAGATGTATAGACCATCTGGATAGAATTCAGAGTCCAGAAATGAAACCACATGTTCATGGTTAACAGATTTTCAACTAGAATGTCAAGGCCATTCAGCAGACAAAGAACAGTGTTTTTAACAAATGGCATAGGACAACTGGATAGTTAGTCACAAGCAAAAGAATTGAAGTCAAATTCATACCTCATACAATTAACAAAAACTAACTCAAAATGGATCAAAGACCTAAATGTAGCAGCTAAAATCACAAAAGTATTGGAAGAGAACACTGGAATAAATCTTCATGGCCTCAGATTTGTCAACAGTTTCTTAGATATGATACAAAAAGCTCAAACCACAAAAGAAAAAAATGAGCTTCACAAAAAGGAAAAGCTTTTTGCATCAAAGGAATGTAATCAAGGAAGTTTACATCAAGGAAGTAAAAAGACCACCCAAATAATAGGAAAAAATATTTTAAAATCATGTATCTGATAAGGGACTTACAATATCTAGAATAAAGAACTCTTATAACTCAGTAAGACAAACAACCTAGACTAAAAGCAGGCAAAGGATTTGAAAAGACATTTCTCCAAAGATAAACAAATGGCCAATAAACATGAAAAGATACTTGTCGTTTGTCACCAGGGAAATGCAAACCAAAACGACAAGCTATCACTTCACACCTACAAGGGTGGCTACAATCAGAACATCAGATAATAAGGATTAATGAAGATGTGGGGAAATTTGAATTCCCATATATTTCTGGTGATAATGTAAAATAGTACAGCCACTTTGGAAAAGTCTGGTAGTTTCTCAAACCATTAAACACATAGCTCTCATATGGTCCACCAATTCCACTCTTGGGTTTATACATCGACATAAAAGCTTGTACATGAATATTTATCTATAGCAGCAATATTCCTAATAGCGAAAAGACAGAAACAGCTCAAATGTCCCTCAACTGAGGAATGGATACACAAACTCTGGTAAGCCCACACAGTGGAGTATTAGTCAGTCATAAAAAGGAATAAAGTACTGATTCATATTACAGTATGAATGAACCTTGAAACTATGCTATTTCAAAGAAGCCAGTCACAAAACACCACATATCATGAGACTGTATGTATCTGAAATGTCTAGAATATGCCAATCTATAAAGACAGAAAGTAGATTAGGGGTTAAAGGGGCTGGTAAGAACAGGGCATAGATGTGACAGCCAGAGAGTATTTTGGGGGGCCTAGAGCGTACTGAAAATGTTAAAATCCGCATGGTGACAGTGCACATATCTGAAATACTGAAATTACTGAATTATCTACTTTAACTGGTTCAATTGCATGGTATGTCAGTTGTGTCTCAATAAAGCCCTCTTTAAAAAACTTTTTTTGGGGGCGCCTGGGTGGCTCAGTCAATCGAGAGGCTGCCTTCAGCTCAGGTCATGATCCCAGGGTTCTGGGATCAAGCCCCACATCGGGCTCCCTGTCCTCTTCTCTCTCTGCCCCTTCCTTTCCACTCCTACTCTGTCTCTCACTTTCTCTCTCTCAAATAAATAAAATCTTTTTTTTTTTTATGACAGTTCATGTAACATTAAGATTTACTTATTTTATTAACATATAATGTATTATTTGTTTCAGGATAAACGTCTGTGAACCATCAGTCTCACTCAATTCACAGCACTCACTGTAGCACATACCCTCCCCTCTGTCCATAACCAGCCACCCTATCCCTGCCCCCATCCCCTGCAACCTTCAATTTGTTTCCTGAGATTAAGAGTCTCTTATGGTTTGTCTCCCTCCCCAGTCCCATCTTGTTTCGTTTTTTCCCTCCCTTCCCCCGACGACCCCCCGCTCTGCCTCTCAAATTCCTCATATAACTTTCTCTAATGATTTCGCTTGGCGTAATATCCTCTAGTTCTATCCGCGTCGTTGCCAATGGCAAGATTTTGTTTCTCTTGATGCCTGCATAGGATTATAAATCTTAAAGAAAACAAACAAACAAACAAAAACCAACTCTACAGTCTTTATTGTTAGATAAGAGGCCAAAACCAGACACACAAAAGACAGCCAGAGAAGTCAGAGATCTGGAAGTCATCTATGCCTTTGTTTTTGCCTTTATCCCCATATTCTTATCAGTCACCACGTTCTATGATGTGGACTCTAGGAACAGTCTTCTGACAGTTTTTTCAGGGCTCTGGAGCCAAAGATCCATGGGTTCTAATACACAGCTCTACTTTCAACTCTCAGCTGGACCCAAAGCAAGCTAAAACTAAGTTCCTGAACATTTTTCCTCTTTGGAAGAACAAAGAAGCTTTTAACAATGGTTGTGAAGATAAAATGACTTAACACACGAAAAACTGTGGTCTGGTGCTTGACACAAAGCAAGCACTCAATCATCAGTGCTATCTTCAACTCCAACTTTCCAATCCCACTACCACCTTCCTCTCCTTCCCCTGGACCACGCCACCGGCCCCTCACAAGTACCCTGCTGACCTCCAGTTCTGTTCCTTACAAGTCCATCTTCCGTTTAGTTCTCAAAGTAACTAATATTTGCTCCTGCAAATCGGGCAGTGTTATTTCCCAGATGAAAACACTTCAGTGTCCCACTCTGTTTTACACACCTCTAAGTCCTAATTTTTAGTAAGAGTATATACAACCCCAAGCAACACAGACCCTACCCATGCTTCTCTCATACCTCATACCACTTTTTAAATTCCCCCAAACATACCACAGTGTTTCTGCATTTCAGTCCTCTGCTTACACTGTGTCTCCTCGCTCAAAAAACCCCTCTAGTCTCCAAAGTCCAAACAAGCTTTTCCTTGTTTAATTCTGTTGTTTAATTTTCCCTCCCTAATGACTCAGTTTAAAAGTTACCGTTTTCTAGGAAGCCTTTCCATACTTCCCATGTGGATGGTGATTCTCACAAGCAGAAGAACCCACTGGAGGCTTTGTTCAAACACAGATAACTGGGTCCCATCTCCAAAAGGTTCTGATTTAGGAAGTCTGGGGTGGGACCTAAGAATCTGCATTCCAAACAAATTCCCATGTGCTCGCACCATGAGAACCTTTACTCCTCTCGCTACACTCACCTCTTTGTATTCACATTTCCTATTTATATGTTGCTATCCCATGAGCTCCCTGAAGACAGGGGAGCACACTGTCTGACCACAGATCCCATGTAGAGTTACTTGGACCCTGCCGTTATCTAATTACTCCTATTCCATCATTAATGCCATGACTTTATGGTCACCAAAGGCTTACTATCTAGCAGCCACCAGCTCTGCCTTTGTCCCTCCGGATCCAGACAATCACTAAGTCTTGCTGGTTGCCTGGCTTGATCAGTCAGTAGAGCACATGACTCTTGATCTCTGGGTTGTGAGTTCAAGCCCCACACTGGGCATGAAGCTTACTTAGGAGAAAAAAAAAAAGAAAGAAAAAGAAAATAGTAGTCACCCTCAGTACTAAAGAGAATACACAGCTTTACTGCTATTGATCCTGCCAGCATCTACCTAAAAACACGAGCAAGTAGCTCCTCTGGCTGGTGTCAAGGCTTTACCTTCATCTGAGCCAGCTGCTGCTGCTGTTGCTGCTGCTGCAACCTCCGGAGAGCTTCTTGCTGCTGCTGCCTCTGGCGCAGTAACTCCTTCTGCCGCTGGAGCTCCAGCTCTTTCCTCTTTCGCTCCTCTTCTTCATGCCGGAGTCGGGCTGCCTCCTCTTCCATTCGCAGCCGGTTCTCCTCTAATCGACGCTGGGCTTCTTCTTCTTCCCGGGCCCATTTTGCAGCCTCCTCTTCCTTCCCAGAAGGAAAAATAAAAGAGAATAAAATTTAATTGTGTTTTTAAAAAGTCCAAGTCAGTTCTGAAGGTTTCTATCAAAAAGCTATAGAAGTAACACAGAAAGCAGAAACTGTTTATGATGACATAAGGCAGAGGTTACGTTTTCCTTTAAAAGGTATTTACAGTAGCTACAAAGGCTTGGCATGCTTACAGGATAACATTTCAGTTTATTTGCTAATTTCTTCATGAAAGTAATGCCATTTTGAACTTCTGTGGTAAGTACTGATCTCTTTAAGAGACAACCACCAACTGCAGCACAATCTTCTGGAGACTGTTCCTATATTGAGGGAGAGCTAGCTTTTCAGGGTGCTGAGCTTGAAAAGCTACCAGGACCTTGCAAGGACAGATTACAGATTAGCAGGAAAGTGTCAACCAGTTCTGGAACCAGAGCAACCTCGTAAGGCCACTTAATTCCATCCCTGATTCATATCCCCTTGTGGCCCCTAGGTCCTTTGGAACACCTCTCCTCAACCTATCGTCCATCCCTCTACTGTACTGTACTTCAGCTCATTGTCCTTCTGCTTTTCTTCTTCAAAACCATTCCAATGTGCCCTCCAGAACTCTCCTCACCCTCCTTCACAGAGTCCGCTTACTCTACCTACAATGTTGTATTTTTATCCAGATAGCCCATTCCCCTCATTTTCCAAAACAGGGCAGTATCAACCACTCTATGAGGACTTTCCTAGCCTTAAGGAGGTAGTCTTCCCCTCTGCCATTTCATTATGTCCAATACCTCACCCTTCTCTGTTTGCTCCTAGTCCACCCATAGCAACAACTATTTCCTATCCAAAAACCATTCCTTTCAGGCTTCTCCCTTGTGGTCAGAGGCTCTGTCACCTTCGACATCTACACTGCCATATTTCATTTTTTAAGCTTCCAATACAATGAGGGGCACCCATGTGATATGATTTAGGCCAAAGGGATGTCTGCCGGGAGGCTTCTAGAGAAGGTATTCTTCTGAAATAAAAGCAGCACAAGAGAAGGCTTATTCCCTTGCAGGCTGCATGGGGCATGGTTCCCAAAACTC
This sequence comes from Mustela nigripes, assembly GCF_022355385.1. Taxonomy (NCBI): domain Eukaryota; kingdom Metazoa; phylum Chordata; class Mammalia; order Carnivora; family Mustelidae; genus Mustela; species Mustela nigripes. Next base: position 39,865,812 of record NC_081559.1, on the reverse strand, counting down.
CTAATCATGAGGTGAAAAATCTGAAGTCAAAGTAGACCCACTAGAAACAGTAGGCTAGAATTCTGCAGAGGACCTGGATCCCTTATGACATCGCTGAGTTACTACTGCCTTATCTCCTTGATATGGCATTTGTTATTAAACTATTTTTAGATGACTATTTTTGTTTTGGAGCTCAAAGCATCCTAACTGTGGCATTAATTTCTTGTACAATCATTACCAACATAGGCTGTGAGCTTAAGGACAGAAACAATTTAAAACTTTCATAGTCCACCAGGAAGTAAGTACCATAACTGGCATATAGTATGCCTTAACTAGGTATGTCAACTGTCAAATGAATAAGCCCAACGATGAGCTGTCATACAATCTACCCTTGAGGCCTATCTATCTCTAACAGTACTGAAGTTGCTCAAAGAGTTTCAATCAAGAATTTAGGGGGCACCTGGGTGGCTCAGTGGGTTGAGCCTCTGCCTTCGGCTCAGGTCATGATCTCAGGGTCCTGGAATCGAGTCCCACATCGGGCTCTCTGCTCAGTAGAAGCCTGCTTCCTCCTCTCTCTCTCTCTCTCTCTGCCTACTTGTGATCTCTCTCTGTGTCAAATAAATAAATAAAATAAAATAAAATAAAAGAATTTAGGCAAAAGCAGGTAATGTCTAGCCTGTGTTGATCTACATGTGTAAGTGTGGACTGACCACAGTGATTTCACACTGTGAAATAACACAGTGATTTCACACAAAGAGTACAGTGTGTGGGGAGAAGAGCAATGTTTACAGTGACAGGCACTGCTGCAGCCAAGTGACCAAGGTCTACACCAGCAGTCATTAGTCCTGTTGATAATATGTATTCTTGATAGAGTGTGATGAAAATGGCACTTTGCCTCTTTGTGATCTACTTTCCAAACACCCATAACTCCAGTTTAACTGTGAGAAAAACATCAGATGAATTCCAAGAGAGAGTTACCCTATAACATATGGACCATTATACCTTAAAACTGCCAAAGACCTGAGAGACTGTCATTCAAAGAAGCTGAGGAGACAACTAAATCTAATACTGTGGATTTGGGATCTGGGAACAGAAAAAGGACATGAGGAAAAAGTTGAGGAAATGTGAAATAACCATGGATTTTAGTTAATAATGCATCAGTAATGGTTTAATGTGACAAATATACCACATTAATGTAAGATAACAACAGAGGAAACCATATTATCATCCAGATTTTTCTGAAAATCTAATATTGCCCTAAAAATAAAGTCTACTAATAAAAAAAAATCTAAGTTCTTAAACATTACAAGGAAATGCTTTAGGGGTTCTGGCTGCCTGTAGTGGCAGAATGACCGGGCTGGACTAGAACTGCATAGTGCCCATTGTCACACAGCCTGTGAAAACATGAAGCAGCACTGACTGGCACTTTAGGAAAGTGAGAGTACCCTGAGGCAAAAGCAGTCAACCTGCAGGTCTCACATTTGGTTTTTTAAAGGGTAGACCTTCTTTAGATTTCTCTCTGGTATTCTGGGGGGTTTTTGGTTCTTTGATATTTTGTCTGGCTTTTATAATTACCTGTGGAACAGTCATTACAAAAGTCGTAAGAGTCAGTTAGGTCTCTTCTAATAATTTTCAGTAAAGAGGTTATCCTCATATCCAAAACCTTTTAATCACAAATCCCTAGCTTCAAAGAAGAAATGAAAAGAGCAAACCATCTATGGTCACCTGCTTGCGTAATAACTCCTCCTGCTTCCGCCTTTCTTCCTCTTCTCTCCTCCTCTCCTCCAGTCTCCTAAGAGCTTCTTCTTGCTGTTGTCTTTCTTCCTCTTCTCGCTGTCGCCTTAATGCAATTTCTTGCTCCCTTTGGCGTCGCAGAGCTTCCTCCTAAATTAAAGAAGGAAAAAAAAAAGTGTGTGTTGGGGGGAAGAAACTCTGGATCCTGATTAATATATCTCATTATAATTTGAAAAGAAACAGACTGTGCTGCTAAGGTTCTGTAACAGAGCCTTCTTCTTTTTAAATATAAAAAAAATACAACCAAGGGTCTAGAGTAAAAAGTAAAAAGAGCTGGGAAGTAGACATATCAACAATTAAAATAATTTGTATTTAAAGTATTAGTAGTGGGGCACCTGGGTGTTCAGTCGGTTGTCTGACTCTTGATTTTGGCCCAGGTCATGATCTCAGGGTTGAGAGATTAAGCCCCATGCTGGGGGCCATACTAAATGTGGAGTCCACCTGAGAGTCTCTCTCTCTCCCCCTTCCCTTCCTCCTCCCTGTCTCTAAAAATAATAATAATAAATAAGATTCTCCCTCTCCCTCTGCCCCATCCCTGCCGCTCTCCTACTAATGCATACACTCTTTTCTCTAAAAAATAAACAAATAAAATAAAATAGTAGCAGTTAAATAGCACTACACTGAGAGTCTATCCTAGTTTCTACATTAGCTATTGCACTTACTAATCAACCCCAGAAAGGGCTACATGAGGCCTGAGGCTTGGTTTCCCTTTGGTACCATTAGTCCTTATCACCCCTTCCCCCCACTCCGCCCCACCAAAATCAACTGAGAACCCAGTACATAGGTCAAATCAACACAGCAACCAGAAATGGCCGGTGTGGTAGAAGTAAGTTCTCTAGTCAAAAGTACTGAGCAAAGCTGTGTATTCTAGAATGTGTTCTGAAAAACAAAGTCTCACATGTCAAGTATAAAGAAAAGGGTCTTGGCTGCTGGGATGTTTCAGTCGGTTAAGTGGCTACCTTTGGCTCAGGTCATGAGCTCAGGGTCCGGGGATGGAGTACCTCATCGGGCTCCCTGCTTGGCAGGGAGCCTGCTTCTCCCTCTCCCTCTGCCCCTCCCCACTGCTTGTGATCTCTCTCTCTCTCTTTCTCTCTCCCTCCCTCAAATAAGTAAAATCTTACAGAAGGGAGGGAGGAGTGTCTCACTGTCAAAATAATTTAGGAAATACTGAGCAACAGAGAATTAAACTGATTTCTTCACTGTACTACTTCTTAGAGCCATTACATGCTAGTGTAGAGAGAGCAACCCTAAGAAACATCAGTAGCTCAAAACTAATCTCAGCACGGACCCTTTTGTTTTTCAGAGTACTTCATGGGTATGAAATGTGAGATGAAGTGGACTTTGGGGCTATTACAGAGTGGACTGTTTCCACTGGGATTTATAAAAATTCCAACAGAAAAGTGGGTCCAGCATATTAACAGAGAATTCCAAAAACTAATATAAACAGCCAAAATGCATGACAACTATTCATCGTCACTGGTTATAAATACTTAAGCAAAAACCTAGTTACTTCCAAAATTTAACTGAAAATATTCAAAAGAAATCAATTCTAGTAATTTACCAGGACTGAAGCAACTACCCCCCAGGGGCCGCTACTGGGTCACAGATATTTCTTCTAAAGGAATGGATCTCTTAATGCTCTAATCCCAATCCTGCTATTAACTCCCTCTCAAACTCGGACAGACCATCTCCCTAGAACCATGAACGCAGTCAGGGCTAAATCTGGGGTTCGTGTTCTCCGAGGTATACCTGTTTCCTTCGAGCAAGCTCTTCTTCCTCTCGTCTCTTCCTTTCTTCCTCCTGCTGCCTTCGAAGAATTTCCTCCTGTTGTCTCCGCAGTTCTTCCTGCCTCTTGCGTTCCTCCTCTTCCCGTTTTGCCCTCATTTCTGCCTCTCTTCTCTCCTGTTCTAGCTGTGATTATAAGAAAATACTCTTAGAAACCTGAAGCCAAGCACAGAAACACTCCAGCATCACTGACCAGTACCATTAGGAATAGCTAGAAGATGCAGACACTACACCACTCACAGTGGCTTGTACTTTGAATGAGTGAAACCAGCTCTGGAAGAACTCAGCTCTGGTATGTCGCAGCAGAACAGTGTCATGCTCTTCAAAACTGAATGGACTCTCCCCCAACATTTACCTACCTCCTCATTACCACACCCCATCTCTTAGACATGGGAGAAAGTGACCACCAGGAGTGTAACATCAGAATTTTCTTGGGGTGGCACTTTTGCTCATACCTAAAAGGATTTTTTGATTCGAGATCTATGTCTACAAGGTGTCTGTAGCAATGTTGTAAAGCTGCTAGTGTGAAAAATTATAGAATTCTTTAAAATTTGAAGACCAACCACTTAACAAATTTGTAGTTCCTGGTTACTAGTCCATTCTAGCACCTCGTGTCCATTCTCACTGCCACACGCAGAGTTCAGGCTTTCACTTTCTCTCCCGTATCTCTGAAAGTCTCTTACTTGGTTTTCCAGCATCCATTCTGCCCACATTCCCCAGCACATCTTAAGTTCCACCAAAAAAAATCCTTCCCGGCTAATCTATAACACCATCCTTCACCCTGAAATAAATTCTAAGCCTCTAACAGGACATGTGTAAGGGAACCCGTGACCAGCTTGCCTCATCTTGGCCTCCTCACTCATCACTTATCCCTCAGATGCACAACAACTCCAGGCCAGACCAAACTAGTTGCTTCCTGACCCAGTACATTCTCATGCATTTCTGAGCCTTTACAGGAGCTGTTTCCTTCAGCTGGGATAAAGTCTACTGTTCTTCAAGTGAAAATGAGTGCATGTACTACAGTCCATCAACAATTCATCATTGGATGAATTGTCATCCAATTCCTGATGCCCACCTCTCCAACTGCATGAGAACAGCTAGCCCATGTGCTTTCCTGACTAACCTGTAACTCTAAGTGTTACCTGCCTGTGTGTCACAGCCCCACTACTCACTCCCATGCATGTGAGCACACACACACACACACACACTCACACATTCCAGACACAAAAGACTGCAAGTTCCTATTCTTCCCTCATCATCTATGCATTTCCAGCACAAACCACTATAGTACTAGAACACTCTCAAGAATTAGCTGAAATTATGGTCTCTCACTCATTTACAGAGACTGACCGTGACCATGAACCCTTTCTGGGCACTCTAAGGAGACAGTCACTAACTCAGAGGATAAGAACGCATTAGGTATAAAATAGGAACCAGATTCTCCCAGAGGTGTAAGAATCCAGAATCATTAAAATGACACGAAGTGCTGATAAGACATCTGCAGCTGGAAAGTACTAAAAACCAGAATTCAAGATTCCCTGCTCCTCCAGAAGATGTGAATGGAACATGGGATCTAATGTTAATATTGAGCTTTTCAACCCCACGTCTGGGGAAGTAAGAAATGTAAACTGACATCACTATACAGATTCAATGTGGGAACTCAAGCCACAGATCAAGGGTTTGATAAATAACGTAGTATGTTTTCGTAGGTCCTAGAATTTGTAATGAGTGTTTATACCATGAATAATGTAATTAAAGTATACATATGATCATAATCAATAATGTGTCAGCAAACCAATTTTAAGTGATTTAAACTTTTCATTTTCATTGTTTGAGGTCTTTTTTGACAGAAGAGGGAACAGTAAGGATAGAATATGAAATGAATGTGCTTCTCCAGCTAAGTAACAGTAAACTAATAGGAAAAAGTAGAGCTAGCCAGAGAGAGACATCAGTAAACAAATGTCTATATCCTACAGATGGAAAGCACGCACTGCAATGGAAAAAAGCATTTCAGACCTTTGCAGCTTTGGCCTTCTCCATCTGCTGAAGCTGTTCAAGGGCAGGTCCTGGAGTCGTGGTGTCAAGGGGAAGATCCCATACACTACCACCTTCCCAAACTATAAGACAATAAGGGGAAACGTGAAGGATATTGGAGCTTACATACATGATCACATATCCACAAGCATTAATGAAAAAAGCTATTTCCCTGTCCCCGAATGAGCTCCATCATGTGTGTCTGTGCTGCTTTTAGGTAGACTAAACTGCCAGCGGGCTCTGGTTTAAATCAATATCCTTCAACACATCTAGAAGGAAAGAAATTACCAGACATTTGCCAGGAAACTAATTTCATCCTCAAAAACTCTATAAGGAGGCACCTAGGTGGCATCCAACTCTTGATTTCAGCTCAGGTAATGATCTCAGGGTTGTGAGATTGAGCCCTGTCTCCGGCTGCACACTGGGCATGCAACCTGCTTAGGATTCCCTCTCTCCTCCTCCCGCTGCCCCTTCCCATTGCCCGCTTTCCCTCTCCCTCTCTTAAAACAAAGAAAGATATTTGTTAATATCCCCCATCTTTATAGATGAATAAACTAAGGGTCAGACATAGTTTTATAACATTCCCAAGGAGACACACCAAGCACATGGCCATGCTAGGATTTAAATCCCAGTGTGTTAGATCCCAAAGCCCACAGTATTTCCAGTAGCTATACAACCTCTTATTGCACACCCAGTAGAGAGAGGGGTCAAGAGAGGTATATAACTATGAAACTCAAGAGCACTAAGTAGTTGCATGATAGTGTGAATATGTTAAAAGCCAGTGAACTGCTCATCTAAAAATTGTTAATGTTACATTATGCGAATTTCACTTCAAAGATAAAGAAAGAGGTACAGCTGGAGTTGGGGAGGCCTCTGGAAAGGCTGAGCAGGTCTCACAAATGACAATGGGTCCTGCTGACCTGCAAGGCACCACAAGGTCAGATGCAAAAGTATACAAATAGGTAAAGGCTTCTGAGTTTGTTTTCCTACTGCTAGCAAAAGGTTTGCTGATACCACTTGTCAGCATTCTCTATTCCCTATACTCCTATTTCCACATTATAAATCACTGGTTATATAAAACAAATGGACTATTTGTAAAGAGCCTTGATCATATCATACCCAAAGAAAGAAATCATTTAATAAGGTACTCATAAATAGTTCCCCCCAAATTGGAGAATATTTTCAAATCCTAACTGTAAATGACTGCCAAGAAAAAATACGGTACACAGAGCAGAGGAAATTGATGAGGGATGATTATCAGTCCTTTTCCTTCTATAATCCCCAGGATGAGTGTTAGCAAGAGAACTGCCACCTGAAAAGCTCAAGAGTGGGACACCTGGGTGGCTCAGTGGGTTAAAGCCACTGGTTCCTGGGATTAAGCCCCGCATCGGGCTCTCCGCTCAGTGAAGCCTGCTTCCTCCTCTCTCTCCGCCTGCCTCCCTGCCTCCCTGGGATCTCTGCCTGTCAAATAAATAAATAAAATCTTAAAAAAAAAAAAAAAAGAAAAGAAAAAGAAAAGAAAAGCTCAAGGCTGTTAAGAAAAAAATCCATCAGTGCCTATGGTTCCTGAGAACTGTCAGTACCAACTATAACCTCTTGTAAGGACTATCCACAGTTCAAACCACCTACCTCTGCAGGTATCAAACTTTAAAAACCTTAAGTGTTCCACCAATATCGACTTAAAAAAAAAAAAAATCCCAGATCCAAATCTTCTAGTTTGATGCAAAAATATCAGAGAATGAATGAGGCAGGATATTCACTTTAAAGCAGGCTTTTCTCATCCCAAAACTTCTGGGTACCTGCAGTGTTAAGCTACATATTAACCCTTCACTCAAAAGAATAGATGTTTTTACTTAAGCTTTTTTTATTTTTCTTTTTCCACTCTGGCTGACAGAAGAAGTCAAAAAACAATTCATAGGACTCTTCCACATTGGTTAGAGCAACATAAAAAGAGTGGTTGATTCAATTTCATGAAATTTATCTAATAAACACTCCTAGCAAATCCTTAACAGTATATTTTCAATGATATGTTCAATCCTTTGCTGTGATCTTTAAAAAAATGAGACTATTTGTTAATATTCAATATAAAATGGCTCAAAAATGGGACACATTTTTTAAAAATTGTATTATAACCTAAGAGTCTAATCTTTGGAGCTACACTTAAAGCCAATCTAAATTTTTACCTGTAGGCTGTGAGGCTGTTGGCTGAAGCTCCCAGATAGAACCAGTATCTGGCACCGACACAGACCTAGTTACTGAAGGAATGATGTTCTGATCAGATATTCTGCAAAAGGGAAATAAAAAAATCAACTTGTTCTTGTCATTTGCAAAAATAGTTAAAGAGGAATTTCTACATGATTGGTAGGTTTTCCAGGCTATTTGGCTAGAAAACTCCTTCACTATTTTAACCAAAATGTAATATTTGTTTATTAGAAGAGGAACCAAGATAGAGGCCCAGGTATCACACTTCTGGAATCAAGGTATTAACAAATGTTGATTTCTAGATAATGCATATACCAATGGTCCTATAAAAAATTCAGAATATGTCCACAAGAGCAAAAGAGGCAGCCTGTTATAATCAAAAACCCACACACCGTAAGTCTAAAGGTCTTCATTTTAGTTCTAGCTCTGAAGTTTTCTGTGTATTATGTCAACCGAGTTCTTTAGCCTCTCGGTGTATCAGTTTATCCATTTGTAAACTGGCATCTTACCACCTAACCTGCCCACCTCACTCGATGGGTTAGGACTTAAAAGACAAATGTGAAAGGTTTCAGTTAAATTGGACAGTAAGGTTTTTAAGAGAGTCATTGATAACTCTGAAGGAAATACAACATGTATTACCTTAAATGATAATCTGAAACTATAGAAATTTAAGACTTTTAGGCATAATTTCCTTTTCCTCAGACTTATCTTAATGGCTTTTGGGTTCTGGAACTTTTACTCTGTGTGGCAGTGTGACTCTCTTTCTTGAGCTCTCACGGGTGAAAGGAAATTAAACTTCTAGACTACAGTTTTTTTTGTTGCTGGTTCTGTAAGAATACACTGCTTTTCCAATGTTCTCATTATTCTGTGGTTATTCCAAATTTATCCTCTATGAGTAAAAAGACCAAAACTGCTTTACTGCCAGCTTAATTACAATTTTTAAAAGCTATATTCTGGTTTTACACACAATATACACGTATGTGTTGTGTGTGGGTATTTTGATACCAGAGTTCACACATAATACCAAAATTTCCTTTCTTTTCTTTAATACGCACACACATATGCAATGTGACACATCATGGACTGACAACCAACCTCATTTTCAGAGCCTGGAACTGTTGAAGAAGAAGTGCCAACTGTTGCTGCTGCTGCGAGGATAGGGCTGCTTTCTGTTGTTGAGCCAAAACCTGGGCATATTGTTGTCTTCAAAAAGTAAAATAAAGTATAACCTGTCTATGTACATTTAGTACACTTTACTAAGATACCAAAAGACAAAGGTTGGTCTACCCCCCCAAAAGTACCATTAGAAATAGCTATCAAATAAGTTTTAACAATATTTCATGATAAGAATAGTTACACAGAAAATTCTCTACTTCATTCTAAAAAGAACTGTGAACTTCTAGATAACATGCTCAAAGAGGACAGCAAAAAAATTGTAAAATGTCAAAAGCTGTCAAACTCTCTGAAAATATCAGAAAGCAAGTGAAAAATAAAAGAGATTTGAACTAATAGTTACTTTCACATGAAACACTTTTTGCAAAAATAAAATCACTTGTATAAAAATTCTCAAAATTTATGTTTCAACTTGGAAAATTTTAGGTTAAGATTTTTTTCTACTGGATCAGAGGTAGACAAATATCTATTAAGAGCCAGACAGCAAGTATTTTCAGCTTTGCAGGCCACATGCAATTATTTAATTCTCCCACTGCACTGCAAAAGGAGCTGTAGACAACACACCAACAAACACTTGTGGCTATGTTCTAATAAAATCTCGTTAATGACAATAGGGATCAAACCAGTTTGCCGATCTCTGTACCAGATGACAGCAAATCTTACTTCTTCTACTAAAGTGACACATAATCTAAGTAATTCTGCTATCGTTTCACAGCAATGCTAACAGCATAAGTGTTTACTTCTTTCTTGCCCTCTCATCTATGTTTTTTTCCTCTGTGGCATTCAAAGTTGAGCCATTTAGGAGGCATTTAAGTTCTTAAAATGCTTGTTGTTTCTTGCTTTAGGAGCTAAAGAGCTTGTGAAATTATAGTTATGTGTCATTTTCTGCAAATTTCTGGTATTTAAAAAGACCAAACTCCAAATATATATTGGTAACATGCCACTAGCTAGGTGACTGAAGTATCATAGAAACTTGTAGTCCTCTGCTGTAAAAAGTAAAACTTAGGAGATTATATCTAAAGGCACCTGGGGAGCTCCTGGGAGGCTTAGCTGAGCATCAGACTCCTGGTTTCAATCCCCACCCATCCACCCCTTACCCCTACACTCTCCCTCCCCAACTCTGCACTCAAGAGTGATTCTGTTTGTCCCTCTCCTTCTGCTCCTCCCCCCACTCGTGTGCATTCTCTCTCAAATAAATAAAATCTTCAAAAAAATTTTTTTGGGATGCCTGGGTGGCTCAGCTGGTTAGGCGGCTGCCTTCAGCTCAGGTCATGATCCCAGCGTCCTGGGATCAAGTCCCAGATCGGGCTCCTTGCTCAGCAGGGGGCCTGCTTCTCCCTCTGCCTCTGCCTGCCACTCTGTCTGTGCTCACTCTCTCTGACAAATAAATAAATAAAATCTTAAAAAAAAAAAAAAAAATTTTTAAGTAAAGGCATTTTGCAGTGTACCCTACTGCATTACTGCTCTTACTGTATTAAGAACTGCTGGTACTGAAGGTGCTGCATCTGGTACAAGGCCGTGAGCTCCTGTTGTCTGGTCAGTCGTTCCTGGTCCAACTCTCCCTAGTGAAGAGGTAGGGGAAGAAATACCACTGAACAAATTGCAAAAAGCTTAAAAGCCATTTACTACATATTATCTGAAAGCAAACTGAATCTTAGACCTTGACTTCCCACTCTACCTTTATGCCCCAAATGCTCAACTATTACAAAAACTCTTAAAGAGCTAACCATTGCCATCTAGTGGGAAAAGATGGTGTCTGCATTATAAGAGATTCCCTTTGGGGGGAAAGGGGTCCTTACTTTAGCTGCTGTTCTCTCCTCCCACCCTTGAAGCTGAATGTTGTACTGTACCCAAGAGTCATTACTATAACTAAAAAATGTATTATTTCCCAATGTTAAAAGTGATCTGTAAACCTGGAGATCATGTAGAAATCAGAGAAATGGGGTAGAACTTTCAGAAAGGAATAAAATTATCTGAAGTTAATGTGGTAGGAATATGACCAGGGCCAGTAATGAATATAGAGAGCAGTGTAGAAGTATATTTTGTTAAAGATGCTGACAAGTTTTACATTAACAGAATATGAAAGAGCTTGCAAAATTTTAACTCCCCACCTCAAAACTAGGTGTTTCTATTGCTACTAATATACCATGAGTTAGACAGGTACCTGGGTAGCTCAGTTAAGTGATGGCCTTTAGCTAAGGTCATGAGGTGGTCCATGGCTGGGATCCAGCCCCACATTAGCCTCTCTGCTCAGCAGAGAGCCTGCTTCTCCCTCTCCCTCTGCCTGCCACTCTGCCTACTTGTACTCTCATTCTCTCACTGTCAAATAAATAAATAGATCTTAAAACATAAATGTATGTGTATATATATAATGAGTAGGAAAAATTGTTTTTTAGTTTGTGTTTCAAATGACATAGCTGGAATTTAAATTCTGAAAAGTTAAAATTGGGAAATTTTAAGCCTTCGGCTCAGGTCATGATCCCAGAGGCCTGGCATCAGGCCCTGCATTGGGCTCCCTGCTCAGCAGGGAACCTGCTTCTCCCTCTCCCACTCCCCCTGCTTGTGTTCCCTTTCTCACTGTGTCTCTGTCAAATAAATAAATAAAATCTTTTTTAAAAAGGTGGGGGGGGGGTTACATAGATTAGGGCAAATCATTAGTGAATAGTTTATATCTTTACCATACACAGATTATGCTTTGGAATGAAATACTGGATATACAATTTCTTGGGGTGGAGATCACTTGAAATTCAGAGACATTTTTCTTTCCAATTAAATACTGGAGGATGGAAGCTACACTAGGTTAATCTAAACTTTCTACATTAAAACCTACATTTCAAGGTATATTCATCATCAATGTGAGCATTACTCAGGGCAACAGCAGTTAACAGCTGACAGAAGCAGAGTTTGCCATGGTTCTTCCCCTAAAAAGAAGTCAGGAAATGGGCTAGGGCAAACATGCCAAGCTCCAAGGTATGCACTTCTAGCTCTGAAACATGCACGATAACTCATACCAATTTCAGAAAAGGGAAATAAACTTGGTATATAAATAAAATGTTTATACAATAATACACAATTAATTTTTCTTTGGATTTATAACAGAAATGTCAGAAATAATTCCCCTCACCTAGGAATCATCACTGTTCTCCAAATTACAGGTGGTCTCAACCCATCAGTGGACAGTGACATCAATTACTGGATCAAGATCAGTATTTATATAAAAAGAAGGGAGGAAGGCAGGGAAGAAAATATGTGCATGGCACAAAATCTTTCGTCAAATTTGTTTCACAAATATCCATGTACAGTTATGAATGTACAGAGTACTGATGTAAAACCACTTATTTTACTATGGGCTGTGGCCAAACAATTTTATTGGCCATTGTTCTCACCTATGAATCCCTATGACCGTAAGAGAGTTTGTGTCCCATTTATCTTCACCTCGCAAGAACCTACCACAAGGCTAGCACAGGCCCTAACTATGTAGCTGCTGAATAAATCAAAGGTATATGTCACTGCAGTGATCCAGTATTCACACTAAAGGTGTTTGACTATGGCCACTTCTGACTGTGGCAGCCACCCAAGACTCCAACCTAGAGAAGAAAAGCAAGGCACAGATCCGAAGCCCTCCAAAAGGAACTCTACAGGGAGAGGCCCAGAGACAGCTGCAGAGAAGTAAGATTTCCCCTTCAAATGCATTCCAGTGCCAGTATACAAGGGAGGTTACATTATGATCCAATTTTTCGTTAAAAATACTAGTAACTTGGGGTGCCTGGGTGACTCAGTGGGTTAAAGCCTCTGCCTTCGGCCCAGGTCATGATCTCAGGGTCCTGGGATCAAGCCCCGCATCAGGCTCTCTGCTCAGCAGGGGGCCTGCTTCCTCCTCTCTGCCTACTTGTGATCTCTCTCTCTGTCAAATAAATAAATAAAAATAAAAAAAAAAATACTAGTAACATATTTTTTTTTAAAGTGTTCAATTCAAATTATTCCAAAGCACTAGAATTTTTTGTTAGCAACATTTATTTGCTTTAAGGTAAACCTAAAATTTAGGAACTTTTTGAGTCAGAAAGCAAAAACCAAATAAAGGTAAGGGAAGAGGAAGAGAGGAGAATGTGCATTCTAATTAAAAGCAAAAAAAAAAAAAAACACCCCCAAAAAACCCAACTCTAAAAAGTCAACTGAATTGAAGCACAGTAGATAAAAGTAAAAGCTCTGAAGTGAGCTTACAAAAATAAGGAGCCTGGGATGCCTGGGTAGTTCAGTTGGTTAAGTGTCTGCCTTCAGCTCAGGTCATGACCCCAGGGTCCTGGAATCAAGTCCCACATCGGGTTCCTGGCTCAGCGGGGAGCCTGCTTCTCTCTCTACCTACTGTTCACCCTGCTTGTGCACACTCTCTCTCTCTGACAAATAAATAAAATTAAAAAAAAAAAAAAAGAAAGAAAGAAAGAGAAAAAGGAGAAACCAGAACATATAGGACCTGGTAGGCAAAACAGGGTAAGATGTTGTTTTTTTCCACACCTGCTGGAAATCTACTAAATAAAGGATTTTGTTTCTTTAGAATTTGGGCAGGGGTGGGGAGAATGGAGAGGTGGGGGGAGAGGGGTGAAAACAGGTATTTGAATTTTGGAAAGATGTTATAGCTGGGTATGCAGTCTGCAATTCAGACTGCCCACTGCTGTTTCAATTACTCTCAAAAGTGCAGTTTCTTCCTCATCAGATCCAACATCTGGGTTGTGTTTACAAAGAGAAGCGAGGGTTTCTGCAGCTAGTATGTATTCTGGGTGAGCTGTAAGGTACTTACCATATGAGGAGGGGGAGCTGGACCGGGAGAGAAAGGAACCCTTCCCCACATTTTCATGATATCACCAAGAGGCTGGAAGCTTTCATCACATGCTCTCTTCACCAATAAAGACATAGTAAAATAGCCCGCCTGAAACCATTCCGCCATCTCCTGATTATTGAAGGGACCTATAATAGCACCAATTAAACAGAAGGGCAATAAAAATCCTTTCAGACTGAAGAGGAAAATAAAATTATTACCTGAATCTGATCCTTATCCAGAGGTACAACTTATTTCAGGTGATACCCATCAAATTTTTTTTTTAGATATTTTAATGTAATCCATCTGCAAAGTTAGTAAATAGGCTTCTAACTAGTAAAATACAACAGAAATGATTTTGAAATAAGACTTCTGGGGATGGGGCACCTGGGTGGCTCAGTGGGTTAAGTCGCTGCCTTCGGCTCAGGTCATGATCTCAGGGTCCTGGGATCGAGTCTCCCCTCAGCGGGGAGCCTGCTTCCCTCTCTCCCTCTCTGCCTACTTGTGATCTTTCTCTGTCAAATGGAGGGGTAAAATCTTAAAAAAAAAAAAAAAAAAAAAAAGACTTCTGGGGATGCCTGGGTGGCTCTGTTGGTTAAGTGTCTGCCTTCAGAGTTCAGGTCATGATCCCTGGGTCCTGGGACTGAGTCCCACATCAGGCTCCTTGCTCAGCAGGGAGCCTGCTTTTCCTTCTACCCGCTGCTCTCCCTGCTTGTGTGTACGCGCGTGCTCGCTCTCTCTCTCTCTCTCTGACAAATAAATAAATAAATTTGGGGGGGAGGGAAGAAATAAGACTTCTGTCTTATTTTAAGGAACATAACTATCTCCATCTCACTCAATCTTTACAAATTCATTTGTCAGAAAAGTATACTAAAACTGAAAAGTATTTTTGTTACACTTTGCATCACTAAGGCATAAGGAATATAAATATGTAAGGCTAAATATAATTTCCTCTAATTTTCATTTTCTTCCAGATAATTAAAGGTTAGCAAAGTATAAATAATAATCTATTAAATTAAGATAACTTACAATTGATGTACCCAGGTACAACTAAATCTAGCTGAGGGTGGGGGTGTGATGACATTCTCTAGATGTTTTTACAATTAAAAATCAAACATTTTATATATAAAACTAACAAATACACTCTGATCCCTAACCATGAGTACCAATTACATGGGTCTAGGCAGTGGGAACACAATAGTAAATAAAACAAGTCCCTAGAACATCCAGTTCTGGAAAAATGGAATAGATGTACTTGTCCCTTCTCCTCCTGCTAAATCCAACAAAAGCCCTACATATTATATACCAGAGAAGACTCTGAAGAGTAGAAAGGAGTAGACTTCAGAGCAAAGAAAACTACCAGAGACAGAGGGTTATTACGTATCAGTACAGGGTCAATCCATCAAGAAGACTAAGAAGACACAGCAATCATAAATGTATACACCAAACAAACTGCAAAAATACATGAATCAAAATCTAAAAAAATTGAAAAGACAGAGAAATACCCAATTATACCTGAAGACTTCAACACCATTCTCATGACAACTGACAGAACTAGACAGAAAACGAACAAGATTATAGAGCTCAACAAAACCATCAATCAACAAGGTCCGACTGATTAATTTATAGAATGCTCCAAAGACAGCAAAATACAGTCTTTTCAAGTACCCACAGAACATACAACAAAAAGAACTATAGTCTGGGCCATATATAAATCCCAATAAGAACTAAAATTATATATGGTGTATTTTTCAACCACAATAAAATCAAGCCAGAAATCATTAATAGAAAGGTAACAGGAAAATCTTGAAGCACTCGGAAACTTAACAACACACTTGCAAATTATCCACGAGTAAAAGTGGAAATCTCCTGGGGGCCTGGCTGGCTCAGTCAGAAGAACATACGACTCTTGATCTCAGGATCATGAGCTCAAGCCCCACTTGGGTGTAAAGATTACTTAAACATATTTTTTTCAAAAGTGGAGGTCTCAACAAGAAAAAAACAAAATACACTGGACTGGGGGGTGCCTGGGTGGCTCAGTCAGTTAAGAGTCCAACTCTTTTTTTTTTTTTTTTTAAGATTTTATTTATTTAACAGAGAGAGAGATCACAAGTAGGCAGAGAGGCAGGCAGAGAGAGGGGGGTAAGCAGGCTCTCTGCCAAGGAAGTCTTTAACCCACTGATCCACCCAGGTAACTCCAGCGTCCAACTCTTGATTTCGGCTCAGGTCATGATCTCAGCGCTGTGAGATCAATCCCCATGCCAGGATCACATGCTATGCGTGGAACCTACTTAAGATTCTCTCTACCTCTTCCTCTGCAGCTTCCTCACCTCTTAAATAAAGGGAGGGGGGCGCCTAGGTGGCTCAGTGGGTTAAAGCCTCTGCCTTCGGTCATGATCCCAGAATCCTGGGATCCAGCCCTGCACTGGGCTCTCTGCTCCACACAGAGAGCCTGCTTCCTCCTCTCTCTCTCTCTCTCTCTCTGCCTGCTTGTGATCTCTGGGATCTTCTGATGTCTGTCAAGTTAAAAAAAAAGAAAAAAAAAGGCAGGGGGAGGGGCAGCTGGGTGGCTCAGTCAGTTAGGCAGCTGCCCCTTTGGCTCAAGTCATGATCCCAAGGCTCCTTGCTCAGTGGGGAGCCTGTTTCTGTCTCTGCCTGCAGCTCCCCCTGCATGTGCACTCTTTCTCCTCCTCTCTTTCTAACAAATCTTAGAGAAAAAAAGAAAAAAAAAAGCATACTAAACTGAATGAAAATGAAAAGGTATGTCTCCAATTTGTTAAAGAAGTATTGAAAGAGAAATTTATGGTATTAAATGCTTACATTAGAAAAGTCTCAAATCAATACTATATAAGCACCCACCCTCAAGACCCTAGAAAAAGGAAAGCAAAATAAACCCTAAGAAGAAGGAAAGAAATAAGAACAGAACTCAATGAAACTGAAAACAAAAAACAGTAATGAAAAAAAAATCAATGAAACAAAGCTGATTCCTTGAAGAGATGAATAAAAATTAACAAATCTGTAACAAGACTGACAATGACAAAAGAGAAATGAACAAATTACCAACATGAGGAATAAAACAGGGGCTATCACTACAGAACTTGCAAACATCAAAAAGAGAGTAAGGGAATACTCCAAGTAACTCTACCCACACAAATTTGACATCTTAGCTGAAATGGATGAATTCATAAAACACAAAACAAAACAAAACCTACCAAATCAACCCATATTAAATCAGTAATTTTTTTTAATTATTTTATTTATTTATTTGACAGTGAGAGATCACAAGTAGGCAGAGAGGCGGGCAGAGAGAGAGGAAGGGAAGCAGGCTACCGGCTGAGCAGAAAGCCCGATGTGGGGCTTGATCCCAGGACCCTGAGATCATGACCCGAACCGAAGGCAGCAGCTCAACCCACTGAGCCACCCAGGCGCCCCTTAAATCAATAATTTAAATAGCCCCTGTAACTATTAGGGATACTGAATTTTAATTTTAAAGTTAAAAAAACAAAAACAAAAACAGGGCATCTGGTTGACTCAATTGGTAGAGCATGTGACTCTGGATCTCAAGGTCATGAGTTCAAGCCTGCCCATGCTGGGCATAGAGCCTACTTTATTATTATTTTTTTCAATAGAGCCTATTATTTAAAAATAATCCTAAAAAGAAGTCCCCAGATGGTTTCAATGGAGAATTCTACAAAACATTTGAAGAAGAGTTAACATCAATTCTAAATAATCTTCCAGAAAATAGGAGAGGGAATAATTCCCAGTTAATTTTATGAAGCTAATTATTATCCTGATACTAAAATCAGACAATGAGGATACCAAAACCACAAAACAACATCCCTCATAAAGACAGACACAAGAATCCTTAACTAAACATTACCTAAAAGGAGCCAGCAATATATAAAAAGTTATAAATCATGACCAAATGGCGTTTATTCCAAGAGTACAAAGCTGGTTCAATATTGAATATGCAATCAATTTAATCCACCAAATCAAAGTTGCTAAAGAAGAAAAATAATAGGATCATTTCAACAAATGCAGAAAAAGCATTTGACAAAATCCAATAGCCAATGAAACTCTCAAAAACTAAGGTACTTCCTCAACTTCATAAAGAGCATCTATAAAAAGCCAGAAGCTAACATTACACTTAATAATGAGCTCAGCAAGGTCACAGACTAAAGACAAACATCCAAAATTCAATTCTATATAGTAACAATGAACACAAAGACACTGAAATAAAATTTACAATTACTCAAAAAAAACCAAGGAGATACAAATGGATTAAAGCATGTACAGAATATATGCTGAAAACTACAAGTTCATGGATTGGAAGACTCAACATGAGAAAGCTATCAATTCTCTTCAAAATGATATAAAGGTTTAACACAGTTCCTATTAAAATCTCAGCAAGATATTTAAGTACAGATTTTTTAAATTTTTATATGGTAAATACAGGTAAGATTATTCTAAAATTCATATGGAAAAACAAAGGAACTGGAAAAGTTAAAAACTGTTTTGATAAAAATAAACTGGGAGAAAAAAAAAAACAAACAGGAGGAACCAGTCTATCCAACTTCAAGACATATATAATTATATAGCTACAGTAATCGAGACTGTGATACTGGCGCAAAGACAGACACACAGATCAGTGGAATAGAAAAAAGAACACAGAAAACAGACCAACATAAATACACCCAAATGAATTTTGAGAAAGGTAATTCAAAAGAGGAAAGATGGATTTTCAACCAAACGTTCCAGAGCAACTAGACATCCATCAGCAAAAAAATAAACTTTGATCTAAATCCCATTCGTTATACAAAAATTAATAGATCACAGAGTTGGGGCTCCAAGGTGCTGCAGTCAGTTGAGCAGTCTTGGTTTTGGCTCAGGGCATGATCTTGGGGTCATGGGATCAAGCCCCACATCAGGCTCCCTGCTCCATGTGGAGTCTACTTGAGACTCTCTCTCCCTCTGCCCCTCCCCACACTCTCTCTCTAAACTAAATAATAAATAAATTAACCTTTTAAAAAAAATCACAAGACTTAAATATAAAACAAAAAACTATCAATTATTTTGGAAAGGACATTTTGGGATCTGAAGCTAGGAAAAGAGTTCTTCTGTCTCAGACTTAATACTAAAAACACAATCCATAAAAGGGAAAAATTAATCAACTAGACTTCATCAGTATTTAAAACTTTTCATCTGTGATAAAGAGATAAAAACAGGCTGGGATAAAGTATTTGCAAACCACCTATCTAACAAAGGACTAGTACCTATATATAAAGAAATCTCAAAACTCAAAAGGTTAAAAAAAAAAAAAAAAAGCAGAGTCTAACCAGAATATGGGTAAAAAAACATGAAGAGATAGTTCACCTAAGAAAATAAACAGCCAATAAACATATAAAAAATGTTCAACATCTTTACCCATCAGGGAAATGCAAACCAAATACTATAATGAGATATTGTATACTCTATACACTACATAACATGTGAAGTGGCTAAAATAAAAAATAGCAACATCATCAAATACTGTCAAGAATGTGGAGAAACCAAATCACTCATAGATTGCTGCAGAAATACAAAATGGTCAGCCCTCTGGAAAAGTCTGGCAGTTTCTTTAAAAAACTAAATGTGTCGTTACCATATAATCTAGCAGTTGCACTCCTGGATGTTTGTATCTCAAGGGGAATGAAGAGTTTGTTATAACAAAAGCCTACCCATAAATGTTTAACAGCTTTATTATAATAGCCAAAATAGGCGGTGCTTGGGTGGCACAGTCAGCTAAGGGTTCAAGTCTTGATTTCAGCTCACCTTATCATCTCAGGATTATAAGATCGAACCCCGCATCAGGCTCTGAGCTCAGTGAAGAGTCTGCTTGAGATTCTTCCTCCCTCCCCCCACCCCCACTTCCCCACTGCACATACTCTCTCTAAAATAAATAAATCTTTTTTTTTAAGATTTTGTTTATTTGACAGAAAAAGACAGTAAGAGAGGGAACACAGCATGGGGAGTGAGAGAGGGCGAAGCAGGCATCCCACTGAGCAGGGAGCCTGATGCAGGATTTGATGAGGACCAAGCTGAAGGCAGATGCCTAATGACTGAGCCACCCAGGTGCCCAAATAAATCTTAAAAAAAATAATAATAGTCAAAAATGGGAACAACCCAGATACCTTTCATGGATGAATGACTACACTATGATATATCCACATCACTGATGTACTCTCAGTTAAAAAAACAAAAAACACCACCCACTGACACCATGTAACAACTTGTATCAATCTTCTGAGCAGGATGCTGAGTGAAAAAAAAATTAGCTGGAAATGAATTCCATTTATGTAACATTCTTGAAATGACAAACTACAGAAATGGGGGTAGTGGTTGTCAAGTGTTAAGGAGTAGGTACCAATGGGAAGGAAATGCATATGTTTATCTAAGGGCAATATGAAATAGAAATGTTTTTAATCTTGACTATATCAAAGTCAATATGCTGGCTGGATACTGTACTACAGTTTTGCATGAGATTACCAGTACTGGGAAACTGGATAAGGAATACATAAAATCTCTATTATATCTTACAGCTGCATGTGAAGCTACAATTATCTTAAAGTAAATTTAATTAAAAAACACATCCATGTGTTTTGGGGTGGGGTTTTTTTTGTTGTTTTTTTGTTTTTGGTTTTGGTTTTGGTTTTGGTTTTTAAAACCATGTGTTTTAATTAAAACACAGAGTCCTCAACTTGGAAGCACACTTTGTCTCTCCAGCTGCAATCCCTAAAACATCGAATAAATGCTTCTGATTGTTTTACCAGAAACAAAACAAACAAGCAAACAAAAAACCTACAAATGCACAGTCCTGATCCCATGTACCTTACATTCTACAGGGATGTAAACAGATCATTAACAAATATATACAGAGCCAGGCAGCAACAGATGTTGCAAAGGAGAATAAAGGGAAAGGGTAAGGGGACTGAGTGTGGAAAAGGAGTTAGTATGCTGGAAAGAGGTCACAGGGTGTATTTGGTAAAACACTATCATGATACTGGTTAACACAGTCAACCAATTTCAAGTTATAAACAAAGATTTCAAAAGCAGAAATGAAGAATCAACAAATATCTTTTATAGCATTCTCTCCTCATTCTAATCTAACTTGTGCACCATCCAAATTTTTAAGGGATTAACATAAAATATGGTATGACCTTTTCTCCCACATTTTTAACAGATCTTTATCATTCATGGAATCAACTCCACTTCAGCAGAACATTGAAGTACGGTCTTCCAAGACTACTGCCATCACCTTTTTATGGGAGGGAAACTGAAGTACAAAGATGATAAGGAATTCACCTGCCTAGTTAACCAGCTGGGTAGCTAGAACTGAGGGGGTCTTGAGCATTTTGTTTACATCCCTATCATATTAGTAATCATTCTGCCTTATAGTCAAACAATTTTCATTGGACTGCCCTCCCCCTACACTGAAATTGTAAAGTACTATGGAAGAAACCTACAAAAATGCCATATACATACATACATGCATACATACATATATATATATGTATGTGTGGGTGTGTGTGTATATATGTCCTATAAAACTGGATTGTTTTCTACTATGTGTGTGTGTGTGTGTGTGTGTGTGTGTGTGTGTCCTGTAAAAATGGATTGTTTTCTACTATTATGCAAACTGACATTAAATAATGACCATCTTATAGAATCTGGAGGTAATGGCTTCAAGTAGAATGGAACGAGCTACCTTGAATTTCTCCCTGAGGATCTTTGTAATACCACTTCTGCATTGCTTCGTGCATCAGCGGAACAGACACTCCCTTAGCTCTGTGCTCTTGCAATTTCGACGCCAGTCTCTCATCATCTAGTGCACTGTCTTGGAGATAAGCCACCATCTTCTCAGCTTGCTAATAGGAAAAAAAAAAAAAAAAGGATTGAGGAAACAAATGATCCCAAATAAATACTAGAACATATAATAAAAATGCCTACCTTTTTTTGAATGATTTGGCCTGTGAAAGGTATTTCAACGCAAGAAACATAGCAGGCAACCATTTACTTCTTCCAACAAGGTCATATAGTATGTACTACCCCCATTTTATGGAGGGGTAAACTAAGGCCGAGAGAGGTCAAATCTTGCTCAAAGTTTCAAAACTTTTAAGCAAACCGAACAGATTAAAACACAAACTGGTATGGATGAAAATCCAGGCTTCTAATCAACACACTAATAAGATTACTTTTTAAACTAATAAGCCACTGGTCAATCCTGAAGCAAATAAACTAAACCTGTAAAAACATGGGTGTTAATACAACAAAGACTCAATTAATATGATTACAAATAAAATTTTTTATAAGTTTTACTAAGACACTGCCTTTTCTTCCTCTCCTTGAGCATTTCCTGCCACCAAAAACTACCCCACCCTGAAAGAGAAATTCTTCTACAGAAAACAAGCTATCATTTACTTTGTATACAACAAAGGTATATCTTAGGAAAATCTAGAGACATAAATAAAATGTTAAAATTCTGAGTTTAACTATTTTTCCAGTTATATTTTAGGCAAAAGATACAGAAGACGCTATGCCCATCCACAGCTGCTTGTATTTGCCATTTTTGGCATTCCATTAATTTCCAAAAAGAAAAAAGAAAAGCAAACAGCTAAGGGCAACCTCAGAAGAGAAAAAATAACCTGACACAATGACTACTACATAGCAGAAACTTATAAGCATGAAATGATTTGAAAGACAATTACTCACACAAAAAAATACGAGATTTACAAACAACTTTTCCAGTACATAAAATCTAATGCACAGAAGTTCCATTTCTAAATATTCATTTAAAGCTTCCAAATTTTATGGTAGTTTGAGAAAGAAAAAAAGGATTACAAAATTTTTACCTGCTCCAAATGTTTGAGACCCTCTTCATCATCTGGCTCTGTGGAAACACTGCCCATCCCAGGAGCACCTACGACCGGCGTTTCAACTGGCCGGAGGGCAGGACTTGGATTGGGAACAGGCGGTGGAAGTATGAGAAGAGGAGAGGCTGTATCTGAAGGAATCTGTGACAGGGGCTGCTGGACATCAGAAACTATTTCTAAAGGAAAAAAACATGGAATAAAGAGACTCTTTTTCAGATTTTATTTTTTATAGAGAGAGAGAGCAGGGGGAAGGGCAGGGAGCCCAGTAGAGTCTTATGAAGAATGTATCACCAAGTTGGGCCACTCACTAAATGGGCTCAACAGAAATATGGATCAGGAACACTGCAGCTACTTCTTATAGAGAAGTGTAGTATTTCTCCCTACGATGACAGAAGTACCTCTACAAAATGACACAACATAAGGATTAAAAAAGGTATCTAGGGGCGCCTGGGTGGCTCAGTGGGTTGAGCCGCTGCCTTCGGCTCAGGTCATGATCTCGGGGTCCTGGGATCGAGTCCCGCATCGGGCTCTCTGCTCGGCAGGGAGCCTGCTCCCCTCTCTCTCTCTGCCTGCCTCTGCATCTACTTGTGATCTCTCTCTGTCAAATAAATAAATAAAATCTTTAAAAAAAAAAAAAAGGTATCTAGAAAGTGCCTGACTGGGTCACTAGAGCAACTGCCCAACAGCTACACAATTTCCTTTTGAGAGCAAACTATCAGCCCAATCCCTTCTTTATAACATGTCTCCACCAGCAGACGATTAACAAAGCACTGCAAATCTTCTCAAAAATATTGTAACTCATCATCAAAACTTTGATTAAGTGCATTGGCAATTATCTTGAATAAATACCTATTTCAGGTGATAATTAATGTATTTCAATACATTATTCTTTAGGATAATGAAGAGCATTTGGGAGTTTACCTAGACAGGTCAGCAAGTTCTTCTCAATATAAACACAGACTGCAAAAGAGGTTCTGTGTTGGTCCCTATTTCTAGCCTCTCAGTATGCAGGCTCTTAAGAAGGGAGGGGGATGGGAGTAATTAGATACAAATGCAGTTTCTCCTTTGAAACCTTGTTTGCTCAATTACAGACAGCTTCTCCAAATCCCTGCCCCTCTCAGGAACACTTTCCTCTCTCTGCCAAACTTCTTAAAAGAACAGTTGATCCACCACAACCACCACCACCCCTGCTACACTGTGACTTCCACTTCCAACCTCCAATACAGCTTCTCTCTCACAAAAAAGCAGTGACTCAAAGTCCCCAAACCCAATGGCTTTTCCTAGTCCTCTCCATCTAACCTTAGCAGTCCAATCCTGAATTGAAACCTCCTCCCTTCCTTACTGTCCTTCACTATAGGCCACTCTTGCCTATGAAAATTTTCTCTGGCTACTCTTCACCTATCCTCTAAAAATAGGAATTTTGCCCTAGATGACTAATTTGCTTTATCTCCCTTACAGACTATCAATCTGGAGTTTCATCTTTAATGGGTATCTACGAAGCTTTCTCAAAATACACATGTCTGGATTCCGTCCTATAATCTCCTAGAATAAGGTCCCAGGCATCTACATTCAAGAGAATGAACCACAAGTAATTTGGGGGCAGATCATAACTGAAAAATGACTACTACATATCAAACAGGTCTCAAAATGGACAAGTCCCACAGTGCCTGACAGAGATTCAAATATTTGAAATCACTCACTAAGCTTTGCTCTAGACATAGAACTCTAAAAAGATACCCTTAGTTTAAGCCCTATAAATATTAGTCTATAAGGCAAAAAAGATAATAGATGGTCTATTAGGCAAAAAGGATAATACACAGATCTTTATCATATTGTATTGCCATGTCAAGAATAGTGCTGGTTGTTTAAGAACCAAGAGAAGATCGCTAATCAGCTCAGGAATTTGGGGTGGAACAGAGTTCCAGGCACAGAGAGGAGCATGTGCTAAGGCATGGAGACAAAAGAACAAGGCCTTATATGGGGTGGGCCTAAGGGTCTGTGAGGGTGGGGAACAGAGTATGAAGGAGACAGAGATGGCACTGAAACTGTACAGAAAGAAGCAGGCATATGCCAGGTCATACAAGGACTCAAATGCCATGTTAAAGGCATGTTCCTATGGTGACTCAACCAATTAACCCTTCAACGTCAAGTACTACAATGTCATTTTTAAGTATGCACAAGAAGGAACATGGAAGTAAACATTAAAACTGCCTACTAAGGTATACGAGCAAATTAAAACAGTAACACTGGAGAAGGGGATATACTTTAAACTTATTCTTTAGCAAAGGTGGTAGGACTTCCACAGATCCATCCATGTTCTTTCTGGCCTCTCTTAGAACAACAGCAATTTGGTGTGCCTTCTGGACACACATCCAACCACTATATGAAAGGAAGGTACCTGTCTGATGTGGGGATCCAATTACTGCAGAGGATCCTAAACCCTGTCCGCTCAACCAATACCAAGGTGGCTGTGTCATAACATCCTAAGTAAGATTCCCGAGTTTCTAACTCTGTTTTGGTGAATTTGGGGAACGACAAAACATGGGAAGCAGCGTTTGAGGGGGTTCACTGGTAAAATAATCTATTCCAGTAATTTACCACTGGGAGAGGTTCTATAAGGCATAAACAGAATCCTATCTTATCAGTGATCACTGGCCTGCCTGAGCAGAATCCTGTTTCAGCTTGTCTACTCTCATAAATACATACCATCCCCTCTGCTGGGCACTTTGGTTGGTAGGCTAGTTTCTGTCTGATTCTCTTCCTCAGCTTTTTCCGTTTGTTCAGTTTGGGGTTCCTCTTTCCTCTCAAACTGTGGTGCTTCCTGAGGCTGATGGTCTGAAGGAGTACCTGGTCTAGCAGACGATGAGGAGGTCTGGGATATTTCCTCACTGGCTTCTGTAACATGAAGCATTCGTAAGTTAACAACTTGGGAAATTCTGAGTCTGATGAAAACAAGAAGGTAAAAGACAAAAATGAGCCTTACCTACTCCCACTCTATCTGTCTTCTCTCCCTCTTTCCTATTTGTCTTATCAGGTTCTTTGGCTTCTTCATTATGGCTGCTCTCAGAGTCAGAGCACTCCCCACCTTCCTCTACAGGCCGGAAGTCCATTTCCTGCTCTTCTGGAATTGGCTCTTTCTGTACTTTCTGTGTTAAGAAAATAAAGCCAAAGGTCAACAATACATTTGGCTCTGGTGGCAGGTCAATGCCTGTTTTAACATTTAAAACAAATTTCTTACCTTTAGAGAGAGGAACGCTCCAGAGGAGTCAAATGTGCCCATCTCTTCTTCAGCATCCTCTAAGCACCACTCAGGCAAGCTATCCCGGTCATCATCTATGCTTCCACTGCCAGAACGCACCCTTCGGTAACCTCGTTCATCATCCCGATCTCGAAAATCAAACTCAAACCTTCGCCGTCGCTCCATGTGTTCCCGCCAGCCTGCAGAACGAGGGCCATCTGGGATGAGGAGGAGGATACAAACCTTAGAAAATTTTTAGGACAGTACTTGAGAAAAAAAAAAATCAAAATAGGAAATAAAGAAGAAAACTATGCCTGGCTGTGAATTCAAATGATCAACCTACTAAAGAGAAAATTAGGCAAAGTAAATGAAATTCAGAGCTCAGCATACATATGACATCACTAAGTAGCAACAGGAGTTATCGTTGGTGAGTACTGAGCCATATCAACTCCTCTAAAGCTCTGAAAAATAAATTTTAAACAAATTACTGTTAAAGGACACTTAATTTGAAGTATACACTTTGGATAAGCTTTAGGTATCTGACTGAAATGTCAATTAGCCATTCACATGGCATACTCTTAGCCCAGGCTTATAATGCTGGTCACCTTCCCATACTAAAGTCTATGCCTTCCCTCTGGCAGGCCTTAATACGTTTCTTTCTTCTCACAAAAATGATGTATACCACGAACTCCCTGTGGCAAATCCTAATATTAAATTTATCAAGCCTACTTGCAAGGGCCAAGATTCCATTTGTAATTCTGATTCCCCCAAAAAAGGCATGGAATTATAGCACTGACAGATGTCAGAGATTTTATATACCCCACTATCCTAATTTTATAGTTTAAGAAACAAAAACTCTGACAGAAGTAACTTGCATAGTGGCAAAGCAGAACAAGAATCTAATTCTGCATCTTCTACTGCTTTTTCCACAACAACATGCTTACTTTCCTTTCCCTTTATTCTCATCTCTTAACTCTCCCTAGGGAGTTTTTATTTCTGTGTAATACCCCCAGGGACATTCCTAAATCCACCCTACCATACTGTTTATTACATCTACTTTCCAACAGAAAAAAGACTGCCTAAGAATAAAGGATGCCAGTTGAGGTATTTTGTTTTTTTAAGAAAGGGGAACTCTTGTTAATATCTGATAAACCCAAGTCTAAGAGAGTCTTTAAAAAAGAAGCAGGTTTTCAGCTTTCTCTGTGGGAGATACACAAAAGAAATGAGACAAAAAGTTCAATGTTCTTACTACTGAGGCCCAATTTGCTAAGACCAGCAATCTAAAACAAACCGAAAATAAGAAGGCAAAACACTAAAATGCCCAGTAGAGGCACCTACTTACAAATCACTCACAAATGAGTTAAGAAAACATTATTCCCATGCTCCCCCATTCTTCACTTAGAACTATTACATTGTGAAAACTAAAGAACTTTACACCCAGGCTGCTTAAATGCAAACCTAGAATCATTACTCAAAAGAAGTACTCATGACCAAATGTTGAATTCCAGAGTACTCTCTGTATTACTATCATTTCTGAAGTCTGCTAAGTATGCACCATGATAGGAATCTATCCTTCTAGGCATCTGGCTCATGTTTTCCTCTTACTGAGTTTCTTAAGTTCAGCTCCCAGAGTGGATGCTTTGCTGTCCTTAATCGTCCCATCTCCCATACATATCCAGTTTTCAGCCCTACTTAAAACAAATGTAGAAATCCCTAGCTTATAAAGACTAACCACTGCTTTTTAACGTCCTCCCAATAACAGAATAAAAGTTTGCTACAATTTTTATACCACAAAAATTAGTCAAAATCATTATATTTAAACTTTTAATCAAATCATAAAATAACTATAATCTAAGAAATGTTAAGAGTAAAACAACTGATATAATCAGACAACTTTTAAGAATGCTGGGTTGAAAAACTAGATGGTATTCTTTTTTAAAAATGCTTATTTCCAGTGTTTTTTCAGCCAGCCCTGTATATTATATACCCCAAACTGTCTTTTAAAAATATATCAGTAAAAAATTGGGGGGAAATTGTTAAGTTAATGACAAATAAATCAGACATGGAAATCAAATCAGAGACAAAGATTTTTAAAAGACAACATATGTCCAAATCAAAGTTGGGGTGAGGAGGGTCAGTGGTAGAAAATACATTAAAATTTTACTTTGTTTAACTAACTCCCTTTAATAGAATCGACATCAGACATTTGGCCTCACAAACACTGTTGGTCTTCCAAAACATTCACCTTGTTTGTTTTTGATCCGCTGGAATTTCTCTTCTCGCTCAGCCCGGACCCTGTCCATTCTTTCACTGAATGCTTGTTGGGAACATAGTCTACAAACCCTTTTGCTTACAGGCAAGCTCAGCACAAAATGCTGTGATACCTTGAAGAGAACTGTAACATCTGGTTGCCCAGCACACAGACTCATGAGAACTACCTAGATAACTGTGATGTAAACAATGCCCACTCATGACAGAAAACTCACCCAAGAGTCAGCCATGAGGAGTTGGCATAAAAGCATCAAAACTATATACAAAGATTAACTTCACTATGTGTCCACCGATCCATAAACCTAAAGCACTCTGATTGTTTTTATAATGTTTACTTGGGCTGAGATTAGTGATTTTGCTAATAACTTGATTTTAAAATATAAATGAAAACAGTTTGATTATGATTTTTTCTACTAAAAGTGAGCTTCTCTGGCATATGGTTGATAGCTAAAATAATGTTGTGCACATGAAATTCATAAGGCAAATATACACTCTTTGTGCACTCTGGTTCTGCATGACCCCACGATTCAAACTACAGTGGCATCTGATTATCATGAGGCATGGAATCAGCACTTTGGTAGGGGATGAACTTTGACACAAAGCACCAGTGTCTTCAATTACCAGCATATCTAATGTCAGGGAAGAACAGTTTGAAGCATTCTTAAGAGTCAAACAGAAGAACTTACAAAACCACTAATCACTACTATTCTCTCTCTCTCTCCTAAAGTTAGGACAAAAGAATGAACTTATGATTATGTTTTTGACCTGGGCTTAGAGTTTATCCTTCAAATAAGCATAAATCACTTATTTGGGACCAAAAAACCCTGAAAGAATACATCTTTTATTATACAGGAAAAGCACCCACTTTAGGGAAAGCACATATTCCTCAGTGAGCGTATAATTACATATTTGTAAGTTTTAAAGCATGCTGAAAAAATACAACAATTCGGTGTTAGATAAAACTGAAGGAGACCCTCTCACGGTTTTGCAAAGATAGGTGCTTTCCATTAAACCACACTACTTGCTCCAGAAAAATAAAAATGATTTTCATCAACTGAAGAGATATGGGGGAATCTTCGTGCTGAAATTTTTTTGTATTGATAAGAGTGTGATGTGATGATGCAAGTGTGTGACATAAATAACTAAGTCCTCTTTTTTTTTTTTTTTACTTTACCTATTCATCTTTCTTGCTTGATTGGTAACAATGTCCACTAAATACTCCCTTATTTTGTTCCCTGCACTCACTCAGTAGGAGCCTTACCAGGGCTGTGGGGCCGCCACCTCTCTCCGTCACGTCTCGGTCCAGCTAGTCGCCAACCTCCATCTTCATCTTCTCCATTTTGTTCTTCTCTAAAAATACGCCAGTTTTCACTTTCTGATCGTATAAATTCATGCTTTCTTCCCACAGATGTTGGTCCACCTTCCTCAAAATTTGGTCTCCCTGTAATGAAAATAAGGAAACATGTACCTCAGCCAATACGGACTCTGAAAACAGACCAGATGGCTCAGATCACGCTTTTGTGCAGACGTGCCTACCCCAATGCTCAGGAAGCATGAGTAACAGAACTGCTGTGGACATAAACATCTAGTACTAGTCATAATTCTTAAAGGCAACTGTCCAAAATCACACTATTTAAATGGTACAGAAAGGATTCAAATGTTAATCTCCTCATTCAACAAGTATTTATTGCACATTAAGTGCCAAGTTTTATGAAATCAAATACAGATATATATCTGCCCTTGGGTTCAGAGATCTTCTAGGTTCTCTTGCTCAGAATAAGAAAGGCAACCCGCTTTACAAAGTACCACATCTACTATATGAGTTGGTGAAATATGTAGCTATACTCACAAAAAAGAAGCAAACTTAAGGAAACCCCTAATACGGAGATAATACGGAGGCACCTGGGTGGCTTGGTTAAACATACAACTCTTGATTTTGGCTCAGGTCATGATCTCAGAGTTCTGAGATCAATCCACAACAGGATCCATGCTCAGCAGGGAGTCTTTGAAATTCTCTCTCTCTCTCCCTCTTCCTCTGCCCCTACCCATACCATGCTCTCTGCTCTCTAAAATAAATCTTTAAAAAAAAAAAATCCCTAATATATATATAGATAGATAGAAACATATATAGATAAATGATGGGAAATGGCTTTTAATCCACATAATCAGGTATGTGTCAGGTACCATGCAATGATTTGGGAATACAGTAGTAATCACATGATGGATGCACTAGATGAAACACTCACTTTCTTTCACCTACTTTTACACTAAGCCTTTGAAAAACTAATGAACACAGCAAAGCAAGAGAAAAAGCAGAAATTGCAAAATGCTTAACTCATCAAAACTGACCACTATAATTTTTTTGTAACAGATGATACACTACAAAATATTAAAATTATTAAAAATAAAAATACTAGTAATCCTGGGGCACCTGGGTGGCGCAGTGGGTTAAAGCCTCTGCCTTCGGCTCAGATCATGATCTCAGGGTCCTGGGATGGAGCCCCACATCAGGCTCTCTGCTCGGCGGGGAGCCTGCTTCCCTCTCTGTCTGCCTGCCTCTCTGCCTACTTGTGATCTCTGTCTGAGACATAAATAAATAAATAATCTTTAAAAAAATACTAGTAATCCCTCAATCTTAGAAACAGAACTCTATCTGTAGTTAGCTTTTATTTAACTTTATATTTTTTTATAGTTGCAATCAGTATACCTACTATTTTCATAGCAAGTACTTCTCTGTGATTATACATCTTCCCAATCATACAAATGGGTACATACCAGGTATACTTTGCAGCCATAGTGTAATCCACTAGATTATTGCCCACTGGACATTTACTTTATAACCAATTTTTTGTGGACTATATAGATAGTTAGACAAGAAATACTTTTCTGAATTATGTCTTCTTAAAAAAAAAACCTCAGGGCCCCTGGGTGGCTCAGTGGGCTCTCTGATCAGCAGGGAGCCTGCTTCCCTTCCTCTCTCTGCCTGCCTCTCTGCCTACTTGTGATCTCTCTCTCTGTCAAATAAATAAATAAAAATCTTTAAAAAAAAAAAAAAAAACCTCAAAAGAGTGCAATTACTAGGTCAAAAGACAGACTTTGTCCACTGCCTCTTTCCCTGAAAAAAGAGGGTCAGATCAACACACCATTTCACATTATTGATACTAAGTGCTGATATCCTTTCAAAACCTTTTTACTACTTTAATAGTTGTAAAGTGCTAAATTAATGCAGCTCAAATATGAATTTTTCATATCAAAGATATTTCCTGTTGTTTACTGACTTTATGTCCCTTTGTGTAAACTGTTTATATATCTTTTAAACTAACAGCTTCTTTACCTTTGGACCTATCAGTCCTACATGTATTTTTCATATTAGTACCTAATAAAAAAATAAAAAAACACAATGGGGCAGGAGCACCTTGCTGGCTCAGTCGGAAGAGCATGTGACTCTTGATCTCAGGGCTATAGGTTCAAACCCCACACTGAATGTAGTGATTACTTAAAAATAAAATCTTAAAGAAAAATTAAAACAGGAAAAAAGAATAGGGCAAAAATAGGGAAAATACAGGAAGAAACAAAATCTCACTTTTCTACTTATTAAAAACCATCTTGTAATTTTCAACAATTTTCATAATGTTTGAATGACTATGCCATACCTTGTTCCAAAAACGATTTGAGACTGGTATTTTGAAGATAAAGAAGAGCACAGTACTAAACAAAGAATAAAAATCTTGCATTCACTACACCTGATTTTACTTCTGGCCCCAACCAATTCTGATTTATATATCCTGGCTTTAAAAAAAACGAAAGAAAGAAAGAAAAGATCCAAGGGGCGCCTGGTGGCTCAGTGGGTTAAAGCCTCTGCCTTTGGCTTGGGTCATGATCCCAGGATCCTGGGATCGAGCCCCGAGTCAGGCTTTCTGCTTGCAGGGAGCTTGCCTCCGCCCCTCTCTCTGCCTGCCTCTCTGCCTACTTGTGATCTGTCTGTCGAATAAATAAATAAAAATCTTAGGGGGGAAAAAAAAAGGCCCAATTCCCAATTTAAAAGTGTGTGTGCGTGTGTGTGTGTGTGTGTGTGTGTGTGTGTGTGTGTGGAGGTAAGGCTGCCTGAATTTCCCATTCTAGCTCAAAAATCCTGTAACAAAGTAGTTCAAATTTTGTTACTGAGTGCTCATTTCCTCAACTGCAATATAGTTTTTGATATGTCACATATTACATAATTAATAACTATAATAGAAATATTAAGGTAACAGGGCTCCTCAGGCGTTAAGCATCTGCCTTTGGCTCAGGTCATGTCCCAGGGCCCTGGGATCCACCCCTGCTTTGGGCCACACATCAGGCATCAGGCTCCCTGCTCAGAGGCTCAGCAGGAAGCCTGCTTCTCCCTCTCCTACTCCCCCTGCTTGTGTTCTCTCTCTCAAATAAAAATCTTAAAAAAAAAAAAAAAAAGAAGAAGATTGAAATGAAAACTTCTCCAGTAAACCAAAAAAAGCCAGAATAACATAATTCTAATGCACCAAACATCCCATATTAAGTGCAAGGTATATGGAGTTCCACCTCAGGGGGTCAGTGTCATTTTCTTTTTCACTCTTTTTTTTAAGATTTTATTTGTTTATTTGAGAGAGAGCACAGAGGGAAAGGGAGAAGCAGACTCCCAGCTGAGCAGAGAGCCCAATGTGGGGTTCGATCCCAGGCCCCTGAGACCACGACCGGAGGTGTAGGCAGATGCCCACCTGACTGAGCCATCTAGGTTCCTCTCACTCATTTTCACAAGAGAAAGATGAAACTAATTCAAGCACCTTTAAGTGGACTTCACTCAACTCCTCTCCCCATTCCCTTTATGAAAACTTTTTCCTGCAGTATAACATTCTTGCCAAAAAGTACATAAATCACAAATGTACAATTCCAAAAGTTTCAATAAAGCAAATATATTCACATAACCAATATTTTAAAAAAAGAAAATATCTGGGGCGCCTGGTGGCTCAGCTAATTAAACTTCCAACTCTTGATTTCAGCTCAGGTCTTAATCTCAGGGCTGTGGGTTCAAACCCTGCACTGGGCTTCACACTCAGCATGGATCCTACTTAAAAAATAAAAAATTAACAGAAATAAAAATTTAAAAAATACATCAAGAGCACTCAAAATTCTTGATGTCCTTCCAGTCAACCCTTCCCAAAGTAAGCACTATTTCTGACTTTCATCTCCAAAGATTAGTTCTGTCTGCTTTTTTAACATTTTATGCAAATGAAATATTCCTTTATGTCTGGCTTCTTTCACTAAACATTATGGGAGACTCATCCACAATGCTACAGAGAACCACAGTTTGTTCTTTTACACTGCTAACGGAATCTCACTGTATGGACAGACCACAATATATTATTCTGTTGCTGATTTAGGCTGTTTCTAGTTCTCTGCTGTATCAATTGTGCTGCTATGAGCGTTCCTGGATATGAAATTTAGTAAAAGGTTGTATTTCTGTTGGTCTATGCCTAGAAGTGAAATTGCCAGGAGTAAAATAAGGTATTTTCAACTTCAGTAAGCACTACCAAATATTTTCCCATAAAAACAGTACTAACTTTACCATTTTTACCTGTTTTACTCAGACCTCTAGGATACATTAACATGAGTGCTTCCTCTATAGACAAACACAATTAAAGATGAAGGATTAAAAATAAAGGAGACCTTGACACAGCATCTACCCTCCAGGTCCATAGCTCAGAGACAAACATGTAAACAAATGCATCCATTTATCTCATCTAATCATCATTTTAACCACAAAAATTAAGTTAAACATTATCATCTCTATTATTCCTGTAAGGAAAGGGATACCTGTAGAGGGAGTTTCCCAAGATCACACAGTTGAGTAGTGACCAAATCAGAAATAGAACATGGGTGTTCAGAGCACCTGGGTGGCTCAGTCATTAGGCATCTGCCTTAATTTTGGGTTATGACCCCAGGGTCCTAGGATCGAGCCCCACATGGGGCTCCCTGCTCAGTGGGGACTCTGTTTCTCCCTCTCCCACTGCCCCTGCTTGTATTCCCTCTCTCACTGTGTCTGTCAAATAAATAAATAAAATCTTTACCAAAAAAAAAAAAAAATTAAACTCCTAATCCTGGGTTTACTCACAAATTTAACCCACTGAAGAAGCAAAAATTCCAGAAAAACTAATGGAGAAAGAAGCAGCTCTGAGATCAAAGTCTAACAAACTCTAAAATGGCAACAGACATACTACACATGGCACAGCTTACAGATAAAGACTACCAACATCTCTATAAGGGGAAGATGGGACTAAAGGTATTAATATCCCAACAGAAATCATGTCAAGGGGCGCCTGGGTGACTCAGTCAGTTAAGAGTTTGTTTTCAGTTCAGGTCATGATCTCAGGGTCATGGGATTGAGACCCGAAATCAAGGCTCCCTCCTCAGTGGAGAGTCTGAGTCTCCCTCTACCTCTGCCCTTTCCCCCTGCTTGTGTGTTCTCTCCCAAATAAATAAAATTATGTCAAAATATACAGCTCTGAAAAAATTTTACTTCACTATAAAAATTTTATTCTAGAATTATTTTGAGGGGAAAAAATAACTTCAAGCACCATCTAATAAAATAAACATTTCCAACTACTACTAAACTTATACTGCATGCAAGAACTGCTCTAAAACATCAAAGTACATCTTTTACTACGTAAACGATTACAGTAGATTTGTATTTGTGTATATCTGAGTGGGGAGTGAAAATGTCAGAGATAATTAGATCTATATGATTTGTTTTAAAAAATATATATACATTTGTGTATTACCAATATAATTTAAAATAAAAGCTAAATATCAGAAGTCATTCCCAGGCTACTTAGAGGATGCTACCTAAAGTTCCCTTCATGTCTACAAACTCCAGAATTCCACAGTGGCCCATGAGGAACATCCAAAAGGCCATTCTCAGCATTTCAAACCAAAGTCCTCCTCCTACCATAATACCAGCACAATAATCAAGT
Organism: Mustela nigripes; assembly: GCF_022355385.1. NCBI lineage: Eukaryota > Metazoa > Chordata > Mammalia > Carnivora > Mustelidae > Mustela > Mustela nigripes. Next base: position 39,830,631 of record NC_081559.1, on the reverse strand, counting down.
TGAATAACCAAGTATTTTAGTTTACTTCTTAAATTCTTAACAGAATAACTTGTAAACAAGACTGAAAGTAACTTTGAACTAGAGAGTAACTTTGAACTTCTTTGAACTAGAAGCACATATTACGCTGGCATGTTTTCTTTTATCAGGGAAAAGGGTCTAAGGTTTTTGTAGAGTCCTAAAGGTATCTATGACCTTCAACAAAAGATAAACACAAATTTAAAATGTATTTTCTTCTTTTCAATGTAGCAAACATGACCGTTTTATAATCAAAGTATATCTATATAATACATGTTATGTTCTTATATCAACAGTAACTGAAAATGTATAAAAGGTGCTAAAATGTAAATGTACAACATACATAAACATTTTCCCAATGGCAGTAAATACTTGGTTGTTTCTGACTTAATGTATTAAGTATGAATAGGGTTCTTCTAAAAATAAAATAAAATTAAAATGTAATATTGGTTTTAGTCTGGTCTAATTGAGTAGACTTCCTAAGGAGAAAGAGCAGTAAAAGGGCACCTGTGTGCATGTTTGACTCATAGCCAAAAACGGTGTTTATGGAAAACTTCAGATGGAGCAAAGAGGCACTCAGCCAATAAAATCTACAGCTGTGAGACTTGGAACTTACAAGTGCCCAAACTCCAAAAGCAAAAGTGGAATTATGGGACAGACTTTGAAGCTTGTTTATGTGCAAATTTTTCTAGGAAGAAACTCTGTATTCCTCTATTCAGATATATAGTCTCTGATCAACACTAAAAATATTTTCTAACACCAGAGAAAGTAGTGAAAGGAAATCCCATCCAGTTGTTATTTACTTTCTTTCCCTATAATCATTTGTAAACAAAACTCACCATGGCTAGGAAGGAGAAGTTTAAATCTTATATCCAGAGATTTGTAACTTTTTTCCCCATCCTAATTCCTAAGAGGTTAGAAACTGCTCCACTCATTAACATTGTTCCCAAAAACACAACAGTTCCTGGCTGGGAGACACACTGGAGGGGCTGCAGCATATCAAAATCTCCTTGAAAAAATAACTCTTGTGCTTTGAATATACCCCATACCCTACAAGCCTCATGTACAGTCATCTGATGGTTTATACCCAGGCACTGCCTCAGATCTCTGGGGAAGAAGAAGATTAATAGATGGACTTGATGCAGAACTGGAAAGGGACTAGGCACTTTCTAAAGAAAGCGAAGTACACCATGTAAGAAAGAACAGAGGAGACAGGGCTAAAGTTGCAAAGTTGGGAGATTATTCATGCACACAGCAGGACACTACACTCCAGCTACAGCATTTGTTATTCTCAAGTACAAGTTGGTATAGTTACAGACTATATACTAGATTACTTTAGCCAGAGAGAAAATCAAACACCTTCAGGGACAGAGATTTGAATTTAATGAAGAATAATGTATTTAGTCTTGGCACCTTGCTTAATCAAAATTTTTAATAAAAAATAAATCAGAGAACAGATACCTAGCATTTATGTTCATTCACAGAAGAAATGTTTTAGAGCCATCTCCAACTCTAATCAGTAACTCTGTTTAGACAGAAGGGACCATGTGTTTTAAGGTGAAGTTTACATACCATCTATGCCAGTATCAGTTACATCTCAACTAACCTGGTTGAGGTTTCAACCAGAAAGAAACTGAACTGCTCAGGCTATTAAAATGGGAGTACTATGCTCCTCAGTGGACACTCCAAAACCAGTCTACAATATCCATATAATTAGCAACTAGGAACGAGTCTACAGACCATAGCAAGACTTTCAAATTGTAGAAATCAAGAAACCAGAACCCTTCTTCCCTTAAGACATTTCTTTCTTGACAATCATTTTGCCAAATCATTCTTGCCTTAACATATTCTGAAACAGAGTATACTATGGAAAGAGGCTTCTAAGTTTGTAAAATCCTTCACCATCTTGGCTAATTATAATGGTGATGCAGGACACATGGCAAATACACTCCCATGCTTTCTTAAAGGCGGTGTCACACTATATTTCCTCTGGCTTTTTTACCCCCGCAATCCATCAACTGTCAATTGATATAAAGTATAATTCCCTACCAGTGTGCGTAGGCAATAAGCATCACATCTCAAGTCCCTATTTTATGCTTTTACCTTCTCTAGTTCTGAAGGTCAAAGTTTCCTATGTTATGTCTGAACTTGTACTAAGATGTTTGGCATTCATAAAACAAAGAAGGAATTAATATTTTTCTTAATTGTGGGGGAGGGGAAGGAATCTACAAAGGCGGATTTTACCTTCTAAGTAGCATTATATTGGTCTACATTAATAATTTTCCCAGCAGGCCTTCTTCCATGATTTTACTTTGAACAATCACAGCCTTTGTTTCTCAGATCCTCTTACATGTGACATTTGATCAAAGTTTTAAAATCAGCAACTAATGGAGGTGGAGAAAAGTACTGCTCAGTAAAGGCATTACACAAAGCCATCCCATAGCTCATTTCAAGGTTGCTACAAGCTGGATCACAGAAGTTTTCTAGCTGAACACTATTTAGATGTTAAGTTAAATTTTCTGTACCCTGAACACTTCATCTTACTGCACATAACCATATGCTTCTCAGAAAATCATTCCCTAAACGTTACTAAAGCATGCCTTAAGAAAATTCTTCAGCTCCTTCACATATGTGTGTTTTTCAAAGACAAGTGCAAGGTACCAAACAATTTTTATTCTTACTTGAGATCTCTCCACATAGCCTTTAAAAAAAAAAAAAAAAAAAAAAAAAAGCCTGCGTCCTTGCCCCTCCTCCCCAAAATTCAGGTAACTAAATTACATACATTACCAGTTCTAGAATTAGTGGCATTCTAGTGAGGTGGAATATGAAAAGAAAACTAATAAAATCAATTAATTAATTCATGCCTAGAAGTCCTCACCCAAGGAAAATCTTCCCCAAAGAAATGGAGAAAAAATTTTAAAAAGAATAGTAAAGGCAGTATCTCACACTTCAACATGCTATATAAGGAAAGACAGCTGAAAGGAAATCTTGCAGGGAATTTTATCCCTTTGAACTTTCAAATAAACTCTTAAGTAAGATTATGCAAACTTACTAAAGACCGGTCCTGATTAGAGGGAAAAAATGCACCCCTTCTCCAAGTCAGTTCTGGAGGCTTTCTCCAGAATTGTTAAGGTTTGTGTTGGGTAAAGAAAGACTTCCTAACAAACCAGCATTCTTTTCCACATGATCAGAGCTAATTGGCCCCCCTGCAGACTAAGTGACCAATCACATCAGCTTCAGTTGAAACTAGCCCCCACGACATTATAAACAGAGGAATGTGAACTGTAAACCCAGTCCGAGAACTTACAAGCTAGACTTGTAGATTAAAGTTACCTTATCAAAAAACAGACTCCGCAAGTTTCCTCAAGACCTACCTGTGCAAACACAAGCTGACCCAGCAAAAGAACTGGTGAGTACATAAAATAATATTCATTCTTATTTCTTTCCTTAAGGGGAACAGAGAAAGAAATTGAGTGGCAAATAGGGACAGAGCCAGACATCGCCAATAGATTTTTAAAACAAAGATACTACCTCTAGAGTCATACATTAAGATTCTTTATGCTTTTTCCTTAAATTTTGAAAATGGAATTAATAGCCCATCTGAGAGCATTACTAGAAATTTTCCTGTTTTATTAAATGAATACTAATTCCGCATTATAATATGGAAATCAGTAGAAAGGAAGGAAAGACCCTAGAAAAAATACAGTGGCTTTTTTGTTTTTATCCCCCTTCCTTGGCTTTTAAATATATATATATATCTTTCTTTTGGAAGGGATTAAAAAAACCAACATGAGTGTACAAGAACAAATGAGCCCCCCCCAAAATATATTTTTAAGCCATGAAAAGTGATGAATACTTAATTTTAAATGTCTTTTTAAAGCCAGAACTACTACCGAAATTAGTAGATGCTTCTACAAATAAGAAATTAAAATAGAAAAGAATCTCTGAGCTTATATAAGAGAGTTAGAACTCACACTGTTTGCCCCAATTATAGAGGGTAAGAGAGATGATTCTAAGACTCTAAACAGTTTTTACACCAGTTATAAGCAAATACATAGTAATATTGTGATCATTTAACATTTGTATTTATAGCCTATTATCTTAACTGTTTAATACGAACTACAATACCACCTTACAACATGGCAATAGAAAATATGCAATTTTAAGTGCTACAAACCAAATGAGAAAAATGAATCCTAATTTTCACAGCCAATGAAGCAGCCAAACTATCATTTTTATAAAGTATTATTTTTTTCCACCAAAGTCTGTAAATGAGCAAATACTTTACAGCCCACACACAGAGATACAAACAAACCTTCCTAAGCTTCAATTTTATTTTCTACTGGGCTCAGTTTGTGAGAACCATATAAATACAAACCAAAACAAAAACACATTCAACGGATATTTGTACACCTATAAAGATATGAAAATTACTTGGAGAGAAAATCTACACGTATCAGGCAACAATAATGTAATTTTTAAATACCATACAAGCAAATGTAAAACGACATAGGAGAAAAAAGAAAAAATATCATCTAGAAAACCTCTGTCAGTTGAGGGAAATGAAATTTTTAAACTTACAAAGTTTAAAGAGAGCATGTTACTTAATTCCCTTTCATCTCTCTCTTTTTTTAATATAAGAAGGCTGGCCAAGGAGATTGAGTGGCTTGCCCAGCTGACACGGCTATGGAACCAACAGAGCCAGAGCAGGGTCCGCTAGATTTCCCACCTGATGTTCATTTACTAACCCATAATGCTTACATGAATGCAAAAATGAATCCATTAAATGGAGATCAAAATCTTATTCTCTCAACTACTCCACCCCACCACACAACCTAAACAAGATTGGCATGTACATAAAAAGGAGAATGCTTCACTGTTTAGATATTAGCCTTGACATTCCTGTTCACAGGCTTTTCCATGTATTTAGTTAGCTGCAAGAGAAAAAAAGAAATTGTTGAAGCCTATAGTGACTGTTACAAAGCTGTAGGTAACAAGTAATAACCCTCAAAAAGCCCAAATGATAATACTTTTGTTAGCTATAATATATACAGAAAGGCTATCTCCCTGAGTAATGAGTTTTAGAACTTAATAAAGTAGGTTGAAAATCAAGAGTCAAGGAACTTTCCCTCCTCAAAAAAACTACCATGAAACAATCAGCAATTAGTAGCATTCACCAGGACAGTGGTTCCTTAATTGCAGTAAGCGCTAGGGTACAAGGTAAATGATGGGCATTTTCACATAGGCAGGAAGCAACAAACAACAAAGGTGAAACTAATATAATGTTACAAACCAATTTCACCTCAAAAGAAGAAAAAAAAACCGTAAAGGACAGTGCAGTGGTTTACAATCTTTTGAAGGCAGACTATTATCATTCCTTATTATATCCTTATTATATCTTCTTCAAGTGTCAAAATGCATTTTCTTTTATAAAATTAGTATGATACGTTCTAAAAATTACTTTCTCACCTGGCAAAATACAAATTTGGAAATGCTATGTAAGAAGTCTCCTCTCCACATTTTGCTTTAATTTGTACTGGTTTATAATATCCAAAAGATTAGACTATGTAGTAATTGTAGTTGTGCCGATCTTCAAATTTTATGTCTTCTTTAACTGAAAATACATTTCTTATCTACAAATCACAGGTCTAAACCTAAACACTCCTAAAGACCAAATATTCTGTAATGACTCTTAAACAATTAACTAGTCAAATGGAATGTAGTATTATTCACAAAGGCTAACCAGGATCAAAATGTCTATTTTTGAAGCAAAACATTACTGACTCTGAACTCTGGACTTGGTATGGAATTCATTAACACTTACTACCTTTGGGATCCTAGGAAACTCACTATGCTTCAGTTTATCTGTAAAATGGGAAATAAAATGGTACTTACTATTTCAAAAGATAAGGAACATTAATAATAATAAAGCAGCCAAGACTGAAAGGTTACTTTGCACCAGGCATTGCCTATGGGCTTCACATAAGTTAACACAAGTAACTGGTATAATTCCTGCCACATAATAAGTAATACATACTGGCTAATATTTTTAATCATTACTGTCATAAGAATCATGTATGGGGTTAACAATGATTTAAGACAGATACCTGAGATAGTTATGGGGACCAGAAGAACATCTACTAGCAATGCTAAAAACATGGCTGTCAAAGACTATCTTATGAATACAAGGTCAGTCATCTTGGGAAAGATTTTTTCACCAAACTTTCTAAATAGCTTCTTGTAGTAAGAAAATTAACCTGTAAAGTTAGCCAGATGTGGATAATAATACAAATAATCTAAGGCCCCCATCTACCTAGTGTATGTTTCTAATCCTTGGTGACATCATCTAGAAAACGGGACAATAATGTCTATCTTGCTGGGGCACGTGGCTGGCTCAGTCAGTTAGATTTCTGAATCTTGATTTTGGCTCAGGTCATGATCTTAGGATGAGATCTCTCTATTGAGACTCACCTCTGGTGTGGGGCTCTGCAACCATGGCAGGGGAGGGGGTGGGGTCTGCTTGAGGATTCTCTCTCCATCTTCCTTTATCCCTCCCCCCACTCTTCTCCTCTCTCAATAAATATTAAAAAAAAAAAAAAAAACTATCTTGCTGAGATACCAAAGAATTAGAGACAATGCAATATAGAAGGTACCTAGCACAGTGCCTATGAAAATTTTACTATTGCTGTTGTTGTTCACTTTCAAAACAACAGATAAGGTCTCCTAAAACACTTAAAAATCTAACAAAATGAGTCATTAAATAGCTGTGCTGAGAAAAAAAAAAACACAAAAGATAATGACCACTCGTTAGAATAATGAATTATAAAGCATTAATGACTTTATAATATGAAAATAAAATGGTTATTTCTATGGCTACTCTAAATACACTTTAACCATTATCCCAGTGTTCCATGAGTAATACAATCTGAAGAAAATACAAGAGAATGTCTCTAATATCACAATACGTGTTAAATTAGCCTCAGGGGAGGAGGGAAAGTATATACCCAGCTGGCCAATGTCCAATACCAGTATCACAAGAAGGCCCACAGCCCCAAAGTCTCTCTCTAGAATGGGAAGGACTCAGCAAGCCCAAGCAACACGCTCCTCCAAAAGCCTCTAGTCTTTAAGTGCCATTGTCATGCAAAAAGTAAGGAAGGGAATACACAATACTCTCCAGAGCATCTATTTCTGAGGGAAAGCAGCTAGGCAGAGTCAAATGTAAATTCCTAGCACTGGCCTCTGGCAAAAAGAAAGGGAAAGCATAGCTGCATCTTCCATTCTGTTCCTGTGAGGCTCCACATAAAGTCTTAAGACACCTTTGATATAAGCAAGAATCAACACACAGAAAGCATACCTTAGACGACTTCTCAACACACAGAGAAAAGCATACCTACTGTTTTATAGTTCAACTGTTTACAGCTAAAAACTAATTACATTAATTACCTTTTAAAAATTGCCATGGGGCGGTGCCTGGGTGGCTCAGTGGGTTAAGCCTCTGCCTTTGGCTCAGGTCACGATCTCAGGGTCCTGGGATTGAGCCCCGCATCAGGCTCTCTGCTCAGCAGGGAGCCTGCTTCTCCCTCTCTCTCAGCCTACCTCTCTGCCTATTTGTGATCTCTCTGTCAAATAAATAAACTAAATCTTTAAAAAAAAAAAATTGCCATTTGGGGACACCTGGTTGGCTCAGCTGGTTAAGCGACTGCCTTCAGCTCAGGGTCTTGATCCTGGAGTCTTGGGGATCAAGTCCCGTATGGAGCTCCCAGCTCCACGGGGAGTCTGCTTCTCCCTCTGACCTTCTTCCCTCTCACGCTCTCTTCTCACTCTCCCTCTCTTTCTTTCTCAAATAAATAAAATCTTAAACAAACAAATAAACTTGCCATCTGGGGGATGCCTGGGTGGCTCAAGTCATGATCCCAGAGTCCTGGAATCAAGCCACAGATCAGACTCGGGGAGCTTGTTTCTCCCTCTGCCCCTCCCCCCTTCTTGTGTGCACACACACGCATGTGCTCTCTCTCTCGCTCTCTCCAATGAATAAATAAAATCTTTAAAAATGTTTTAAAATTGCCATTTGGTGCCTTAATGGTTATTTTAGTTCATTAAACTTGAAGCTTTTTTTTCTGGCTTACTTACTCTCAAAATTAGTGTTATTGGGACACCTGGGTGGCTCAATCGGTGAAGCATCTACCTTCAAATTAAGTCAGGATCCAAGGCTCCTGGGATCAAGCCCCACATCAGACTCCCTGCTCAGCAGGGAGTCTGCTTGCTTTCTCCCCAATCTGTCCCAGCTTGTGCTCTCTTTCAAATAAATAAATAAAATCTTAAAAACAAAACAAAAACAAAAAACTCGTATTACCTAGGAATCTCCACCTAGAATCTCATATTTTTCCAAGAAAATAATTTTCTCCTCACCCCACAATCTAATCAGAATCTAGAATATTCAGAGGATGGCAATCCATTAGACATGGAAAGAATCCATGAAAATGGCTGCAAAGTGACAAAAACAAAGCCTATTCATAAAACTTTGAAGAGGCTAATTAAAAAGCATACATTAGAACTATGGATCTCTAAAAGTTTAGTCCTGTCATAGGGCAGAGTTCAGCTTCAAAACATCTGCAGGCAGTTTAACACTACATTTTCAAATGATTTCTAGTTATTTACACAGAGGAGTACATACATCTAACTTATTTCTTTTAGTCATGAATTATCCATAATTATTAATTATGAAAAATTGTTATTTACACAAATATGTTTAGTCAAACCAATAAATACTTTATGTCTGGAATTGAGCAAGAAAGAGACAAGGATGTCAAAGAGACACAAACCATAACACCAACCTTCAGTGATTTTGAAATATACTTGGAAATATTAAAATGCCAAACAATATTTTAACAGTCATTCAAGGAAACAGTAACAGACAGCCTAAGGCAAGCCATGATAAGGTAGCAACTGAATGGCTTAGTCAATAAATGCCCCCTTCTGTGAAGAGAAAAGAGAGAGAGCTGTCAGACTGGGAAAGTCTGCCCAGTAGCCAGGGAAGCATTCCAAAGAGAGCAGCAAGTGAATGAGGTCTCAGAATTTATTAGTATTAACTGTAAAACAGTTAAGAGCTTACTAATTTATTCTTGGTTTCAGATAATTACAGTCTGAAATGGATGGCAGTAACTGCAAAGTTATTGCTCCTCTTCTAACTCAGAGCTACCGGAGGATGGTCACCAAGGACGGCCATAGCACACTTCAAATGGATGGTGCTCAAAGAGGTCTTGCATATCTGCGAGATGCTTGGGGAATCCTAATGGACATGCGCTGGCGCTGGATGATGTTGGTCTTTTCTGCTTCTTTTGTTGTTCATTGGCTTGTCTTTGCAGTGCTCTGGTATGTTCTAGCTGAGATGAATGGTGATCTGGAACTAGATCATGATGCCCCACCTGAAAACCACACTATCTGTGTGAAGTACATCACCAGTTTCACAGCTGCATTCTCCTTCTCCCTGGAGACACAACTCACAATTGGTTACGGTACCATGTTCCCCAGTGGTGACTGTCCAAGTGCAATCGCCTTACTTGCCATACAAATGCTCCTAGGCCTCATGCTAGAGGCTTTTATCACAGGTAATTATTTTTGTTCTTTTAAAAAAAAAAAAAATTACAAGTGGTTTGGGAAGGGGATTCAGTTATAAGCAACTGTGCTGTAGAATAATTTAATTTGCATTATTAGCAGGTAATGTCGAAGATTGAAAAAGAAAAGTCTAGGGCCAAATGAGAGGTGACATTATAAGAAACCTGACTTTACACTTAAATTTTACCTGTTGGAACTCCTAAAGAAAAAAAGGACCATTATGACACTAACTTGCAGCAACATCTTACACCAAAAAATATTAACAAGAGGTCTAAAAGGCATTTTTCAGATAAGCTAATTACTTCGTCAAATAAGTGGATAAATATGTTAAATGCATATTTTGACAATCATTTTACCTAACAGAGAAATGTTGATTTTTTTTTTCCCTTTACTGGGTTAGAATATCCTCCTCTGAGTTTATCTGTTCAACATTTATTCTTCATCAGTGATCCCAGAGCACAATAGTCAGCATTATATTTAGAGATCAAGTAAGTATACACATCCTTACTGGAAATATGGTTACAAAGATTATGAAATTTTATTTATAAACCCTGATAACACATTAGACTTTCCTCTAATTAAAGTGTCACTTTTATAAGTGATATATATATAGTTTAAAAATCAAAAAACAAAAAATAAGACCTGACTTTAACACATTACACAATAATATTCTGAAAAAGTTAAGTGACGGGCCAAATGAAGAACAATCTGGAATGAAGTCCAGTGTGCTGCCAATTGGCTCTATAATTTGTAACAAATCACTTAACTTCCCTACAGGAATTCTTAAACTAGGTCAGTCATTAGATAAAAGTTAGAGGATCCATGAAATTAGGAAAAACTTGAATCTTTTTTCACTAGCGCCTAACTGAAAATCGTCATGTCCTTCTACTACAAACAGACAACAACAACAAAAAAATAGTATCAGCAATACTGGTAACTCTGATACAAATAGAAATCACAGATATTTTCATATCCCACTACAGTACTTCAAAAGTATACTATTAAACCCGCCACTATATTTTATTGTTTAGTGCATTAAAAAAGCACATATAGTACTATAATTTTTTAAATGTTCAACTCAATTTCAGTGTATTTTGCTACCTTCATATATGTATGTTATGTTTATGCACTTAAAGCATAACTCTGAGAAGAGGTCCACAGATCTTTCCAGCCTGCCAATAAGATCTGAGGCACTGAAGTAGTTAAGAAATCCTGACCCACAGCTTGGGGGCACACAGAAGATGCACTTTGGAAAAGTACACTGAAATCACCACAGAGCCAGAGCCTTCTAAAATAAAAAGAGGAGGGAAGGTTATGTAAGTTTCAAAGATTAAAAAACTGCTCAAAATGTGTCACGCATTCTACTGTCCCCTCCCTACGCCAAAATCATCCTATTCTCAATCTAATTTTTACTTCAATTTGAAACAATATCATTACAAATGAAATTCATTTATTTTCTGTTACTTTTTTTTAAGTGGGGGCAGAAATGTAATAAATGACCATTCTTACACTTTATAAGAAATGAGAAGACGAAGTTACACTTCTATGTAACAAAATGAATTCTGCTTAACCCTTTTGAAATCACAGCTTTTAAATAAGGATTTATGTACATTGTGAAAAATTCTTCAGGCAAATGAGACTACCCAAATCAATGTGTTCATCAATTCTTGACTCACTTGGAAGGCATGGCATCAAAAAATGTATAACTATTTGATACATCCTTCTCATTCAGAAAAGGTATTCATATTTTAAGTGTTCGTTCTAAAAAAATTCAATGATTTCTAATTTAGGTGCCTTTGTGGCGAAGATTGCCCGGCCAAAAAATCGAGCTTTCTCAATTCGCTTTACAGACTTAGCAGTAGTAGCTCACATAGATGGCAAACCTAATCTAATTTTCCAAGTGGCCAACACTCGACCTAGCCCTCTGACCAGTGTCCGGGTCTCAGCTGTACTCTATCAGGAAAGAGAAAACGGTGAACTCAACCAGACCAGTGTGGACTTCCATCTTGATGGCATCAGTTCTGAGGAATGTCCATTCTTTATCTTTCCACTAACCTACTATCACTCCATTATACCATCAAGTCCTCTGGCTACTCTGCTCCAGCATGAAAGTCCTCCCCACTTCGAATTAGTTGTGTTCCTCTCAGCAATGCAGGAAGGCACTGGAGAAATATGCCAAAGGAGGACGTCCTACCTACCCTCCGAGATCATGTTACATCACTGTTTTGCCTCTCTGTTGACCCGGGGTTCCAAAGGTGAATATCAAATCAAGATGGAGAATTTTGACAAGACTGTTCCTGAACTTCCAACTCCTCTAGTCTCCAAGAGCCCAAACAGGACTGACCTGGACATCCGTATCAACGGACAAAGCATGGACAATTTTCAGATCTCGGAAACAGGACTGACTGAATAAGATGTCTTCATTACACCCTATTTTTTAATGTATTAAATATACGCAGCCAGTTATGCAGCTACTTTTTCTTCATATCTCATGTTTTCTCTTTTTTCAATGCTGATTACATCTCTCCGATTACATCATGGTAATCAAGCCTGTGTCCATAAAAATGGCTGAGCTAACAATACACATTCTGGAAATATAACATTCTACCTTACAAGTTTGTATCTGTGGTTATCTGCTGAAATCAATGCATCTCAACATGACAGATATTTATACAGAAATATTGGTGGATTTATAATAAAGTGGTATGATACCACTAATGAAGGTAAAACAGGACAATTAAGTTTAACACAGCCAAACTCTAAAATCAACCACAAATCTCTCATTTTCATCTGCAAGTTGAAGCAGCAGTCTAGTCTTAAACCTAGCTCCCTGGGTAGAATGATGATTTCACAATATTTAATGAACATCCTTCTAAAACTGTTATTTTTTCAAGACAACAAGATCACTCCTCTGGTTCTTCATACTACAAAACTGGAGTAAGTATTACCCCCTTAATTTTTTGACATCTAAGAACAAAAATTTACACACAAAAAACCCAGCAAAGTATAGATTTATACATAGCTCTAAAAGCATTTCAGCATGATACTCAAACACATGCACATGTTCATGTATTTGTGGTAGAAACTGATCAGATCAAGTAACAGATCCAGCCTGAATGAAACCAATAAGGTGGTATTTTTGTAAGGAGATGCAAAATTCTATCTACTGTAAAGCCACCTTGCATAAAAATCAAATAGTGATTTAAAAATTATAATCAATGATTCATTTGAATGGCTTCTGACCTAAGTAAAAACATTCCCTTCTTACCTATGATCTATACAATGGTATAAAAAAAATGACACCCTAAGTAACTCATAAATGCAAATATATTTAAGTTTCTATAGTTATAAAGGTTTAGTTACATATCAAATAGGAAAAACATCTCCAATAGATAAATCAAAAAATTGGGCAACAAAGTATTTTCAAACCCAAATTCCTGTTTCCAACTTCAAATAGTTTTTTCTACAAACACAAAATGAGTGTTTATTCACCAGTAGGAGGTTGGAATAGATAAACTCTATTATTTCTTACCAAGTCTAATACTCCATGAAAATTATGCTCTCTGTTTCAATTTTTATTTTACATATATTAGATGAACTCTTCCCCTTACCTCCAGTTTAATTTATAACCATTCTCTGCATACTTTTAATTTTGATTAAAAAAAAAAAAAAAAACTGTCCTTAAAGTAAACAAAAACCAAAAAAGCTTACCCTATCAGAATTCAAGTAGATTCATGGCTGCTCTTCTTTTCTGAATTCCCCTTATTCAGGTTTAGTAGGAAAAATGAAAGACTTAACTCTCCCCATTAATAACGATCCAGCCAGGAATCATCCCATAAAATAAACACGAGCCTAGTAAAGGCAATCAGTTGTGAAGAGTAGGACGGAGCAGCAAGTCACATTTTTCTACTCTTTGATGAAAAGGAAAAGAAAATAAAGTACTCTGGAGTGCTCTAAGAGCAATAACAACAAAAAAAATATCAAGGACACAGAAACTTAGTAATTGTAAACTTTTGCTGTTTAAAAACTAGGCATTCTTAAACACTAGTCAGACCAATAGAATTTTTTTCCAACCCAGAACTGTCGTTAACACATACAGACAGCACGAATTCTTATTTCTATAATAAAGGAACCAGATTCATCTAACCTGTAAAAATAAAGTAGTATCAAAGATTTACATGGTATGTTTTTTCCTAAGAGCTGTACATCACTTACACAGATCACAACTCCACTACTTAAGTGAAGCTGCTCAAAGTAACAGAAGGAAGTGAGCAGATCCAGGAAAAGTCTCTCCACAGACCCAGCATGTTCCCCATCCAAGTCACAGAACTCCCAAAGTACACTATGTATATATAAGCTCTGAATCTGAAAATTAGATGTGACTTCTCTACACACACCCAAAACAACTGTGTTGATATACTAATGCTACTTAATAAATGTTTTTCACAAGTAGACAACTAAGAAATGCAATCAAAAACTTCTGTCTAGGTAGTTGAAAGCTTCTGAAAGCACTGTTCATGATTCTTTCACTTACTTCAGAGAATCACAGTTTCTACATTAAGGATTAAGTTTTCTGCTAAGGTATCAGTATCCTTTCAGGAGAAGGGAGTGCAAATGCAAAGAGGGGTAAGTACTGGGAGGTGGGAACAGCAGCTCTAACTCCTGGTTCTCTGGCTCACTAACCTTGGAGCCCAGTGACGCTATCTTGGACACATGACTAGGAAGACCACGTTGGAATTAACTTTACAAGTGCTTTAGGAGGGCGCCTGGGTGGCTCAGTGGGTTAAGCCTCTAACTTCATCTCAGGTCATGATCTCAGGGTCCTGGGATTGAGTCCCTCATCAGGCTCTCTGCTCAGCAGGGAGTCGGCTTCCTTCTCTCTCTCTCTGCCTGCCTCTCTACCTACATGGGATCTCTCTCTCTCTCTCGATCTCTCTGTCAGATAAATAAATAAAATCTTAAAAAAAAGAAAAGAAAAAAGAAAAGATGCTCAGGAAACCAATACAGATAGCATGACAATCCCAACAAACTAGACAAGTAATTACTAAAAATCATAAGGCCTAGATCTATGCACGTATAAGCCTATAATACCTACTGCTAACAGCAGTCTTATAACCAAAAGCTGCTATGTCTACTTTAAAGAATTTCACACACATGGGGCACCTGGGTGGCTCAGTGGGTTAGGCCGCTGCCTTCGGCTCAGGTCATGATCTCAGGGTCCTGGGATCGAGCCCCGCATCAGGCTCTCTGCTCAGCAGGGAGCCTGCTTCCTCCTCTCTCTCTCTCTCTGCCTGCCTCTCTGCCTACTTGTGATCTCTGTCAAATAAATAAAAAAATAAAATCTTTAAAAAAATAAAAAATAAAGAATTTCACACCAAAATGCACTAATTGGTATCACATTGGGCTGAACCTAATGGTATCAACTAGATCAATTTTTATTTCTTAATGATCTTCCAATTTCACCCTCACAAAATCATACTACAAGATTATTACCAGAACTGATCTCTCCCTCCCCAGCCATCAATTCCTACTGAATAGCAATTATAATTCTAAGGTTAGAGGCCTTCTCCACCTCCACATTTCTCCCTTACTGTGTTCACAGAAAATATTCAGGATTCTTGCCCAGATGTCTGTAAACACACCCATTTCTCTCCAAATAAAAAGTAAATATATGATATGAACCATCTCTAATTTTAAAATCAACAAAGTCATTCTGGAAACTTTGGTATTCTGGAACATTTAATACTTAAATTATCTTAATTTGATGTCATAGCACATCTCACAACTGACCAAATATATCACCCTGTCCCAACCAAATTACTTTAGTACTGCCGTTCTTGAAGAGTGCACAATACAATTATGAGATTTCTTTAATCTACAAATATTTTCAACAAAAGAGGATTACTTGTAAAAAGAAAGCCTCAGAATTATCAGCATAGTTAATACAACTTGAAGTGAGCATCTTGTCAAGAAACATTCAATAAAATCCACTATGATTTATTTGAATATATGTATGTGAAACTTGCCCTGATATTTTAGTAAGAAAAACTTTCCTTATATTCTTAACCACTTCACATCAACTTGGCTTTATGGAACTCATCTTTTAAAAGATATACCTACAGAGGCAAAGGGAAAAAACCCTGTATTTTTAAGAGTGGTTGGGGAAATAACCCAAACTGAATATAGTTAAAATAACGATGAAAAAGGAACTTTACACTCTATCCAAACCACCAAAGTATGACAATGTGTCAAACAGTTAAAATCAAGCTATTGTCTTAACAGGGAAAACACTGCTTTCCCAGGCAACCCAAGTCATTTTCAGACAACTCTATCAGGCCTTAAGATTGTGTCAAGTTTCTGCCTCCTTAAACCTGCCCTTTATATTCATACAGATCAAGTTCAATTCCTCTTTTATGACTGTTAAGTAAATATTTGCAGAGAGTAACCCTAAAAACCCTCCTCCCCAATCCGTCCTGCCCATATTCTTGTCTGCTATGTAAACAGCTCCCCTTTCCCTCATGCATCCCCCATCACAGGAGGTCAAATGTGCCAAACATCCTACTCCAACATATGGATCCCTTCCAGGTGTGGCCCCAGTACTGCACACAATACTTAAGCTGTCCTGTGTCAACATAAAAGACAGCGGGCGTCCCTAGCGCCTGCCTCATGAGGACACTTTAGTCCTAGTAAATGCTGCGCTCGGCACCATCCTGCTGCTGGTTTAACACTGAGCCCGTAGTCAGCTGAGAAGGCTGTGCCTTTCGCCAGCAGAATGCTATGACACCATTACTCCATATCTTCATTTCTAGAGTTTATGCTAGAACTGCTTGCCATTTTCTGCTGTTGAACTTCCATTTGTTTTTGTTTTTGTTTTTTTTAAAGATTTTATTTATTTATTTGACAGACGGAGATCACAAGTACACAGAGAGGCAGGCAGAGAAAGAGAGGAAAGGAAGCAGGCTCCGCGCTGAGCAGAGAGCCTGATGCGATGCTCGATCTCAGGACCCTGGGACCATGACCCGAGCCGAAGGCAAAGGCTTTAACCCACTGAGCCACCCAGGCACCCCTAAACTTCCATTTGATTAGATCTGATCTCTTGTTCCATCTTAATTCTGATCTCAAGTGCTACTTGTGCCACTCTACAGCTAACCCTCTAAATACCGAATGATTTGAAAATCTGATCACACACCAACACTGTCATCTAAAGAAAAGGAATATTTATATAACACCTAGCACAAGGCCTATCACAGGAATAGGAATTCAGTAACTGTTGAACAAATAAAGAGGAGTCCATACACTCTTACTTAATCCTAAAAATTCTGTAAGGCATTCTACCTCCATTCATTATGAGACTACTAAATATCTGAGAACTTAGATTACTGGTGATCTTCTGACCTGAAACCCTATATTCTTTAAATTACCCCTCATTATCTCTCCTATTCACTGGCAAAAGTACTGTATCAGACATGGATGGGAGCAGAAGTACTAAAAACTGTCCCAAAATAATATTTATCCAATAGTCTACAATACAAGTAAAGCCATTCAACTAATAGTAAGTTATCTACCCAGACTTCTAAATTTCGTGCTATGCTCAATATAAATACAACTGACCATTCCCGATGTCAGGTTAATGAGAAATTTAAACTACTGATCTGCTAAAATGAATGTGATATGAAAGCAGTGATGCAAATTTGACTGTTTTAATTACTAGTGTTAAAAAAATTCACAAATCACCCTGTGATATTTACATACTTAACACATTTTTGAGAAATGTTTATTCTTGTCAGATATAATCATGCTGTGGACAACTTTTCTGGTACTTCTGGGAATTTGGAACTTGCATGTGGTTTTTATAACTCCAACATTACTGTGAATCAGCATTTTTTTCCTCTCAGACATTAACACCTACTGGCAGTTTGGAAGGTAGTACCTTTAATCAGTCAGAAAGCCCATCTTAACCTTTAGATTCTTTAATTCTTTTTTTTTTTTTATTTTTTATTTAACAGATGGAGACCACAAGTAGGGGAGAGACAGGCAGAGAGAGGGGGAAGCAGGCTCCCCACTCAGCCGAGAGCCCGATGTGGGGCTCGATCCCAGGACCCTGGGACCATGACCTGAGCCGAAGGCAGAGGCTTTAACCCACCGAGCCACCCAGGCGCCCCAGATTCTTTAACATAAACCACAATCACTGAAATCATGTTCTCTTACTATGCATCTTTTAAGTCAGTGGCTACCTTAACTATAATTTATTTTGACTGCTCTCATCTCAAAACAAGAAAAAAAAAGACAAAAAGATTATACGTCAAAAAAAAAAAAAAATCAGATGAATAAAAAACGAAAGTAACTGGGATGCCTAGGTGGCTCAGTCGGTTGAGCCTCTGCCTTCAGCTCAGGTCATGATCCCAGGGTGTTGGGATCACATCCCACACTGGGCTCCTTGCTCAGGAGGGAGCCTGGTTCTCCCTTTGCTTACTGTTCCCCCTACTTGTGCTCTCTCTATCTCTGACAAATAAGTATAATCTTAAAACAAAAACAAAAACAAAAAAGAAAACACTAGAGTAAGAATTATTCATGCTCCCTGATACAAAAACAAGCCTTCTAGCATTTTCCTTCTTTCTTCTCACCCCATGAGATGTATCTACATTGGAAAAAAGGAGTTAAGAGACTGAATTTCAGTTCACCAGACAGTCTTAATAGAGAATATATGCCTCACAAAGAACACACAAACTTAAAAAGTTAAACCATGTAAATCCTAATGGTTATGTTCATTACCCCTGGTTTCATACAGAAGAGCCCTTAAATAACCATGGAAGTACAAATGCAAGTGATGCTACAACCCCATCTACTGGAGAGATGCAGGTAATGGAGTCAATTTTCAATAAATTTATCTTTGAGCCTTGTTACCAACTATTATCAATGAAATCCAGATAAAAATACTTCAAAACAGTAAGCAAGCCTTACCTACATCTTTTCGTCCTGGTTTTTCAAAACGTCTGTCACCTCTAGAAAAGATAAAATAAGTTTTCAAACAAGACTTGAGAGTAATATATAGATTTCCCATCTATGACACCCACTGCCCTATCTTGGTCCAATAGCATTGCTTTCTTTTCCAAATTATAGAACAAATGCATGGTTACTGCCTAACATTTGGAAAATACAGAAGAGCACAAAGATGAAAACAGAAATATCCACTATCTCACTTACCAAAAGCTAGATTCTATTGACCCAGAATTGTTCTTTTTATAGAGATTTTTTTAGATACATGATTTATTTTAGATACACGCTATACATAGTTTCATATACTGCTTTAAAAATATATTTCCCTACATCATTAAATATTTTCAAAATCATCCTAACTTTAATGATTACATAAGTATTCCACTGTGTGGATGTACCATCATTTAAGAAACCACACTGATATTAAGCTGTCTGGCTTGTTTAGAACTACATTATAAACATCATCACAGTAGACATCTTTGTACACATAACTTTGTGCAACTGCCCTCTCTCATCCAACAGACATCACATAAAGTCATAAAGAACAGAGACGATGCTTTGACTAACAGCAACAAACAATAAAATGTCAATTTTCAATGCCTCCAACTGAATGCTAAGCAAACAGCAAATCTGATTAGCTATGAAATATCCATGCTGGCACTAACAAATGAACCTATTTATCTAGAATGTTTCTTCCTTTAAATAAGGATCATTTATATAGCTTGATACTCAATTAACAGCATTTTTTAAATGAAACTGTGTAACTATACACAGAAGTACCTCCTCTGTAGAAAGCAGAAAAACATGTTTTTTTACACCAAAGAAACCTTTATACCAAGATCTGGATCTTTTAGTTACCTTTCCTCCCAGCTCTGTGACCTATGCATTTCCCTGCCACCTCCTCGACCAAACACACCCTCTACTTCATCAAAGCTTCTTTGGTAGAAACCACATTCACCTCTGCCTCTGCCTGAAAATAAGAAAACAGAAAAAATGATACTCAGATGTCAACTTTGGAACATATTCAACACCAAAGATTAATCTCTGAAGTTCTGTCGCTACACAAAGAGAAGATCTATATTTAAACATTTAGCAAGGCCTGATGGATCTTTACCTGAGAAACCAATAATGGCACCGAAGAGGCTACACCACAGGAGGTTTAGAGAAACAAGTTAGAAAGGGATATAAGAGTCCCAGTCCCAGGCCTGAACAAGAAACAGTATCAACGTTCAGTTCTTTGACATAAAAGTTCAACAGTAAAATTCTAAAAAGATCAATAAACTATTACTACAAATTGGATATTTATTGGATTGTTTTCAACAAAACTGAAAGATTTAGAGAGCTTGCAAAGACAGCTGATAAAGTATAAAAGCCAAGCATAAATGTTAAAATAATTTATCTAACTCCACAGAAAAGCTAATTTCATAGGGTTTGTTACTTTGTGAACTAACCCATAAAGGATATTCCACAGCAACAAAGGCAATCTTTTCCCCTCTGCTCAAATCTTCAAATAGGAAAAGTTATCAGGATCAAATATGAACCAGAGGGCTGGTGAGAATGTGCCAAATGCAGGGAGGTACTGAGAGGCTCTAGGTGTTCAAGGATAAACTGGCTTTTACTGAAGGCAATGTGGTTAGATCTATCAAAAATTGACTCAACAATTCTAACTACAACTTATCCTAACAGAAATACACAAATATGCAAATAAATATATATTAAGGAGTTTGTTGCAATGTAAAACACCAGAAACGACCTAATCAGTAAATTAATTCTGATAAAATAATTTGGGAGAACACTATGAGGCCACAGAGGATAAAATGCTGACATTGAAAGAAATCTACAACGGTCCTGTTGAATGACAAAAGCATGCCAAAGACCAATACTTAAATAAATAACTCCACTTAGGGCGCCTGATTGGCTCAGTGGGTTGAAGTCTCTGCCTTCGGCACAGGTCATGGTCTCAGGGTCCTGGGATCGAGCCCCGCATCGGGCTCTCTGCTCAGCGGGGAACCTGCTTCCTCCTCTCTCTCTGCCTACTTCTCTGACTACTTGTAATCTCTATCAAATAAATAAAATAAAATCTTTAAAAATAAATAAATAAATAACTCCACTTATACAAATGATAGAGCTGCAGTTAGAGTCTGGAAGAATGTACATTCAATTGCTGATCTGGGGACAGAAAGCAAATATGAACTTTTAGCTTTATACTTTCTGTGCAATGTGAGGTTTTCTCAGCTAAAATGCACATCTATATTCAACACACAGGTCAGAAAACTGGGAAAGGGTGGGGAGTCCAGGGCTGTACTTAGATGAAATCTTAGCCATCATCCATAGCGTGACTTCTTTAACAGTATAAACCCACCCAAAGAAAAATGATGATGGGGGCACCTGGGTGGCTCAGTCTTTAATCGTCTGCCTTCGGCTCAGGTCACGATCCCAGGGTCCTGGGATCGAGCCCCGCATTGGGCTTCCTACTTAGTGGGAAGCCTTCTTCTCCCTCTCCCACTCCCCCTGCTTGTGGTTCCCCCTCTCGCTGTGTCTCTCTCCATCAAACAAGTAAATAAAATCTTTTAAAAAAAGAAGAAAAATGAGGACAAATCTTGAACAAAAGCATGAATGCATTCCAAAGCTAAAAACAACTGAGTTAAATAATTATTGCAAATATCCAGCAGGATTTCTATTTCTTCCTTAAAGTTTATCAAAACCTCAGAATATAGTTGTACCTTATACAACCTTATTATGAAACACACACAATTGTATCTGGGTAATCTTAGGAACAATGGGCACCCTTTTAACTAATCCAGATAATCCAATTCGTCATCTATAAAATGGAAGTGAGGACTAGGCTTGACCTATAATAATCTTAAAGTTATCTTCCAGTTTTGTCAATCTAAATATACATCAACTTAAGGTTAACTCCCAGTTCCAATACCTCTCTCCTTAGGATATGTATACATTTTATCTAAAATCCTGAAACAGGGGCGCCTGGATGGCTCAGTGGGTTAAGCATCTGCCTTCAGCTCAGGTCATGATCCCAGGGTCCTGGGATCAAGCCCTGCATAGGGCTCTCTGCTCAGCAGGGAGCCTGCCTCCCCCCCCTCTCTCTGCCTGCCTCTCTGCCTACTTGTGATCTCTGTTTGTCAAATAAATAAATAAAATCTTAAAAAAAATAATAAATAAAAATAAAATCCTGAAACAGTACAACACAAACATAACACTGTGGTGAATTCCCACAATGATGATTTTTTAAGGGTGAAAGTCCCCTCTTCTAAAGAGAACAACTTTCTCAGGTAAACGATTAAGTACATGACATCCTGAAAACAAGTTTTATTTTGGAAATATGAATAGAAAAAACAGCCTTCAGGTTGCCAGAAAAACAAGCAAACCACAGACAAAATATTTTCTGCCAGTTTTAACTAGCATTGGTACTGGTCCTCAAGGTATCAGACTAAAGTTTTATGAGTGGGCACACAAAAATAATCAGATTCTAGAGCTCTCCAGTTTGTACAACATAAAGAACAATCTCCAAAGTACAAGGACCAAAATCATCTATAAATAAAGTTCTTATAAAGAAAAAGCAAGTATACATAACATGATGAATCTTTCACACAGCTAAGTATTTAAAGAACTGCCCTATTGTCTAAGATTTCATCAGATTACTTTGGGAGAATAAAATATACTTCCTCTAAAAATACACACACACAGACACACACACACACACCCCACTTCATTTTAATGCTGATGAAAACAAGTGGCTGACAACTATGTAGATTTGCTGTATTATTAAACATCTTAACCAGATAAAATACAAAGATGACAACTTTGTTTCCTCGCTCATTTGTTTGTTTAAATTTTAGTAGTTCATGGTATTTAGAAGTCTAGAAGTCTGAATTTTCACATCAAAGTTCCTCAAGTTAAAAAGAGCCAAAATAATCATCTAATTTTAGCTCTGCCCATTCTAAACAAAGCCATAATAATCATTACTTAGCCAACAAATTAAAATAAAGTACTAAGTGAAAAAAAAACAAAACCAGATAATGGTCTTATGCAATCATTAGAAAAAGAAATCACAGTTCGGACAATAGTATAGAACTGTTTTTCCCTAGGTGCGCCTGGGTGGCTCAGTGGGTTAAGCCTCTGCCTTCGGCTCAGGTCATGATCTCAGGGTCCTGGGATGAAGCCCCACATCCGGCTCTCTACTCACCCTGCTTCCCCCTCTCTCTATGCCTGCCTCTGCCTACTTGTGATCTCTCTGTCAAATAAATAAATAAAATCTTTTTTAAAAAACTGTTTTTCCCAAAGTCAGTTCATTCATTCAGCTAGTTTCATGCCATGTGTTCACATCAATGTCAATTAAGTCACTACTTTTGTCACAGTATCTATCTTGCACATGCCCTGTTTAAATTCTGATTGCAGGATAATATGTGATAGCCCCCTACATCAAAGAAATCATAAAACAGGAGGAAATTTATCAATCTTTGTTTCTCAACACAGAACTTTTTAAAGACTGTTTGGATAGAGTGGTTAGTATTTGCAGCACACAAAGTTGGTGATGCCTTGAAGTACATAGAACAGCTGGCTTGGGTGCCTGTAGCCCTGTTTGTTAAGTAAGTAACTGCCTTCGAATCAGGTCATGATCCCGGAGTCCCGGGAGCCTGCTCCACATGGAGTCTGCTTCTCTCTCTGACCTTCTCCCCTCTCATGCTCTCTCTCAAATAAATAAAATCTTTAAAAAAATTTTTTCTTTAAATATATAGGACCAAAAACAAAAACAAAAAACAGCAGGTTTGTGGGGCACACTTCTTGAGTTATCATCTCAGTAGGACTAAAGACCTAAAGACCTTAAGAGGCAAAACTGCTTAAGTGTGACCTCTCTTTCTGCTGCCAGCCCACCATAGAAAGTAGCAGGCCAGAGCCATCTCCAAAACACCACCGCACCACCAAGATGCAGATCTCAGAAGAATTCTGGACCAATGGAACCTAACTACATGTGGAAATCTGCACGTAGAGCTTCTGAAGTACACACATGTCTAAATCTCACCACCCCGTATTATGTTGCAGAGGTATTTTCTAACAACTCTTTAGGCTAAAAACTGGTGTTCTAGAGACTGACAAATTCAGAAAGAAAAACCATGACACCTTGGTAATAGTACCTGGCCTACAGGTGCAGAACTTTAGTTAGCCTCTTCATTATTCACCACACCTGCAATCCCACATTCTGAACAGATGACTGAAAGCAAACTCTTCACAGGAATGCATAATCTCATATAGTCTCTGTAAAGATTAGATGTAAATGACTCTATTCATAAGGCATAAATTTAAGAAAAAAGAATTTAGAGGGGTGCCTGGGTGGCTCAGTCTCTGAATATCTGCCTTCAGTTCAGGTCATGATCCCGGAGTCCTGGGATCAAGCCCTGTACTAGCTCCCACAAAGCTCCCTCTCCAACTACATCCCCCCCCCCCCACCCTGCCGCCACTGGTGTTCTCTCTCTCTTTATTTTGTCAAATAAATAAAATCTTAAAAAAAATAATTTAAATATTCCACACTCTTGATCATGTCAATCTAGGTGGTATGGTATGTAGAGACAATGGCATCTAATTTTGTAGATACCCAATTTTTCCACTTCTAAAGCACCTCTTCAAAAACTTAACAGGATACGTTTAGGCTACTGCTATGACTTAACCACCTTAAGAGAGAAATGCTAAATATTTATATTACAAACATCTTTATGTTACAGAAAATCAGTGAACACAAAACACAACAGACAGCAAAAAAAAAAAAAAAAACAAAACCCAAGTAATATCAAAATAATAATTCTTCTGAGATATATCTATAAAACCATAGGTTAAATAAGTGACTGCTTATTATTTCTGCTCTACCTCTAAAACAGCCCAAGTACTGATGAGGCAGCTTTTCCTAAAGCCTCCCTTCTGGCTGGGGATACTCCTGGCACACCACCTTATACAGAAATCTTGTGTCCTAGAGGCCTACAGGGACTTCAGTGCCTAACCAGCAGCCAAGACACTTCTGGGAGCTATGGTAAAGTGCAAGGTTCCCTGGGCATGAGGAATACGGATAAAGTTCTGCCAAAGTTAACTAGGACCATCTCAAATCCTTCACACTCAAGAATTACCCTTCTCTGCTCCAAATCAGGGGTTGTGGAACAGATACCCTGAAAAATGGTTCAGAAAACAAATGTTCAGGACACTTAGCATACAGTTAATGTCAAAGAACAGTTTTTTAAAAATCAAGTATTAAAATATGTTTAAAGTGACTTCTCTCTCCCTCTGTTATCACGTTTTCCACATGAATAAGCTCACCTCGCCCTCTTGAAGAACTTCGACCTCTAGGAGCCCCCACCACTGTTCCTCCTCCTCCTCGTCCTGTCAATCGCAGGACAGCAGCACTATTTACAGACATGGAAAAGTTTCTCTGCCAAAAAAAAAAGAAGAAAGAAAAGAAAAAAGAAAAAATGGATGAAACAGATCAAACCATATGTTGCTCTTCCCCGTCTCCCATTCAACTATAAAATGGCATCTCATTAAATACAAGCAATGGGAAACCGTAACTACACCACATCCTAAGATGATCCAAAACCTGATTTTACCTGTAAATCTCAAATTAACATTTCAGATCAACAAACACAAACCACCAATGCATTGTACTATACTAGATTCTGTGAGGAAATACTAAATAATCTCTAATGTATCCAGAAACAAATGGGGTAAATATGCACTGTAATAGAGAAAACTTTTAGTAAAAGAAATCCGGTTTGAAAGGATTCTTTAACTAGTGAAAGGTATAAACAAGAGATGATCACAAGAAATATGAATCAAGAGTAGCATGGTAAGGAGAAAAATCATCATTTTTGCCTTATTCTGCTCACTAACATGAATTAGCAACTCCAAGTAGTATTTAACAGAACGACAAGAATCATAAATAAATAAGTGCCAAATAAGAATCTACATAAATAAGATCAACCATCTTAACGGAGTGGGGGAAAGGAATGCTTGAAAAAAATGAACAAAACCCTATTCTCTCAGTCATAAGCCTGAACTTGCATCCAGAGCCAATCTGGATAGGGCCAAATGCAGTAAGATAGTAGTGAGTGGGAAACCTTCAAATATGACCAGGAAGACACAAGAATACAGGAAGCCCGGGAGCTAAAAATGTCTAGTTGACACTTCTGGATAAATGGAATACAAAGGTCTTGGGAAAAGAAGAGTAAGAAGTGATTTTTAAAATCTTAAATATGGGGTGCCTGGGTGGCTCAGTGGGTTAAGCCGCTGCCTTCAGCTCAGGTCATGATCTCAGGGTCCTGGGATCGAGGCCCGCATCGGGCTCTCTGCTCAGCAGGGAGCCTGCTTCCCTCTCTCTCTCTCTCTGCCTGCCTCTCCATCTACTTGTGATTTCTCTCTGTCAAATAAATAAATAAAATCTTAAAAAAAAAAAATAAAAAAAATAAAATCTTAAATATGATTTATAAAAATATAAAAACCCTAGCTATTTGAAGGAAAAATCTGCAGTAGCATTTTTAAACTCAGAGAATGTTGGAATATATGCTTATTTTAATACTTTCTGTACCCTTAGAATCTCACAGACATTTGTGTAAAAATGCAGAGCTGTGGTACATGAAGAAAATTCAACTTGTGCATGGCTGCAGCTAAGGATCCTCGTTGCAGAGGGGCAAGAAGCGAGGCTTAAAAGTTGGATAGAGGGCGCCTGGGTGGCTCAGTGGGTTAAGCCGCTGCCTTCAGCTCAGGTCATGATCTCAGAGTCCTGGGATCGAGTCCCGCATCGGGCTCTCTGCTCAGCGGAGAGCCTGCTTCCCTCTATCTCTCTCTGCCTGCCTCTCCATCTACTTGTGATTTCTCTCTGTCAAATAAATAAATAAAATCTTTAAAAAAAAAAAAAAAAAGTTGGATAGAAAAGCAGCAGGGTGGCTCAGATAGTTAAGCATCCAATTCTTGATTTCAGCGCATGTCATGATCTCAGGGTCATAAGCAAGACTATAAAGTCCCAAAATCTAGATTGA
>NC_081559.1:39735376-39803958 GCF_022355385.1 Mustela nigripes | reverse complement strand
TGCATTCTAACACTGGAAAAACAAGAGTCCAGAGCTAGCCATATTATGTATGCCAGGATCCCATGCAGATGAACATATTACCAAACATGTATAAAATTCAAATGTACTTATCAATAGGATGTAGGGAAACTTGCATATGCTTTCCTCACACAAAGTAGCTGAAAGTGCAAACTTCTATCATATCTGGAAGACAATTTCTTCCATCCAAGTACTAACCAGGCCCGACCCTGCTTAGCTTCCGAGATCAGACGAGATCGGGCGCCTTCAGGGTGCATTCTAACACTGGAAAAACAAGAGTCCAGAGCTAGCCATATTATGTATGCCAGGATCCCATGCAGATGAACATATTACCAAACATGTATAAAATTCAAATGTACTTATCAATAGGATGTAGGGAAACTTGCATATGCTTTCCTCACACAAAGTAGCTGAAAGTGCAAACTTCTATCATATCTGGAAGACAATTTCTTCCATCCAAGTACTAACCAGGCCCGACCCTGCTTAGCTTCCGAGATCAGACGAGATCGGGCGCCTTCAGGGTGGTATGGCCGTAGACTGGAAGACAATTTCTCAAAGTGTATTCAAACGTCTATACCCTTTGACACAATTCTCTTGTAAAACATGTGAAAAATCACAAAAGCAGAAAGATGTTAAACTGCAGAATGGTTTGTAAATTCAATTTTAGGAACCACCTAAGTATCAATCAATGAGAGCTAATTTAAAAATCAGGGGGCACTTGGCTGGTCAGTGCATAAGAACATGCTACTCTTGATCTTGGGGTCATGAGTTCAAGCCCCACCTTGGGCACACACCTGACTTTTAAAAAAAAAAAAAAAAGGCCATCTACGTGTCGAATTCTATGCAGCTATGCAATTGTTTAAAAAATGAGGCAACTCTATTTACTGGGTTGAACTCACCAATATTCCTAATATTCAACCATTCTTATCCACAAAAACTGCAATTTCATATGGTCAACCAAATGCATAAAGTTATAAAGCATAGCAGTAGTAAGGAGCACAGAAAGACCAGATTATCTGAAACTGAATTGTGGTTCCTTTACTCCACTTCTCTGTGCTTATTTTCCTCATCTAGATAAAGTGAATAGGAAAAATATTTACATCTACTTAATGGGTTGGTGCCAGCAATTAACATATGATGTGACAAGTGCTTACAACAGTGTCTGACACATTAAAAGCTGAACAAGTATTTGCTATCATCTCCTCAATACATGTTTAGGTGAAAACAGTGAAGTGTAGAACTATGTGCACAGCATACTGTCATTTATGTTTATGCATGTATAGGAATAAATATATAAGTAATTACAGAATTATTAACTATCTCTGGGAGGAAACACAAAAAAATTGAAACAGTGGCTACTCCTGAGGAACAGTAGGTAGGTAGAATCAGGGTGATTCACACAACTGCTTTTCACTATATGTGCTTTTTGAATTTTTTATATATATATATATATATATATACATGTATCATCTATCCAAAAATAAGTAACTTTCTTTGATGTCAAATAAATAAAATACAACAATCTAAATAAGGTAGCAGTTATGTCATGCTTCTCAAACTGAGAAATATATTCAAGGCAAATGCCAAACCAAAACAGTGACGAGATGTTTAAGCATCAATTTTATTTTGTTTTTTTTTTTAAAGATTTTATTTATTTATTTGACAGAGAAATCACAAGTAGATGGAGAGGCAGGCAGAGAGAGAGAGAGGGAAGCAGGCTCCCTGCTGAGCAAAGAGCCCGATGCGGGCCTTGATCCCAGGACCCTGAGATCATGACCTGAGCCGAAGGCAGCGGCTTAACCCACTGAGCCACCCAGGCGCCCAAGCATCAATTTTATTTTAAGAAAACTTTTTTCCAGGGTGCTTGGCTGGCTCAGACAAAACAGCACATGACTCCTGATCTCAGGGTTGTGAGTTCGAGCCTCCAATTGGGTGTAGCTTACTCGACTGAACCACCCAGGTGCCCTTATTCCAGCATATTTTATAAACAAAGAACACCAAGTGTCAGGAAGTTCAAAATGATACATTTTTAATGAGTCCAAAAATGGACCTTATGATCTTCTGTAACTACCATAATCACAGTATCTATCCAGACCTTATTAGCACTTTGAAATAAACCTTCCCATTATAAAAGCAGAATGAAGATTTACCTCCCTAGTCATTCCAAAGTTACTTTAGTTGTGTAGGTATTAGGGCAAACCTAACTTGACTCCTTCAAATTGTTCAAAGAAGAGTTCCCAGCAGCACTCTGCTGAATAATCTCTGATTCTACAAAAAATTTGGCACTTACTAATTCTAATTTCTTAGAAGTGTTACAGGATGTTTCTGGATGAATCAATTACTCATTCTACTGATTAAAATTTCTATCATGTTTTGGTAACTAAAAGCAAGTCCTCCCTACTATATTAAAAAGCTTTTCTGGCCCATTTAATCTCTAAGAAGTCTAGGAAATAATTAAAAGGAAACTAAAGAGAAATTATTAAAAATATATATAAATACCTTAAAAAGTTGCAAGACAATCACGAAAGATAACAATTGGTATACTAAGGCATTAAGTTCAATTTAAAAAATTAGGAAACAGCCTAGGATTAGGGTTAGCTTACATAAATGCATACAGAGACTAGAAAAAGACTATTATCCAGAGAAAAATCAACAAAGACAAGAACAAAAAAATACAAATGCAAATATCTGAAAAACATCACTACACTGGGGAAAGAAATGCAAACTAAAACAATAGAAGAACATTTTGGGGGCGCCTGGGTGGCTCAGTGGGTTACGCCGCTGCCTTCGGCTCGGGGTCATGATCTCAGGGTCCTGGGATCGAGTCCCGCATCGGGCTCTCTGCTCAGCGGGGAGCCTGCTTCCTCCTCTCTCTGCCTGCCTCTCTGCCTACTTGTGGTCTCTCTCTGTCAAATAAATAATAAATAAAATCTTAAAAAAAAAAAAGAACATTTTGCCAAATTTGCAGAGAATTTTTTCAATAAAATTATTCAATGTTGGAAGTGCAGAACAATGCTTAATGTACATTATCAAGTGTATAAAAGGGGGAAAATAGGGGCGCCTGGGTGGCTCAGTGGGTTGGGCCTCTGCCTTCAGCTCGGTCCTGTAATTGAGCCCCGAGTCGGGTTCTCTGCTCCCCAGGGAGCCTACTTTCCCTTCTCTCCCTGCCTGCCTCTCTGCCTACTTGTGATCTGTCAAATAAATAAATAAAAATCTTTTTAAAAAAAAATACTTAAAAATGGTTTAAAAGGGGGAAGACATATTTAATATTTCCTTGCAAAAATATATGATGGGGGTGCCTGGATGGCTCAGTGGGTTAAGTCCCTGCCTTTGGCTCAGGTCATGATCTCAGGGTCCTGGGATTGAGCCCCACATCAGGCTCTCTGCTGAGCAGGAAGCCTGCTTCCCTCCTCTCTCTGCCTGACTCTCTACTTGTGATCTCCCTCTCTCTGTCAAAAAATTAAATAAAATCTTAAAAAAAAAAAGTCTTGCATCTCTTTGGTTAAATTTATTACTATGTAATTTATTATTTTTTATTATATTGTAAATGAAACTGTCTTAATTCCCTTTGAGGATTGTTATTTTTAGCATATAAAAATACAACTGATTTTGGAGTGTTGATGCTGTCTGTACCCTACAACTGTGCTAAATTCATCTATCAGTGCTAACAGTTTTTTATGTGTAGGATTTTATGTTTTGGATTTTCTAAATGTAGGGTCATGTCACCCAAAAAATATAAATAACTTCTATTTATTTTCCTGTTTGGATACCTTTATGTCTTTTTCTTGCCTAACTGCTCTGCCTAGAACTTCCAACACAATGCTGGGAATCAGTAAAGGCAGGTAACCTTTTCTTGTTCCCAATTTTAGGGGAAAAGCTTTCAGTCTTCCACAACTAAGAATGATATTAGCTGTGGGTTTTTCATAAATGCCCTTAATCATACAGATAAAGGTCCCTCAGTTCTCAGTACACTCAAGTCCCTGAGGTCTCAGTTCACTCTAAGTTTTATCAAGAAAGGTGATGAATTTTTCAAATAATTTTTCTGTATCAACTGAGATGATCAAGTGGTTTTTCCTTCATTCTATTAAGTGGTTTATTACAATGATTTCATGTTCTACCACCTTTGCATTCTGGGGATAAATTTCAGTTGGTCACAGTGTATAATCTTTTCAATATGCTACTGGACTCAGTCTATATTACTATATTTTCACAACTAGAGATACACAAGAAAATCAGACTACAATAAAACATACTAAACGTTAACAAGTAATTTTCCCTACATGGTGAGTTTATGGGTAAGATTTTCTCCTTTATATCTTTCTGTATTTCCTACAATTACTTTTATTTTATAAATAAATCTTTATTTTAAAAATTTATATAATTATATAAAATATAAAGATTTCTAAAATAAAATAAAGATTTATTTATTTGAGGGTCGACTGGGTGGGTCAGTTGGTTAAGCATCTGCCTTCGGCTCTGGTCATGATCCTAGGACCTTAGGATCAAGCCCCATGTCCAGCTCTCTGCTCAGTGGGAAGTCTGCTTCTGCCTGCCACTGTGCCTGTTTGTGCTGTCAGTTACTAAAGTCTTTAAAAAAAAAAAATTTATTTGAGAGACAGAGAGTATGAGTGGGAGGGGCAGAGAGAGAGGGAGAATGAATCTCAAGCAGACTCCACACTAAGCATGGAGCCCAATGCAGAGCTCAATCCCAGTACCCTGCGCAAGCGAGGTGCCCCTGAGTACCTTTCATTAAAAATAACAGTAAGATTTTTATTGATGTTAAGGGAAATATAAAGAAATTATAAAATCAACATGAAAGTCAAACAATCCAATAAAACAATGGACAAAGAACATTGGCAAATCAAAAACCATAATGGCAATAAGGATATGAAAAGGTGCTCAAGCTGCTAGTGACTAGTGAAATATAAAAAACAATTACCACAACCACTGTTTCAGCCAAACTTTAAAAACCAAGAGCTGGAAGGCTGCATAAAAATGAGACCTCCTGCACCTGGGTGGCTCAGTTATTAAGCGGATGCCTTTGGCTGAGGTCACGATCCCAGGATCCTGGGATTGAGCCCCGCATAGGGCTCCCTGCTCAGCAGGAAGCCTGCTTCTTCCTCTCCCACTTCCTCAGCTTGTGTTCCCCCACTCACTGTGTCTCTGCCAAATAAATAAATAAAATCTGTAAAAAAGAAAAAAAATGAGACCTCTCATATGTGGCTGGTAAACGTGCAAAATGGCTTAAATCACTATAGAAATAAACATAGCAATACCCACGCTACAGGGTGTCTGGGTGACTCAGTTGGTTGAGTGACTGCCTTTGGCTCAGGTCATGATCCCACAGTCCTGGGATGGAGTCCCACATCAGGTTCCCAGCTCCACGGGGAGTCTGCCTCTCCCTCTGACCTTCTCTCCTCTCATCCTCTCTCTCACTGTCTCTCTCTCAAATAAATAAATAAAATTAAAAAAAAAAAAAAAACCCACATTACATTATCTGTATCTGTGCAGTTAAAAAAACACCAAGAACTGGGGTGCCTGGGTGGCTCAGTTGGCTGAGCCTCTGTTACTTGGTTTTAGCTCAGGTTGTGATCTCAGGATGTGGGATCAAGCCCCATGTCAGTGTGGGGTCTGCTCAAAATTCTCTCTCCCTCTTCCTCTATCCCTCCCCACAGTCACACATACTCTAAATAAAATCTTAAAAAACACAAAGAACCAAACCCAACAAATTCAATTTCAAAACACAGGTCTAAGAATGATTATTGCAGTGTAATTGGCAAGAGCAAAATTTCAAGCAACCTAAATATATAACCAGAGGAGAGTAGAAAATCTAGGGATTTTCTCACGTATGAAATACTGTACAGTAGGGATGAACAAAATAAAGCTATGTGTATCAAAATAGATAAATCTAAAAATCATTATTGATGGACATCTGTGTGGCTCACTCAGTTGAGCTTCTGCCTCTGGGTCAGGTCATGATGCCTGGGTCCTGGGATAGAGTCCCATATCGGGCTCCTTGCTCAGCAGGGAAACTGCTTCTCCCTCTGCCTGCTGCTCCCCTTGCTCGTGCACGTGCATACTCGCTCTCTCTCTCCCTGACAAATAAATAAATCTTTAAAAAAATAAAATAAAAATAAAAATCATTACTGAAAGAAAAAAACAAGCTGCAGAATAAAAACTACAGTATGCCATCTTCAATATAAAATCCATAACCCTACAAGGACACCTGGCTGGCTCAGTAGGTAGAGTGAATAACTTTCCATCTCAGGCTTATAGATTCAAGCCTCATGTTGGGTGCACAGTTACTTAAAAATAAAATATTTAGGGGCACATGGCTGACTCAGCCAATAGAGCATGTGACTCTTGATCCCAGGGCTATAGGTTTGAGTCCCACACTGGATGTAGAGATTACTCAAAAAAAAAAATCTTTAGGGGCTCCTGGACGGTTCAGTCGTTAAACGTCTACTTTCAGCTCAGGTCATGATCCCAGGTCCTAGAATCGAGCCCTCTATCAGGCTCCCTGCTCAGCAGGAAGCCTATTTCTCCCTCTCCAGCTTCCCTGTGCTTGGGTTCCCTCTCTCGCTATCTCTCTGTCATAAGTAAATAAAATCTTTAAAAATAAAGTCTTTAAAAAATAACAATGATAAAATAAAATCTTTTTTAAAAATTTTAAAACCCAGGCACCTGAGTGGCTCAGTAGGTTGGGTGCCTGCCTTCAGCTCAAGTCATAACCCCAGGGTCCTAGGATCAAGTCCCACATGGGGCTCCTTGCTCGGTGGGGAGTCTGCTTCTCCCTCTGCCTCTGCTGCTCCCCTTGCATATGGTCTCTTGTGCTATCTCCCTCTCTCAAATAAAATACAATCTTAAAAAAAAATTTTATAACCCTATAAAATGAAACTTTAATGGCATATGGATACATAAACACATAATGAATATATTCAAACACAAATGAGAAAAATAATCCAATTCAAAGTAATCTCTGGGAAGGAAAGAAGGGAGGGGTACACCCACAATATGAGAAGTCTTATTTCTTAAAAAAACTCACAAATGTGTAATAATTTTAAGATTCACATATCTCAATTATAAATATACTGGGATTTATAATAATATTCTAAATACTTGTCTGTTCGAAAGACTTCATAGTAAAAATTTTTTTTTTTTTTTAAAGATTTTATTTATTTATTTGAAGGACAGAGATCACAAGTAGGCAGAGAGGCAGGCAGAGAGAGAGAGAGAGAGGGAAGCAGGCTTCCTGCGGAGCAGGGAGCCCGATGCGGGGCTTGATCCCAGGACCCTGAGATCATGATGCGAGCCGAAGGCAGCAGCCCAAGCCACTGAGCCACCCAGGCGCCCCATAGTAAAAATATTTTTAAGAAAAATTAAACCAGGGGCGCCTGGGTGGCTCAGTGGGTTAAAGCCTCTGCCTTCGGCTCAAGTCATGATCCCAGGGTCCTGGGATCAAGCCCCACATCAGGCTCTCTGCTCAGCAGGGAGCTGCTTCCTCCTCTCTCTACCTGCTTGTGATCTCCGTCTGTCAAATAAATAAATAAAATCTTAAAAAAAAGAAAAAGAAAAATTAAACCAAACTATTGCCATACATCAAACCTATTTGAAAAGGAAATTGGCAAATGTTCTGGAATTAGACAGTTATGACGGTTATACAACTGGCCAAACTGTATACTTTGAAAGAGTGAATATTATGACATGAATTATGTCTCAAAAAAACTGCTTTAAAAAACAAAAACAGGGGCGCCTGGGTGGCTCAGTGGGTTAAAGCCTCTGCTTTCGGCTCAGGTCATGTTCCCAGAGTCCTGGGATCAAGCCCCACATTGAGTTCTCTGCTCAGCAAGGAGCCTGCTTCCCTTTCTCTCTCCCTGCCTCGCTGCTGACTTGTGATCTCTGTCAAATAAATAAATAAAATCTTAAAAAAGAATAATAATAATAAAATACAAAATAAAGAACAAAAACAAGGGATGCCTTTGGCTCAGGTCATAATCCCAGGGTCCTGGGACTGAGTCCCATATTGGGCTTCCAGCTCAGCAGCGAGAACGCTTCTCCCTCTGCCTGCTGCTCTCCCCACTTCTGCTCACTTGCTCTTTCTCTCTCTCTGACAAATAAATAAATAAAATCTTCAAAAACAAAAACAAAAAAAAAAGTAATGATGATTCTCCTATTAAAGTAGCATTCCATAGGCACCAGAGTGGTCAGTTAGTTGAGCATCGGACTCTTGGTTTCAGCTCAGGTCATAATCTCACCTTCACAGGATCAAGCCCCACGTGAGGCTCCACACTCTGTGGAGTCTGCTTGGGATTCTCTCCCTCTCCCTCTACCCCTCCCTACTCTCGTGCACTTACGTTCTCTCTTTAAAATAAGTAAATCTATAAAATATAAATGAATCAAGAAAGTGGCATTCAAACATTCCAACAAAGTTCTTATTTTTTCCATTTTACTACAATTACTTTAAAATTTCTTGAAATCAGAGGTGCCTGGGGGGCTCAGTGGGTTAAAGCCTCTGCCATTGGCTCAGGTCATGATCCCAGGATCCTGGGATAGAGCCCAGCATCGGGCTCTCTGCTTGGCGGGGAGTCTGCTTCCCCCCCTCTCTCTCTGCCTGCCTCTCCCTACTTGTGATCTCAGTCTGTCAAATAAATAAATTAACTCTTTAAAAATAAATAAATAAATAACAAATTTCTTGAAATCAGAAACTCGTATTTATCTTTGGAAATAGCACATATAGACATAAGACATAGACACATAAAGACAACACAAAACCTACTTTTCAGCCAAAATCTAACTTTCTCACAATATCATAAACAAAAATTGGTGACAGAAGAGTACATTTCGAGCTGAAGATCTATATTTTTTTCCCTTAGTGGTAGAATGCATTTCTAAGCACAACCAAGTGGGATTTATTCCTGGGCTGCAAGGGTAGTTCAATACCTGCAAATCAATGTGATATACTACACTACTAAAAGAAAGGACAAGAACGCTAAGATCATCTCAATAAATGCAGAAAAAGCATCTGACAAAGAACAGAACCCTTTTTTGATGGAAACAGCTCACAGTGCAAAGACAGGGAACTTACCTCAATATCATAAAAGCCATATATGAAAAGCCCACCATATATGAAAAGTGAGTATCATTCTCAATGGGGAAAAACTCAGAGCTTTGCCCTTAAGGTCAGGAACATGGCAGGGATGTCCACTATCATGACCGTTGTTCAACACAGTACTAGAAGTCCTAGCCTCAGCAATCAGACAACAAAAAGAAATAAAAGGCATCTGAATTGGGAAAGAAGAAATCAAACTCTCACTCTTCGCAGAAGACGGGATACTCTGTGGAAAACCCAAAATTTCCACACCAAAACTGCTAGAACTCATACAGGAATTCAGTAAAGTGACAGGATATAAAATCAATGAGCAAAAATCACATGCATTTCTATATACTAACAATGAGTTAACAGAAGAAAGAGGAATTAAAGAGCCAATCTTATTTACAATTGCATCCAAAACCATGAGATACCTAGGTATAAAACTAACAAAAGAGGCAATGGATCTGTGTTCAGAGAACTACAGAATGCTCATGTAAGAAACTGGGGAAGACATAAAGAAATGGAAAAACATTCCATACTCATGGACTGGAGGAATAAATATTGTGAAAATGTCTATGCCACCTAGAGCAATCTACACATTTAATGCAAGCCATATTAAAACACGATCAACTTTTTTCACAGAACTGGGACAAATAATCCTAAAATTGTATGGACCAGAAAAGACCCCAAATACCCAAAGAAATATTGAAAAAGAAAACAAAAACTGGCAGCATCACAATTTCGGACTTCAAGCTCTATTATGAACAAAGCTGTAATCAAGATTGTACAGGGGCGCCTGGGTGGCTCAGTGGGTTAAGCCGCTGCCTTCAGCTCAGGTCATGATCTCAGGGCCCTGGGATCGAGTCCCGCAACGGGCTCTCTGCTCAGCGGGGAGCCTGCTACCTCCTTCTCTCTGCCTGCCTCTCTGCCTACTTGTGATCTCTCGCTGTCAAATAAATAAGTAAAAATCTTTAAAAAAAAAAAAAAAAAAGACTGTACAGTACTGGCACAAAAACAGACACACAGAGACACAAAGGTCAATGAATGGAACAGAAGACAGAACCCAGAAAGGACCCTCAACTCCATGGTCAACTAATCCTCCACAAAGCAGGAAAAGCATATCCAATGGAAAAAAGGCAGTCTCTTCACCAAATGGTGTTGGGAAAATTAAACAGCCACATGCATAAGAATGAAACTGGACCATTTCCTTACACCATACACAAAAATAGACTCAAAATGGATAAAAGACCTAAATGTGAGACAGGAATCCATCAAAATCCTAGAGGAGAACATAGCTAGTAACCTCTTCACCTTGGCTGCAACAACTTCTTGCTAGACACATCTCCAAAGGCAAGGGAAACAAAGGCAGAAATGTACTATTGGAACTTTGTCAAGATAAACATCTTTTGCACAGCAAAGAAAACAGCTGACAAAACCAAAAGACAACCAACGGCGTGGGAGGAGATATTTGCAAATGTTGGATCAGAAAAGGCCTAGTATCCAAAATGTACAAAGAACTTATCAAACTCAACACCCAAAGAATGAATAATCCAATCAAGAAATGGGCAGAAGGGGTGCCTGCATTGCTCAGTGGGTTAAGTCTCTGCCTTCGGCTCAGGTCATGATCTCAGGGTCCTGGGATCAAGCCCCACATCTGGCTCTCTGCTCAGCAGGGAGTCTGCTTCCCCATCTCTCTCTGCCTACTTGTGATCTCTCTGTCAAATAAATAAATAAAATTTTAAAAAAAAGAAATGGCCAGAAGACATGAACAGACATTTCTCTGAAGACGACAACCAATGGGGCGCCGGGGTAGCTCAGGTCATGATCCCAGGGTCCTGGGCTCCCTGCTCAGAGGGAAGCCTGCTTCTCCCTCTCCCACTCCCCCTGCCTATGTTCCCTCTCACTGTGTGTGTGTGTGTATGTCTCTCTCTGTCACATAAATAAATAAATAAATAAATAAATAAATACCTTTTTTTTTTTTTTAAAAAGGAAGACAACCAATGGCCAACAGAAACATGAAAAAAACCTCAACATCACTCGGCATCAGGGAAATACAAATCAACACCACGATTAGATATCACCTTACACTGATCTGAATGGCTAAAATTAACAAGTTAGGAGACACAACAAATATTGGTGAGGATGTGGAGAAAAGGGAACCCTCTTACACTGTTGGTGGGAGTATAAGCTGGTGCAACCACTCTGGAAAACAGCATGGAGATTCCTCAAAAAGTTGAAAATAGAGCTACCCCATGACCCAGGAATTGCACTACTGGGTATGTTCTTAAAAGATACAAATATACTGATCCAAAGGGGTAGCTGCACCCCAATGTTTACAGCAGCAAAGTCCACAGCAGACAAAGTATGGAAAGAGAGCCCAGCTGTCCATCAACAGATGGATGGGTAGAAAATGCAGTATATATATAAAATGGAATAGTACTCAGCTACCAAAAAAAAAAAAAGAAAGAAAGAAATTTTGCATTTGCAACAACATGGATGGAACTAGAGTGGATTTGTGCAAAGCAAAATAAGTTAATCAAAGAAAGATGATTATCATATGATCCCATGTGTGGAATTTAAGAAACAAAACTAGGACTGCTAGAGGGGAGAGTGGTGGAGAGATGGGGTAACTGGGTGATGGACAGACATTAAGGAGGGCATATGATGTAATGAGCAGTAGATGACTACTGAATTACTGAACTCTACCTCTTAAACTAGTAATACATCATGTTAATTAATTCAATTAAAAAAAAAAAGAAGAAGAATGGGGGCACCTGGGTGGCTTAGTGGGTTAAGCAACTGCCTTTGGTTCAGGTCATGGTCCAGGGTCCTGGGATCGAGCCCCACATTGGGCTCCTTTCTCCCTCTTCATCTGCCTGCCACTCCCCCCTGCTTATGTTCTTTGTCAAGTAAATAAATAAAATCTTAAAAAAAAAAAAAAAGAAGGCATTGGTAAGAATTCAGGTTACCAATTATTTCTGAGAAACTATTATTATTCTGAAAAGAAGGCCCTACTTCCCAAAAAACACCTCTCTACTCAAATAAATTATAATGGATGATTCCCATTGTCCTTAAGGATCTAGAAACATTTCCTTGCTCTATGTAACACTCAAAAAGCTTCAGGACTAAAGCAGAATCTCGCCAACTGTAAGAGGCATCCACACTTCAAGTGAGCAGAAAGAAGAAAACAGATCTGTGGGGATGGAAGGCCTGAAGGCATAAGTAGTAACTTCCGATTCTCATGACTCAGTGGAAAGGAACAAGGGTTTGACCTAAGGCTCAAAGGTAAGCACAAACCTGTTCTTCTTCTGTAAAGGGTACAAGAGCCAACGGAGGCAGGGGCTCCTCCTGTAGGATAGGCAGAAATTCTTTATCCAGTAGGTCTGAAGGTATCTGTATGACCAAACACAGGACCATGAAATTAATGCTATCCCTCCAACTACAAAAATTATAAGAAAATATACCCTTTTGTCTGCATCTTGGTGATTATAATAAATATGGAGTAAAGCTTCTTCAACCACAATTACCTTCAGTAGTACTTACATATTCTGAGAGGGTCAAATATTAAAAACCCCAGTCACCTTCCTCTTCCTCTCATCAGACCACCACTTTCAGATATGATATACAGCACTAACTCTGGTATTCCAGAGTACAGAGTGGAGGAATAAAAATCCTTACGTTTAACTCAAGGCCACAAGGTACTAATGAGAGTTTCATCAACAATTTCATCTGTCCTTAGCAACCATCATTAAAATTTGAGATTCCGGGGGTGCCTGAGTGGCTCAGTGGGTTCAAGTCTCTGCCTTCAGCTCAGGTCATGATCCCAGGGTCCTGGGATCGAGCCCTGCATCAGGCTCCCTGCTCAATGGGGAGCCTCCTTCCCCCTCTCTCTCTGCCTGCCTCTCTGCCTACTTGATCACAAGTAGATCTGTTTGTCGAATAAATAAATAAAATCTTAAAAAAAAAAAAAAAGTTGAGGGCGCCTCGGTGGCTCAGTGGGTTAAGCCGCTGCCTTCGGCTCAGGTCATGATCTCAGGGTCCTGGGATCGAGTCCCGCATCTGGCTCTCTGCTCAGCAGGGAGCCTGCTTCCTCCTCTCTCTCTCTCTCTCTCTCTGCCTGCCTCTCTGCCTGCTTGTGATCTCTCTCTGTCAAATAAATAAATAAAATCTTTAAAAAAAAAAAAAAAAAGTTGAGATTCCGCAAACCATTAGTAAAAGTAAAAACGAAGTATATTTAAAAAATAGAAAATATTAGCTCTCACTAGTCAGACAGTAAGTACTTTACACTGTTTGAGTTTTGATCCGTTATAAGTGACACAAACATGATATATTTTAAGACATCTCTCAACTGAAAACGGTCTATATTTAATACAAAAAGGGAAAGAAGAGAATGCTCCTCTTCTTACTCCTAACTTCTAAATGAAGAGTAAGAGGTGCAACTAAGAGAGGTGCAGCCATTAAACTGGGATAGAAATGGACATGAAGGAGGCATTAAAAGGAAATTAAACAAAGTATTAAGTGCTGAATATTCCCTGTTTCCATGAAGTTTTCTACTCCTGTAACAAAATCTTAGATCTTCTCTAAAAAATACTGAGCTCCTTACACTTAGAAGATTCTCTGTCAATGACTGCAGGTTTCAAAGCAGGGAAACAAAACCAGAAAAACCATGGGTACTTCATCTATCAGTGTATCACTGTACATACCCTAAAACCTCATTCATAATTCTGAACTCTACTTTTCTCTTACCTTGTTATCTTTAAGGAAAAGTGCTAACATTTCTTCTCGACCATAACGATAGTCTGCTAACTTATACTTCGGCAAAGCTGGAGAAAGAGGAGGGGACGTGATACTCCCACCACTGGACAGAGCCCGGAGCCTAGAATAGGAGAGACATAAAAAATAAAATGTCAAATATTCTGGCACTAAGAACTTCTATTTTTATATACTACAAAAGTGTTCATTTTAGTTCTTTAAAAGAGCAGAAAGAAATCCCATTTTCTCAAGGTATCCAAGATTTTAGCTTTAATACAACCTGCTGTCATAGCACATTAAGAGAACAGTTCATTGAGAAATAACCAGACGACCATGCGGTAACTCCTTACTTAAAAGGTTATCATGGCATGTCCCTGAGAAGTCTGGCAGTGAAGAGGTAACTATTTCAAATCATAAAAGGAACAGAATTAAAACAGAAGTGAAATATCACCTTATACCTATTAGATTAGTAAGAATTAATGAATCTGACAATACCAATTAATAAATCTGGAATACCAGTTGTTGGTAAGGATGTAAAACAATGGAAATTATCAAGCAGTATTTGTGGGATTACAGTGGAACCACCACTTCAAAGAATGATCTACTAATGTTTAAAACATTAGTATCTGCTAAATAAGAACGTATGCTATACAAAAGAAAAAGCAAAACACAGAAGCTTACAACAAAGATATACAAGCAAACCTGAAAATAAATTTATACTGTTTAAGAATACATATAAAATATAGTAAGTATAAAAACAAACATGAATTGACAAATACAAAATTCAGGATAAGGTTCTATTTGCAAAGGAAAGGAAAATATAAAGGCTGTTTTAATTATACCTGCATGATTTATTTTCTCATTCATGCTATACAGAAATGTTTGTTACAATTTTATACTTTTATATCCCTATAGTATTTCACAATTCATTTTTACTGGAAGCAATGATCAGTATGTTGAATGTGAAAATGCACTGAAGCGTTAATACAAGAAAAAAAATTTTAAGCCGTATTTACTTCTAGGAAAAAATAAAAATATACCCCAAGAGGAATGGAACCGGGAAAGAAGGAGCATTTTTATAAGATGCTTTTATTTAGAGAGGGAAAAAAAAAAGGTGGGTGAAACTCAGCAAAAAATGGCCATAATAAAACCTCACTGCAGCACTGTGTCAAAGAGCAAGTAGCAAAACCACTACCAGCAGGAGCTCCTTATCTGAGGGCTGCCTGAAGTTCTATAAAGTAGTTAAGTATCAAGGTTAAAGGGGACCAAGGTACTTTTACTTCAGTAGTTTAGCCTAAAGGAAAATTCAATTGAAGCATTAAAATATATTCCCCAAATTGTTCAGCTTTATTCACATACTCAAAAAAGGGAATGATCCACACATTTTTAAAAAATATGAAGGAAAGCAGAACATTACTTGTATATTAGTAAAAAAAATTATATGTGCATAAATATAAAAAAGTGTTTATATGTACAATACGGAGAAAAGGGGGGATGTATTAGTACACTCAAGATTGCTAGGGTCTTTTTTCAATGTTTCTATCTTCTCTTTCTACTTATCTTTTCTTAACATTTTATTTATGGACGATTTTGAACATACATAAGAACATCAAGAATTACATAACGAACTCCTACATAGATTCACCCAGCCCCCATATCAATAACCCATGGCCAACCCTGCTCCTTCTACCACTCCATCTAACCCTCCTCTGATACTGTTTTCAAGGAATTCATATGCTTTCAAAAAAAATTCTGAAGAAAACTTTCCAAGATTTTGGGGGGACTTTATTTTTTAAAGATTTTATTTATTTGAGGGAAACACAGCAGGGGGAGTGTGGATGGGGGAGAAGCAGGCCTCCTGCTGAGCAGGGAGCCCCATGCAGGACTTGATCCTAGGCCCCGGGGATCATGACCTGACCTGAAAGCAGATGCTTAACTCGACTGAGCCACCCAGGCGCCCCTGGGGGAAATTTTTGAAGGGAAGTTTTGTCATCAGTAAATACTCTGGAATGTCCTCTCCAAAAGAA
Organism: Mustela nigripes; assembly: GCF_022355385.1. NCBI lineage: Eukaryota > Metazoa > Chordata > Mammalia > Carnivora > Mustelidae > Mustela > Mustela nigripes. Next base: position 39,788,070 of record NC_081559.1, on the reverse strand, counting down.
TTTTTTCTAGTCGGGATTTTGCTGATTTTTATCTCTGTGATACACCTTAACATGTTTCTCTGTTCTCTGCATTTCATGTACATTGGTGACTGGATGTAAAGACCTGATCTGATCTGGAAAGACTACTTCCATATAGTGGTATGTTATGCCATTTGGAAGCACTTACTGCCTGGTTTGTTTTTTGAGTCTAGCAGTCCCTGAAGACCAATGCCAAGGTGCCTAAGTTTATTCACTAAGGTTACGAAGTGATTTTATTCTATTATTCCTTCTTTATTAGCTGGAGTATTTCTATAAGGAGAAATTTCTCTCTTACTTATTTAGTATTGTTACCGAATAGTATAGTTCATACAGGAAAGAAAAAAGTCTTGATTCTTCTAATTAGTTTTCAAAACAGGGACTTAATTCCCTAGCATCTTCCAATGATAATGATAACAAATAATTTTAATTAAGTTATTTCACTGCAATTACTAACAGTATTCAAATTCTCATCTTTCAAGTAGGCTACGTACCTAATGAGGGGCTTAAACTCATGACCCTGAGATCAAGAGCCACATGCTCCACTGACTGAGCCTGCCAGGTGCCCCTCAAACTGTCTCATTGTTGACCAGCAGGAGACTCTTCAGGCATGCTCCTAAATCCTTCTGACACACCCCAACAGTCTTTAACAGCTTTTTTTCTGTTATGTCAATATGTTCTATGTTCTAGGCATAGCTTGTATTTCTTGCCTCAGGCCTAGAATCAACCATTTCTCCTGGGAGCCTGATTCTCCTTAATGCATATTAAAAATGCAAACTGGGTGCTAGGAGTGCTTATTGCTACTAGGCTGGTCTTTTGTTTTCTTTCCAAATATTGGACATAGCGGTCATTTAGTCCAACTCCTGTAAGACAGGTTGGAACAACCAGGGAAGAAAACAACATGAAACATGAAGAACCACTGCTAGAGGGCCCTCCACAAACTGCTCTCCACCAAATTCATGTATAGCTGGGCTTTTTCCTGAAAAAGTGGAATTAATATCCGCTGAGAACTGAAGCTGGGAATTTTACATAGGAATTACTTCACATCATTTCATTTCAGCTTCACAACTCCAGGAACAGATGAGGGTTAAACAACTTGCCCACACTCAGCCAACAAAACAAAGTCTCAAACCTAGGTTTTCATGACTAAAAAGATCAAAACTCCCAAACTTTATTTAAAATAGGCAAGGTTGGGCACCTGGGTGGCTCAGTGGGTTAAGCCGCTGCCTTTGGCTCACGTCATGATCTCAGGGTCCTGGGATCGAGTCCTGCATTGGGCTCTCTGTTCAGCGAGGGGCCTGCTTCCCTCTCTCTCTCTCTCTGGCTGCCTCTCTGTCTACTTGTGATTTCTCTCTGTCAAATTAATAAATAAAATCTTTAAAAAAAAATCTATAAAATAGGCAAGGTTTGGGAGTGGCTCAGTTGGTTAAGCATCTGCCTTCAGCTTTAGTCATAATATCGGGCTCCTAGCTCAGTGGGAAACCTGTTTCTCCCTCTGCCTGTGCTATCTCTCAAATAAATAAAACCTTAAAAAAAAATCAATCAATCAAATAGGCAAGGTTTACTTTGCCAAACATTAATTTTAAAACATACATTTTTTTATTTTTTTTAATTAATTTATTTATTTTCAGCATAACAGTATTAATTATTTTTTCACCACACCCAGTGCTCCATGCAATCCGTGCCCTCTATAATACCCGCCACCTGGTACCCCAACCTCCCACCCCCCCCACCACTTCAAACCCCTCAGATTGTTTTTCAGAGTCCATAGTCTCTCATGATTCACCTCCCCTAAAACATACATATTTTATTATAAATTATTTTAGGGGCGCCTGAGTGGCTCAGTCGATTGAGCATCCAACTCTTGATTTCGGCTCAGGTCATGAACTCGGGTTCACCACAGGCCCCTCACAGCAGGCTCCATGCTCAGCAGGGAGCTGGCCTGAAATCCTCCTTCTCCCTCTCTCTTTGAGCCCCCCCCCCCCCACACACACATACACTCATACTCTCTAAAATAAATAAATAAAATCTTTTTTTAAAAAAAGAAACTATGTTAAAGTAACTTTCTTATACTAAACCAGTATGCTTGCCACTCCTTCCAACCACTAGAGGGCACATCTTAGACACTCTTTCAAGTGAAAAACATTCCCATACTGGCAAATAGACACAATGTCTCTTTAGAGACTTTCCTTCTCCTGGCTCAACATTAATTTCTTCATCTGCTCCTCACAAGGTTTCAAATCCACTTACCACCCTGGTCCCTTCCAATGGACCCTACGCCCACTGCCCAAGGACTGAATGTCCAATGTCAAGGATTGAGTATTTCTTATAAGCCCCAGATCTAAGAGTAACATAACCAGAGTGCATTCTCAAGAGATTCCTCCAGGACTGTGAAGAGAACGAACTAAGGCAAACTGAGAGTAATTCAAACTAAGATAGTAGCTTCAATGAGGAGATCTGTGCTCTACTCAATAATCAGCAAATCCTGTTCCAAGTCCCTCTTCACCTACAGATATTTGTAAAAGCTAAAAACACACCTGGGTAACATCCCTCCCTAAAAACCCACCAATGATCTTTAACCTCTCTTCTGACACTGAGTTGTTTAAAACCCCTTTAATGCAGCATCCCCTCTAGCTATGCACTATTGCTCATCATTCCTCTTCATTTCAGAAACATCTCCACATCCATACTTGTGGTCACTTCAAAACCCAGAGCAAAAAAGAAACAAAAAAACAATGGCATAATCTGGCTTCTCCCCTACAACTCCACTGCTCCAGTGAAGTTCATCAATAACCTCACACAAATCCAAGGGACAATTTCCCATCAGTCACCTTCTCCTTTCTGGTCATACTGAGATCTGTTTAACATAAAAGACCCAGTTCTAATAGAGGCAGTAGTAACTGATGGGTAGCATTAGAAGACCTTCTAAAATCCATGACACCCCTAAAACTTCACTTATTATTGTTCCAAATCCAAACTTCAGTTTATGAAGGCAATCTGGAGTATCCATGTAGATGTGTGAAAGTATAGGAGTCAAAAAATATTTCTGGGTAAGCTCCTGATTCTCAACTCCAGCTTTGACCTCTTCCCTAGAGCTTTTAAGTCTTCCATATGAGCCTCTCAGCTTTTGCTTTAACATCACCCAAACCTTACTCATCAGCTTACTCATCCCAAACCCCTTCATCACCTTAAGGTAGGTAAGGACATCACCATCTACTCAACCACTGGATTAAGAGTCTGGGAGTCATCCTTTACTCCTCACCTTCTACCATGTCCCATATCCAATTACCACATCCTACCAGTTTTAGATCCTAAATCTCTCAAGCCATCCTATCTATCTTACTATCCACACTTTTCTTTCTTACCTGGACTGCTACAACAGCATCCTAAGTGATATAACTAGTCATTGTTCAACCTCCACACTACTACAAATACATCTAAAATGCAAACCCAAATAAAATGTTCCCTGATTAACAACTCTTCATTGGCATGCAACAATCAAATAAAATCGAGTTTCTTAACATAGAAAGGATGCCTCCAAGCTCATCTCTCCCACACTTCACAGTATAGTAAAGACAGTGTCTCAGAATTCCTCTCTTAAACTTGCTGTTTCCTGCCCCCTTGTCTTTACACATGCCTTTTCTGCTATCAGGAAAATTTTATTTTTTCAAGCCATTTTCACTTGTAGGGAGGGAAGACTGCTGGGGGAACAGAGAGGTTAAGTGCAAGAAGGAAAAGGAAGAGTCAAGTCAGAATGAGGAGGATGAGGAGTTGGAAAAGAGAATGGTACAGGGAAGAGAGCTCAAAATCCTCAATACCTGGGCTAGACACAAGTACCAGCTCAGCCTTCATGAAACTAACTGGCTAGTGGAAGAAAAAGCCAATAAAAAGTCATGCAAATAGACATAAAGCTATTGAAGGATTTTGGAGAAAACCTGACCCAATTTATATCTTAAGATTGCTCTGGCTGCTGAACCATGAGAAGAATGAAAGCCAGAAAACATCAGGCCACTCCTGTGATTGTTTATGTCAGAGATGGCGGTGACTTATAATAGGGTGACAGCAATGCAGGTGGAGAGAAATGAACAGATTTGAGATATGTTGGAGATGAAACAGAAATGGCACTGGAATTGACTAGATGTAGAGATACAGAAGTAAAAGAAATATCCAGAATAACTCCAAGACTTTGGGACTGAGCAAATGGGCATACTGTGGTATTTTAAGATTAAATAAATCTAAAACAGAAAAACTCATGAGCGCAGTTTCAGAAAAGTATGAATGATGAGATGTCTATAGGCATCAAATAAGCAGATGAATACTATACTTCGCTATGCTTCCTTCACACGTCAACATTATAGTGAAATTACTGTCAGCTTCCACACCACATAATTCAAAGGCAGGTACCATGTCCTTTCAACCTTGTTGCCTCAGCACCTAACACAAGACACAGAACATAGGAGGCATGTGAGAAATATTTTCTAAACAAATCTTAATATTCTCTTCTAAAATATACCCTGGGGGTGCCTGGGAGACTCAGTCAGTTAGGCATCTGCCTTCAACCTAGGTCATGATACCAGGGTCCTGGGATCAAGCCCCATGTCAGGCTCCCTGCAGCAGTGGTCTGCTTCTCCTCCTTTGCCTGTCCCTGTTCACATGTGTGAGCACCCTCTTTTTCCCACCTCTCTCAGATAAATAAAAATAAAATATTAATAAATAAATAAATTACACCCCTGGATAATACCAAAATTACTTATCCCTTCAGACAGCACAAATATCTTTCACTCTTTTTGGAAAACTGGGATAATTAATGCATCCCATTCTTCAGAACTTCTCTCATTTTCCCCACAAGCCCATGATACTTAGTAACCCAACAATAACAGGTTTTTCTTCTTTGCCCTCATTTCTCCCCACCCCCATGAGACTTGAGTCCAATATTTACTAAGTGCCTATGTTTAGTACACAAGGGTAAACAATGGGCTTACCAAAATTGAGAAATACAGTGCCTTTCTTATGTTCTTTTCTGAGTAAGGTAAACACAGAGACACAACACAAAAATGTAACTATTTTAAAACAGGTATAAACAAAATGCTTTGGGGGAAATAAGTGCCTCACTTTCTTGCAAGGAAAAGACCTAGAAAAAATTTCCTTAAGACCAAGGAGATGAGATAGAAGAAAACCAGGAGATTCCTTGGCTTCTTCCCCATAAAGCCAGGTAACTATCTGCACTTATTCCCCCTACGATAGATTCCTTTATCATCTACATTTATCTATTTACAATCCTCAACGTAAAAATAAAAATAATCCCCCCAAAACAAGTAAATAATGAATTTTTTTTTAATGTCTTTAAGTATATATATAAACATTTGCAGGGAAAAAAATAGGATACAAACCAAAATATTCACAATGGTTCTTTGGACGGTAGAATTAAGGACAACTTATGTATTTTCTTTTTCTTTTTGTACTACCATTTCCTCCACGGTTTTCTAGAATAAGCATGAATTACTTTGTTACTGAACCAAACAAAAATTTTTTTTAAAAATCCAAAAAACCTAAATCTACCAGATTTAAAACAAAAAAATTTTTTTTTCATTTTTTTGTAAGGTAGTACTTAGTGTTTTGTCAAGGGTGAAGTAAACAGGCATGGGATGGGAATTAAATTCACACAACCCTTCTGGTGGTCAATCTGTCCACACATCATCCAAAGCCTTAAAACTGCAATTTTTGTTTTAATAATTCCACTTCCAAGGAATTACTCCAAAATAATCAGCAGTACCAACAAAACTGTTCAAAGATATATACACACACATATTTATAATAGCAAAACATTAAAAATCAACTTTACTTTCCAACAACTCATTCACTCAATGAACAAATATTTATTGAGCACCTACTATATAATGCAGGCACTGGAGATACAGCAATGAACAAACTGTACAAAAACTGAGACCAAAGTACCTGCCCTCTGTGGAGCTCACAGTCTAGTGGGAACTGGAGGATGGGATTTAAATCATAAAGAGAATAAGTGAGTAAAATAGTTGCCACGTTCCATTTAGATATAGACCATTAAGAAAAAATTAAGGGCGCCTGGGTGGCTCAGTGGGTTAAAGCCTCTGCCTTAAGCTCGGGTCATGATCCCGGGGTCCTGGGATCAAGGCCCGCATCGGGCTCTCTGCTCAGCCAGGAGCCTGCTTCCCTTCCTCTCTCTGTCTGCCTCTCTGCCTACTTGTGATCTCTGTCTGCCAAATAAATAAATAAATAATCTTTAAAAAAAAAAAAAAGAAAAGAAAAAGAAAAAGGAAAAATTAAGCAGAGTAGAGAGATAGGAAATGAGATGGTATTATATACAGATGGGTCAGGAGAGGTCTAAGGCAGTAACGTTTGAGTAAAGACTATTGTTTTATTTCTAGAAACTATTTACTCCTTCATTAAATCTATCACACCTTTTTAAATTGCTTTAGTGTTATATAATACACATTTTTATTCTAAATATAGAGATAAGCTAAGACCTAATGACCCCACATCCTTACCTTAAAAAGTCTATGTATATGGTCATTCATGGTCTGTCTCTACCATGATTTTCAACATTCTCCCATCTTTACTACTTCCCCAAGGATCAGTAAATCTGTTCATTTCATCCATTTCTTATTGAATATTTGTTTTTACATCATAATAGAAATAATTATCTTAGTGAACAGAATAAAGCATCACTGAATTCATTTCTGTATGGTTCAGAGCGACACTCTAATGGAATGCAATCACTCTAAATTTTGATTCTCAAGTGTTCCGGACACAGCTCCTTACTTCAGGTTCCACAATGAATGCAATGTTACATGCATGGAAACACAGCAGCAGCTTCTACTCATACTGCAGCTTCTAAGCTCAGGGTTATCTGAGTTACTTAAGGGTCTCATGTATTCCCTTTCCCAAAAGAAACAAGGCAGTATGCCTATTTAGACCTCCAGAACTTAGTTTAAAAGCATTCCAGGTGAGTAAGGGAAGGACCCTAAGCTCTAATAATGCCTGCACAGTAAAAATTCAGTAAAGCTACTGTTTAAGCATGGGACTTCTACTAAAGCTACTTCAGTTCAAATTCTGTATAAAACCTGGACTGATCAAACAAAACTTCAGAGTACCAATGAAAAATGTGTATAGTGCTACTGGTAGACTGGGTCAGTGACCCACTGAAACGACTCCGGAAACTCATGGTTTAGGGCAGAGGCCAAATAGCTTTTTTCTGTAGAAGGCCAAAGAGTAAATATGTAAGCATTCAGAGCCAGATGGCCTCTCCTATGACTACTCAACCTTGCCACTATGGTATGAAAGCAGCCAGATAATACGGAAACAAATGGGTATGTTTTATGTTCCAATAAAATTTATTCATAAAAACTGTATTTATAGTCTCACAGACCATAGTTTGTCAATCAATGATACAGGGCATCAAGCTAAATGTGTACTAACTTAACTCTAGAACATCTCCAGCAGTTTTTTCTTTAGGCTGAATTCCTAGTGTTGTCTCTTTTTCTCAAAAGGCGGGAGAAGACAACTTCCTTAAATTAGCTGACAAGTTTAATCATGTTTTTACAAAGAAAAGTGTGTAAATACAAAAGAGAAGCGGTTACAAATTCTAGACAAAGGCAGAAGAGTTACACATAAAACAGTTCAACAAGTGAGCTATATAGATTTAAACCCACCTTATAAAGCTAATAAGATGTGAATTAAGATTTAGCTATAAGAATGTTCATCAAAAATATTTTTATAATGAAAACCTGAAAACAGCCTATATATGCTACATCTAGAAGGCTAAGTAAATGATGGTACATCATACAATGCAACCATTTAAGATCAAGAAAACATTTATTTAAAAAAAGATACTTTAGATGTGGCTCTTTTTTTAAAAGGTTACAAAGCTGAATGTACAGTATGATCCCATTTTTGTGAAAATAAATGTACACATACACAAATAAGCATACAGAAAAACCACCCACAGAGATAAACTAATCTATTTACAGTAGTTATATCATGGATGGTAAAATTATGGTGATTAGATCTCCCTCTGGCTCACTTGTAATCTCCAATTTCTTCAGAAACATATACTGATATGGCAATAAAACTATTTTTAAAACACAAGCTAAGAACTAAAACAGGTACAGCATTACTTGGGTCAACATTTCCAAAATAATTCTCAAAGTAGAAAAGCTGCTTCAGTTCCTAGAACTTCAAGTAGTGACTTCTCCTCAGTTTCCAAATGCTAGCTATAAGGGCCAAACAAATTTAGGAATTACATATAAAAAGAAATGCATAAAATAAGTTAATAAGTGTCTTCAAGCAGAGAGTTACTACAGAAGTCTGCACCATTTTTCACCTAAACAATCAAGAATATTTAAGACACCATTCCAGTTTATCTATTTTATATACTGCCTCTGGCCCAAGATTTGAATAGAAAAAGCAACTATTCATGCCACTGACGAGAGGATCTTCAATCACCAACATTGGGGGGAAAGGAGGAAGAGAGGGGGAAAATCACACTACAATGTGATGGATCTCAAAATTCCATGAGAATTCCATATTCAGGGTCCAAACACATCTGTAAGAGACTCAAAAGTCAATTAATTGTTATTATGGCAAATGCTATCCCAACCTTAAATGAGCTACAATTAATAGCCAGTATAATTCTGGACCACTGCCTAGACCATCAATAAAATACAATTCAAATAATAATTCAATAAAAACTATGTTTTCAAATAAGTCTATGAATAGCACTCACGAAACAGCATTGTAGCAGAAAACATATACAGATAAAAATGTTACGATTATAGGTGAAATTTTATATGCACTTAGACAAGGGCTCAAAAAAAAAGGGCAAATAATTTGCTAGAGTGGTAGGATTGCAAGAAGTCCATTATCATTACATAACCATTACCAGTGCAAAACCAGACCAAGAAAATCTTGTTATCATTACAAAGCCAGACCAAGAAAGCTTTTTTTAAATACAGAATGCAGACACTAACCAAACATAATTTATTCCTAGAGAAGCTAAGTTGTTTTCAACTAGGCACAAAAATCAAAGTCTCAAAAACATATACATTTACAAACCACCCAATATCTGTACAAATACTTTACTACTGTACTAGTTGTACATCCAATATCAGATAGGATATGAGATTTTGAAAACTCACCATTCAGGCCCAAAGTTCAGTGTCTGCGTTTCCGCTGCCATTATTTTCCGGTATCTTTACAACAGATTTTTATATGTGGAGAAACCTGTTAATGAGAAAAATATCTCCATCCAGTTAATCAAGAGGAAATACAGAATTCCAGCCCAGAAACTATATCTAAGGTGTTTTACTTATTCCCTGGCTCCATTTAACCAGAGCCAACAGAATATTTTTTAATCCCTATTTATAACAGTATAACAGGAAAAGTAAAATTCATAAATCCCCTTACATTTCAATTCACCATCTTCTTATGTTTATCTGGGGGAAAAGGGGCATGGTATAAGATGAACCCAATGAGATAGGTGGGAACAGACCAGGCAGGACATCAGGGACCAAACTAAGGACCTTCTTCATTAGCCATTGAGCAATAGGGAGTGAATGAAGGTAACAGATTGACATTTTAATATATATTACTCCCTTGGAACAGTTCTCCCATTACCATGAGGTATGTTAAAGATTCTTAAAATAAGCATCCCCCCTTCCTATTTCACAGCTTCCACAACTCTCCCCACTTTCTGCTTAGCATTTTATACACTAGTGATTCTTTTTAAAAAATTATCTTGAGAGGCGCCTCAGTGGCTCAGTAGGTTAAAGCCTCTGCCTTCACCTCAGGTGATCCCAGGGTCCCAGGATGGAGCCCCACATTGGGCTCTCTGCTCAGTGGGGAGCCTGCTTCCCCCTCTCTCTGTCTCTGCCTACTTGTGCTCTCTCTTTCTCTGTCAAATAAATAAAATCTTAAAAAACAAAAAATTATCTTGAACCATCAAGTTAAAATAATTTGCTAGTAAGTTTCATTAGTGACCTTTCAAAAACCATTATAAAATATCAGAGTTTAAAGTGAAGTCAGTCAGACAAGAAAAGATAAATACTGTAGGATATTATTCATATACAGAATCTAAAGAAAAACCAAACTCAGAGAAACAAAGAGTAGAGTAGGTAGTCACCAGAGTAGTAGAGTAGGAGTCACCAGAGGCTGAGAGGTGGGGAAGATAGGGAGCTTTGTGTTCACAGGGTACAAAGTCCCACTTCTAGGGATCTTATGTACAGCAAAGTGATTACCATATTATATACGTGAAAGTTGTGAAGAGATTAGATCTTAAATGTTCTTACCACAAAAAAAGAAATAGTAAGTATGTGATGGAATGAGGTGTTAGCTTTATGCTATAGTGGTAATCATTCTGCAATATATAAATGTATCAAATCAATACACTACATGCTTTAAACTTATACAATGCTATATATCAACTCTATCTCCATAAAGCTGGAGACAGAATGGAAAAAGAATATTACAGCTTAAAAATGAAAAAATGTAAGTATTGTATATATACTGTAAGTATCTCCAAGATAAATTCACATCACCCTTTTATTTCTGTTTGTCAGATCTAAAAAATATTAAATAGAAAAAATGCCTCAGGGCATCTGGCTGGCTCAGTACAGCATTCAGTAGACCAACCCTCTTCTTGATCTCAGGATTGTGGGTTCAAGCCCCATATTAGGTATAGAGATAGCTTAAAAATATTAACTAGAGGGGTGCCTGGGTGGCTCAGTGGGTTAAAGCCTCTGCCTTCAGTTCAGGTTGTGATCCCAGAGTCCCGGGATCAAGCCCTGCACTGGACTCTCTGCCTAGCAAGGAGCCTGCTTCTTCCTCTCTCTCTGCCTGCCTCTCTGCCTACTTGTGATCTCTGTCAAATAAATAAATAAATAAATATATTTAAAAAAAAAAAAAAAAAATATATATATATATAAACTAGAAATTGGTCAAAAATGAAGAAAAGGCAAAGTAAAAGTACATTAACATCCATAATCAGCTATTAATTTATTTGCCTTCTGGGAAGAAAAGAAAAGGGGAAAAAGCTCAGTGGGTGGGGATAAACATAAAAGTAAATAAAATATAATTTATCTGCCCTTCTCTGGAAGGTTTTCTAGCCCCAGTTCAACTCTGAGGGTTCCATGGAGACACCCATATTCTAACTTAACTCTGAACTGCTACATGGCCCCACAAGCTTCACACCAGACTCAAGCTTGAGATCAACTTAGTGCCCTTCTCCACCTCTTAAGTAACTGGTGATTCTATTTAAAACAAACAAACAAACAAACCAATAACAACATCACAAGATACATGGTATCCCACATTTTAACCTCTCCCAAACTGGAATACATCTTAATTAGTGTCCTGTTACCACTGCTCTCAGCCCAAAGAAAGTTGTGCCACAGGTGTCACTGTCTGCCCGTAGTAAACTTAGTTATAGCTGTTTACTAGCATCCTTTCAACTGCATTGTTGTTAGTATCCGATTTTAAACTGCTTAAAATGTCTCCCAAAAGATTATAATATGGTTCTAAATTGAAATGAAATGCAGTATATAAAAGAAAGCAAACAGCAATGGGATATTAGTGAAATAACTTTTCACCATCAGAGAAGTGACTGTAAGTGCTTTACAGAACCTGAGGAAAAGAACCAAAAAAAACCACACACAGATAAAGCTTGTTCTCGTTTGCTGCAGAGACTGGGCAATGCACAACCCACATGTGGCCATCTGCACCAGCTGCAAAAGTACTTAAAGGGGGAAATTAAACAACTTGGACTGGTTTTAAGAACTTCAGAAGCAAGAAATCACTGAATTTTACATTGATAAGAAAACAACGGAGCAGTCCCCTAAGAAACATTTCATTATTAACACCCTTAATAACATGACACATAATAACATGACATAATAGGGGGAAAAGGGGAGTAAGGAAACTTCCATAATCCTAAATTTTTTATTATTTAGAAGAGTCAGACATAATATGCAGAAATTTGAGGAGTACCTTAACCAATATATTTCACTTCTATTGTCTCTTTGAAATATACACAAAATATATACTATGTAATAATAATCTATTACACTTAAATAAATTTAAAAGAACTTTTTAAAAAATGTAAAATAGGGGCGCCTGGGTGGCTCAGTGGGTTAAAGCCTCTGCCTTCGGCTCAGGTCATGATCCCAGTGTCCTGGGATCGAGCCTCACATCGGGCTCTCTGCTCTGCAGGGAGCCTGCTTCCTGCTCGCTCTCTCTCTGCCTGCCTCTCTGCCTACTTGTGATCTCTGTCAAATAAATAAATAAAATCTTTTTTTAAAAAAATGTAAAATAATGGGGTGCCTGAATGGCTCAGTGGGTAAAGCCTCTGCCTCAGCTCAGGTCATGATCTCAGGGTCCTGGGACCAAGTCCCGCATCAGTCTCTGCTCAGCAGGGAGCCTGCTCCCCCACCCCCACCCTGCCTCTCTTTCTGCCTGCTTCACTGCCTACTTGTGATCTCTGTCAAATAAATAAATCAAATCTTTTTTTAAAAAAATGTAAAATAATGGACACCTGGATGGCTCAGTGCATGCAAGTCTTGGAGCTCCTGGGTGGTTCACTCCCTGAAGCTCTGACTTCAGCTCGGGTCATGATCTGAGGGTCCTGATATCAGCCCTGAGTCAGGCTCCCTGCTTAGCAGGAAGTCTGCTTCTCCCTCTCTCTCTGCCCACCACCCCCCTAGCCCCCCAGCTCATGCTTGCTCACTCATGCATGCCCGCATGCATGCGTGTTTGTGTGCCACACACTGGCATACACCTGCACACACACTTGCTCCGTCTCATAAATACAATCTTAAAAAAAAAGAACATCCAACTCCTGATCTTGGTCATGTGTTGGAGCCCCACGTTGGGTGTAGAGATTACTTAAAAAATAATAATTTTAAAATGTCTTTTGAATCTGAAAATATAAAATAAGTGAGCCATTGCAGACAACTGAAGGGAAAAAAATGAAAATAAAAATTTTAAGTAATTAGGCACGCCTGAGTGGCTAGTGGGTTAAAGCCTCTGCCTTCAGCTCAGGTCATGATCCCGGGGTCACGGGATCAAGCCCCACCTCTACTCAGCAGGGAGCCTGCTTCCTCCTCTATCTGCCTGCCTGTCTGCCTACTTGTGATCTCTGTCAAATAAAATCTTTAAAAAATTTAAATTTAATTTAAAAATTTTAAATAATTAAAATCTTTTTTAAAAGGGGGGGGATACCTGGGTGGCTCAGTCGGTTAAGCATCTGCCTTCAGCACATGTCATGATCCCAGGGTCTTGGGATCGAGTCCCACATCGGCTACCTGCAAAGCAGGGAGCCTGCTTCTCCCTCTCCTTCTGCTTGCTGCTCCGCCTACTTGTGCTCTCTATCTGTGTCAAATAAATGAAATCTTAAAAAAAATATCTAAATAATTAAAAAACTCTGTGGCAGAGCTTACGTCATAGTATGAGGATTTCTTCTTCAGTAGTACATAAAGAATCTCACAGCTGATGAACACTTGGATTCAATTAAATTATGGTACATTCCAACTGAAATGACTTGTCAAGGTAGTGATGATCAGACCCCAAGAAGATGCCCACTGTAAATCAATACAGGCATTCTGCTTACACATCAGTCCTGTGGCCATATTTAGCACAAATCAATTCAGTGTGCTTTTAAAAAGTAAGTGGACCTACTTGGCTTTTAAAGAACTGCAGAGGCTACATCAACCATAAGACTTCACTGTAAGACAAAACATCCTGAGGGAGTGTTTTTACTACCATTTTACACACCATCCAGCCAAATGTTTTATACTCAAACCCCCATGGGACTTTGACCATCGGAAAACAGCTCTGAATTTATAAAGCAAGCAGATTTGAACCAGACTCAATTTACAAGGCAAATGACTCTCCAATAAAAACTGAATTATTTGGGGGCACCTGGGTGGCTCAGTTGGTTAAGCGTCTGCTTTCAGCTCAGCTCATGATTCCAAGGTCCTGGGATCAAGCGCTGCAGCAAGCCCTGCACTGGGCTCCCTACTCACCGGGAACCTATTTCTCCCTCTCCCTCTGCAGCTCCCCCCACCCGCCACTTGGGCTTTCTCACACACGCTAATAAAATATTTAAAAAAAAAAAAAACTGATTTGATAGTTGTGAAGATATTAAAATCACTTAAGAGATTTTTTTTTTAATTCCCCCTTTATTACTTTAAGGAAACACAGGCCTCAGAAGCAGAAAGGTCCATGGCCACTAATACCATAAAGGATGCAAATGGAGTCCCTAGAGCTGTGTAATGCCTAACCTTTCCAACTGCAGAAAGCAGGACTAAATTACAGGAGAAGCCCTAGACTTAGGCAGAATCTAAGGAACAAGCAAGGAAATCCTGTTCTGGTCCTGTTTACCATTCCACCTATAAACCTTTCAGGTAGTGCCAAACTACCTAACCATAGTATACAAATTATTAAATGCTATTTTTTTAGGGGCGCCTGGGTGGCTCAGTGGATTAAGCCTCTGCCTTCAGCTTGGGTCATGAGCTCAGGGTCCTGATATAGATAGAGCCCCGTGTTGGGCTCTCTGCCTCTCTGCCTACTTGTGATCTCTGTCAAATAAATAAATAAAATCTTTTTTTTAAAAAGCTATTTTTTTAATGCCCTGAGCTGGAAACCTAACTACCACTTATAACATGGTTTCCATAAGATTACTTCCTAATGTAAAATTTTCTCAAAAACTCTTAAGAACCAAGAATAATAATCTGTGATTTAATTATCACTAAAGAGACCTATATTACTCAGAATGGTGTTCTACCTGTTCTCTTTTATGAATTAAAACAGGAAATCTTAAGAGTCATGACTGTTGAAAAAATCTCATTTAAATGCTTACAGTATTATAATCTTTAATTCTGAATTCCCCACTTCAGACTGCTCCTTCTACATTCATTTAAATGACACCAGTTCTAATGTGTTTATATATGTACTAGAGAGATTGTCTTACCCAATGCCTCTGAATTATAAACTAGTCAGAATGGAAAGTGGGCCTATTTCTCAACTGTTCTTTCTAAGGATGCAAGGAGGTCCTGAAATGCATAGGTTCAGCCTTGAGCTAAATGTGGTCAACTCAAAGCCCCAGGAGACTTTTGACCATCAGAAAACAGCCCTGAATTTTTACAACAAGTCAGGATTTGAACCAGACTCTGGATGCTGTGCTCTTCTGCCTTTCTAGATTGCCTTTTCTCAAAACTCTTCTCCTTTTCCTTCCATGACCAATAATGTACTGGTACTGTTTTCCTACCTGTGTTTCCTTCCTATTTAGTTGCCATTCCCTAAAAGTTTCTCTTTTCTGACTTCCCTCAGCATACCTATGGTTTAACTATAAATTCTGTTTAGATACTGTCTTGAACCTTTTTTTAATCTACGATGGTATTCTCTACCACAATGGTAGAACTCTGCCTACTAAGTCACAGAATAAGGAACACATGGAGATTGCTGTTGTCATCATAACAAGAGGAAAGAAATTTCCAGACTGTTTCAACACCCTGGGAAGGGCCCCCCCACCACCCTCGCCCTGCTGTGAATTACAGACTTGATTTTTTTCTCCCATGACCTAGAAGGCATTTTCAGTTCCCTGCTCCTCCTAGATATCTACTTCATCAACAACTGATCAAGGTACCCTAGTTCTCAGAACTCAGTGGTCAGCTAGGCTTAAAAGCACAAAATCATCTGCAACTTCTTCCTCCCTGCTTCCTTATACCCTGTCATTTTGTCTCAAATTAGGTCAGTTCCTCCTTCAAGATTCCTCTTGTACTCTCCTTTCATTATAGTTAAGCCTTTGTTAACTCATGTTTGGATTATTACAATAAAATTTCTAATTTAATTCCTGATCACTAACTACTCACAACCAACAAGATTATTCTTCCTAAAGCACCATTCTGGTCATGCCTACCCCCTATAAAACGGTCAATATGGTTGACGCTTGTGTGGGTATGCGGCACCTGTGTGGCTCAGTCAGTTAAGCCTCCGCTTTTGGCTCAGGTCATGATTCCAAGGTCCTGGGATGTGGGCCCTGCATTGAGCCCTGAATGAAGCCCCGCATCAGCTCCCTGCTCAGCTGGAAGCCTGCTTCTCCCTCTCCCCCGGCCCCCCTCCCTG
The DNA here is from genome assembly GCF_022355385.1 of Mustela nigripes. Classification (NCBI taxonomy): domain Eukaryota; kingdom Metazoa; phylum Chordata; class Mammalia; order Carnivora; family Mustelidae; genus Mustela; species Mustela nigripes. Next base: position 39,771,900 of record NC_081559.1, on the reverse strand, counting down.
CCTGTGTTCTCTTTCTGGCTCTTTCTCCCTCTCAAATAAATAAAAGCTTTAAAAATTAATAAACTGGGACGCCTGGGTGGCTCAGTCGGTTAAGCCTCTGCCTTCAGCTCAGGTCATGATCCCAGGGTCCTGGAATCCAGTCCTGCATCGAACTCCTTGCTTGGCAAGGAGCCTGCCTCTCTGCCAACTTGTAATCTGTCAAATAAATAAATAAAATCTTTAAAAAATAAAATAAAGGGGCGCCTGGGTGGCTCAGTGGGTTAAGCCACTGCCTTCGGCTCAGGTCATGATCTCAGGGTCCTGGGATCGAGTCCCACATCAGGCTCTCTGCTCAGCGGGGAGCCTGCTTCCCTCTCTCTCTCTGCCTGCCTTTCCATCTACTTGTGATTTCTTTCTGTCAAATAAATAAATAAAATCTTTAAAAAAAAAATAAAAATAAAAAATAAAAAAATAAAATAAAAATAAACCTACCATGTATAGCAAAACTCCTGGTATTTTAGGTCCCTAGCAATCTGATAACCCATACCTCCTCAATTCAATCTCCTACTGTTTCACCTCCAAACTCAAGGCCAAATGAGAACTTTTCTACTCTCCACAGCATTCTCTTTCATCTCTTCATGCCATTCCTTCACGCCAGGAGGACTGCCTTGTCCTCCCTCTCTTACAGTGGCATGCATAAAACCAAGGTCTATTTAAGTATCTACTCCATTTCCTCAGCAGCAGCAGCACTGGTCCCTTTGGAAAGGAAAATCTAAACAAAGGATGCAGAAATGGAACGGGACCTCCAGGATTCTATACTGAGGTGGAATGCTTTTTCAATCTGCATGTAAGAACTGAAAGTAAACAGAAATTAGAAAAATAAAATCTGGGAGGAAAGACAATCGTGGTTTTGGTCAAAATGAAAGCACCTGGGGAAATACCCCAAAACACCATTAATAAAGACTTTATTCCACTACAGAGTCAGGGGGAATGAGAAAACAGATTTGGATATAAATCTACATAACTATAACCAAAAATTGAATGAAACTACCCCAAAGCAGAAGTCAAGCAAGGACAAGCTCAAGGGACAAGAACAAAGCTCAGCAAACATAATGCAGGAGAATACTGGCAAGAAGAGAAAGATTAGAGATCTCTAGCACTAACTTTGCATCCTATCATGGACTCTCACTTTCTCCACATTCACTGAATTTAAACAGATAGGAGAAAGAGCCAGGATATTTGGGGAGATTATCCATTTATTCAATACAGCTAAAAACTAAAGTGAAGGGCGCCTGGGTGGCTCAGTGGGTTAAAGCCTCTGCCTTCGGCTCAGGTCATGATCTCAGGGTCCTGGGATCGAGTCCCGCATCGGGCTCTCTGCTCGGCAGGGAGCCTGCTTCCTCCTCTCTCTGCCTTCCTCTCTGCCTACTTCTGATCTGTCTCTGTCAAAGGAATAAATAAAAAAAAAAAAAAAAAAAAAAAAAAAAAAAACTAAAGTGAAGATTGGTAAATTCGTGGCCATATCATAGAAGACTTTGTACACTATATCCCAAGGGCAATGAAAGGCTATAAAAGATTAGGGCAAGAAAATGTTTAGGATGAAGCTGGTATTTCATTTTTTTGTTGTTTTTGTTTTGTTGAAACTGGCACTTTAGGAAGATCATTCAAGACACCAGGAGGAGGACAAATTAGCAAGAGCTAAAAGGAAAGGAGAGGTGTTAGAAATTCAGCAGATACTGTGGAAGCCAGACCTACATACCTATAGAGAGACAGGTGATAATAACAAATAACTACATTCGCTGATATAAAAAGATGCCAACAACGTATTAAGTGTTCAAGGCAGGCTATAGAGTACAGACAATATAACATTTGACACATTCTAAAATATATTCTTAGTAGGTATACATAAGGATGTCCCAAAATGTTAATATTTACTTCTGAATGGTAGAATTATATATAGTAATTCTCCTAGTAAGTTTCTAATTTTTTTATACAACAAAGATAGTACTGGCACAATTTTTTTTCTAAAGTTTCTATAGTTCAAAAGTTTCAAACACTGAAATCAAAAAAGACAAAGACTGAAAAGTCTTCACTAGCTTCCACAATGAAGTCATTGGTGATCTGAAGAGTAGTTACAGAAATGTGGTGAGGGGAGGCACTTAGCTGGCTCAGTGGGTTGAGCATGGGACTCTGGATGTCAAGGTTGTGAGTTCAAGCCCCACATGAGAGGTACAGTTTATGTACATACATATACCAGAAAACATGTGTAAAAGCAGAGTATTAATAGAGACAAGAGTAAACCAGACTAAATGGTCAACCTTGCAAAGGAAAAGAACAGGCAATGAATGGAAGAGAATAAAGTTCCTGATTGTGCCTACCAACACAGCTACCACTGTGCAGGGAAATGTACTGGTAACCTCAGAGGGCTAAAGAGAAGGCAAAATTATCAAGGCAGGATGGGCTTCATTTACCTTAATAAAGCTGAAAAACAGCCTATGAACAGTTTAACATATGAAAAGGTTTAACACAAAAAAATGACACTTTTTTTTTTTTTTAAGATTTTATTTATTTAAGAAAGAAAGAGAAAGCACAAGCCAAGGGGAAAGGCAGAGGAAGAAGCTGACTCCACGCTGAGATTTATCCCGGGACTCTATCCCGGGACCCTAGGATCATGACCTGAGCTGAAGGCAGACGCTTAACCAACTGAACCACCAAGGCAACCCCAAAAATGACACTTCAGAAACTTCAATAAAAGTTCTTGGAAAGAAATTAAACCATGAGTCTGGGTCAACGGGGGAAAAAACTCAGTGGTTATAGAGATGGAACAACAAAAAGGATGAATAACCAGATGGGACTTTCATTCATCTCATGCCCAGTGATAACAATAACACATGACACAATGGAGTTAGCAGTCCTCAAAAATCCTGAGACAAGTCCTGGTCCTAGCGTCTCTGAAATATAGAAGCACCCTTTGAGGAAGGAGCTGGAAAAAGACATAGTGGACATAATGGTATAAAGTGTTTCAGATAGAATGCATGCAAAATACTGTTAGTTCAAAGACCACCCTATTAGCATACCTTTCTCATACCTAAGCAACTATGACAGAACAGAAGGTAAGGCTCTCATCTCCCTCCTCTAACCTTTTCTCTCCTTTGGCTACTCCAATTCTGGGATAAGGACCTCAGACATAGGTCTACCCTCAAATTTTTGAGAGCTGACTTAAAAATAGCTACATAATCTATATAACCACTCTTTCAGACATTGTCCATTACTCAAAATTCTTTGTAAGTGAATTCAACTAATATATTCCCTCTATGATTAACACCAGGAAATTGGTTTTCTTTGATAAACTGCATCCTATACTTAACAACCAATACAATATAACCTGGCCTTTTTGTCAACATCTTAACAACTCTATACTAAATTAGTCCCCACCAGCAATTATTTTATCTCTGATTACTAGTATAATTATTTTCCTTTTTCTCTATGTATTTTTCTAGTTTTCCTGGGTTCCTCAGCTCCTCTTTGGGACATCTATCACTCTATATGCATGTGAGTACATTTTTAAAAGAGGAGAGGGGCACCTGGGTGGCTCAGTGGGTTAAAGCCTATGCCTTCGGTTCAGGTCGTAATCCCGGGGTCCTGGAATTGAGCCCCGCATCGGGCTCTCTGCTCAGCAGGGAGCCTGCTTCCCCCTCTCTCTCTGCCTGCCTCTCTGCCTACTTGTGATCTCTCTGTCAAATAAATAAATGTTTTTTTTAAAACCTTTAAAAAAAAAAATTAAAAAGAGGAGAGAGAAGACATCAACCCAGTTCTTTTTATTGTTGGGTATGCAACAAAGAAAAGGGAGACCTTGGCCTCTCAGCTCTTAAGTCTACCATTTTCTCACAATTTGGCCAAGTGTCAAGAAGCCAGACAACTTCTAGGCACATGCAATCACTACTAACATGAAGGAGCTGCAGATCTATGTAGTTTAAGTTCTAACTGGAGAAACATAGCAAGGAGAAGCCAAAGCAGAATCAGAACCCAGCACAGCAGCTGACAGCTCGACTCTGAAAGTGTTCCCTGTTACGGCTTCTAAAAGTCGTGAAACCTGATTAGCTACCACTACTAACAATTCAAAACATGTACTCCTTTAAAATCTCATGAATCTTTCTTATAAAAACTGTCCACTGCTACAAATCTCCATCTCCTGGATGTAAAATTTGGCTCCCCCCAAGTTATGGCAAATCTGGGATGAAGTCCAGGCTGTACTATCCACATCTGACAAAGACTACCAGAATGAACGCATGAGAAACTGAAACTCCCCCCACATTTCCTTAACTCCATTTCCCCAAAAGCAGAAAAAAGAGCTACTCTTCTAGCACTCCTCACACACACAGTCTCAAATAAATGAATAGTTCTACCCCCATTCCAGCAGCAAGCTATTTTTACCTTAGTCAGATCTGGATTAAGATAACACAAGATTAATAACTTCATTAGTGCAAATTAGTTCAACCACTTCAGAAAACAGTCTGGCAATATCTTCAAAATCTCAATATATGCCTACACCATAATGCCATAATGCCATAATCCCATAATGCACTGCTAGATATATATTCAAGGGAAATTTTTACCAAAAGACAAAGATAAGATATTCACAGTAGCTTTATTCATAATTACTAAAAACTGACATTTGGCTACTGTGTTCATCACCACAAATGATCATCCACAGATGAACGAATAAACAAACTACAGTGGAGCTTCAAGGAGAAGGTGGTATGCAAAGAGAGCACTGAAGCTCTGCACCCACTCCCACATACCTGCCCTCTGCATCTCTTCCATCTGACTATTACTAAGTTAGGTAACATCATTAACACTAAAACAAATGGACGCCATGTGCCTCCTGGCGTGATGCAATGAGAAGAACACAGCAGTATCTGTTACATTCCTGACAATAATGCATAAACTGAAGCTCATCTTGAAAGAACATCAGATATACCCAACCTGATAGACACAAAATCAATTAACTATACTCTCCAAAAATATCAGTCATAAGAGTCAAAAAAAAAAAAACAAGGGGTGCCTGGGTAGCTCAGTGGGTTACGCCTCTGCCTTCGGCTCAGGTCATGGTCTTGGAGTCCTGGGATAGAGTCCGGGATCAGGCTCTCTGCTCAGCGGGGAGCCTGCTTCCCCTTTTCTCTCTGCCTGCCCCTCTGCCTACTTGTGATCTCTCTCCCTCTGTCAAATAAATAAATAAAATCTTTTAAAAAAACAAAATAAAAAACAAAAAACAAACAAAAAAACTGAAGAATCATCCCAGATTAAGGGAGACTTAGAGATATAAAGACCAAGTGCCTGTATGATTCTTAACTTCATCTTGAAACAAGAAAAATTATGCTATAAGAAACATTAAAGAGACAACTATTAACTTGAATAAGAGTCATGGGTTAGGTAATAATACTATATTAATGTTAATTATGACTGAAATTTATACTGTGATTATGTAGGAAAATATTCTTATTCCTAGAAAATAACATTGAAGGGGCACCTGCATGGCTCACTTGGTTCAGTGTCTGCCTTCGGCTCAGGTGGCAATTGTAGGGTCCTGGGGTTGAGCACCACACTGGGCTCCCTGCTCAGTGGGGAGTCTGCTTCTCCCACTCCCTCTACCTCCCCACCACTTGGGCACGTACCTGGGCATGTGCTCTCTTTCTCTCAAATAAATAAAATCTTAAAAAGAAAAACAGAGGGCACCTGGGTGGCTCAGTGGGTTAAACCCTCTGCCTTCAGCTCTGGTCATGATCTCAGGGTCCTGGGATCGAGCCCCATGTCATGCTCTCTGCTCAGTAGAGAGCCTGCTTCCCTTTCTCTCTGCCTACCTCTCTGCCTACTTGTGATCTCTGTCTGTAAAATAAATAAAATCTTAAAAAAGAAAGAAAAGAAAAAGAAAAACAGAAAATAACATTGAACGCCTTCAGCTCAGGTCATGCATGATCCCAGTGTGCTGGAATGGAGCCCTCCCCTCTCCCTCTGTGTCCTCCCCTCCGTTCGTGCTCACACATGCATTCTCTCACTCTCAAATAAGTAAATAAAATCTTTAAATTTTAAATCTTTAAATTAAAAAAAAAATTTTTTTTAATTTATTCGACAGAGATCACAAGTAGGCAGAGACAGAGAGGAGGAAGCAGGCTCCCTGTGGAGCTGAGAGCCAGACGTGGGGCTGAGCCAAAGGGAGAGGCTTTAACCCACTGAGCCACCCAGGTACCCCCCCAAAAAAATTTTTTTAAGTTAATTTTAAGATTTTTATTTATTTGAGAAAGAGAGAGAGGGGGAGATAGAGAAGCAGGCTCCCTGCCAAGCAAAAAGTCCAATATGGGGCTCAACCCCAGGACCCTGGGATCATGACCTGAGCCAAAGGCAGACGCTTAACCAACTGAGCCACCCAGGCGCCCCTAAAGTCAGTTTCTTTTTGAACATTAACTTCAGTTTAAAAAACAATTTTAAGGGACACATGGGTGGCTTAGTCGTTAAGCGTCTGCCTTTTGCCCTGGTCATGATCCCAGGACCTAGAACTGAGCCCTGTATCTGGCTCCCTGCCCAGCACAAAGGCTGCTTCTCCCTATCCCATACCCCCTGCTTCTGTTCCCTCTCTCTCGCCATGTCTCTCTATCAAATAAATAAAATCTTAAAAAAAAAAAAAAAATTTTTTTTTAAGGGAGTACCTGACAGGTTCAGTCAGTGAAGTATGCAACTCGATCTCAGGGTTGTGAACTCAAGCCTCACGTTGGGTGTAGACATTACTAAAAAAAAAAAAAAAAAACTTAAAAAATATTTTAGGGGCACCTGGGTGGCTCAGTCGTTAAGTGTCTGCCTTCAGCTCAGGTCACGATCCCAGGGTCCTGGGATCAAGCCCTGCATCAGGCTCTCTGCTCAGCGAGAAGCCTGCTTGTGTTCCCGCTCTCACTGTGTCTCTGTCAAATAAATAAAATCTTCTTTAAAAAAAATTTTTTTAAGGTACAAAAATAAAAGGAAACTCTACTCCCACCTATTATAACAGAAAACACTTTTTCCTTTTGCACCCATCTGATCTTCATTTTTAAACATGCAAAATTTTTTTAAGTGGACTCCATGCCCAACATGGGCTTGAAATCACAACTCTGAGATCGAAAGTTGAATGCTCTGATTGAGCCAGCAGGTACCCTAACATGCAAACATCTTAAGATCTTATTTAGTTATTTGAGAGAGAGATAGCAAGAGAGCACAAGCAGGGGGAGAGGGAGAGGGACAAGCAGACTCCCCAATGAGCACAGAGCCCAATGCCCGGCCTGATTCCAGGCCCCCAAGATCATAAACTGAGCTGAAGTCAAATGCTTAACTAACTGAGCCACCAAGGAACCCCAAATTGCAAACATTTTTCAACCTTTTAAAAATATACATTTACTGGGGCGCCTCAGTGGCTCAGTGGGTTAAAGCCTCTGCCTTCGGCTTGGGTCATGATCCCACGGTCCTGGGATTGAGCCCCACGTCACGATCTCTACTCCACAGAGAGCCTGCTTCCTCCTCTCTCTCTCTGCCTGCCTCTCTGACTACTTGTGATCTCTGTCAAATAAATAAATAAATAAATACATTTACTGATGTATAAATACATTTATAGATGACAAAACTTAAACACATTTACTGATGACAAAACTTCATGAAGCAAAATTAGACTTCAATTATTCATTTTATTACTAGACAGTTAACCCTAGGAAAAGGAACAAAGAATTTTTTTCTGAGAAAGTGATAAAAAGTCAAAAGAATTATCTACATCTATCTGGACCACACATTATATATGAGACTTTGCAAAATACTATTTATTTCTCTCTTTTTATGGCACATGTTCAAAAAAAATTATAGATGTTCTACTGACTTTTCTCCTCACCCTAAAAGAAATTTAAATTCCTGATACACAGTGTTGTGACAAGCACTGTTATCCAGCAAAATATGAATCACTCACTACCCATGCCATGAAACTAAGGTTAGCTTTATGCCTAACAACCCCAAAGCAAAAACAACCCAAATGTTTATCCAAAGATGAATGGATAAACAAATCCTGTAGTAGTCACACCCAATATCCTCAGCAACAAAAAGCTAATTACTGATACATGCAGCAACATGAATGAACCAGACATTATGCTGAGCAAAAAAAGCCAGACCCAAAAAGAATACATACGGAATAATTCCATTTATGTAAAATCCTAGAAGAACCAAAATTAATCTAGTCACAGAAAACAGATTCAGTAGTGGGGGAGAAAAAATGACTATAAAAAGAAGACGACTTCTACAGGTGATGGAAATGTTATATATCTTAATTGTGGTGATGGCTACACAGGTACATACATTTATCAATATTCATCAAAATGTACACTTAATATGGAGTGTACTTAAAACAAAGGCATTTTATTCTATGTAAGTTATACTTAAAAAAAAAGGTGAATTTTAAAAAGACTAATAAGCTTATTAAAAATAGACTGCCTCCCTGAGAGAATAATACATTCCATGATTAACATTTTATATTTCTTTTACATTAAATCATCCTTTTTTTCAAAAAAGATTTTATTTATTTATTTGACAGAGATCACAAGTAGGCAGAGAGGCAGGCAGAGAGAGAGGGGGAAGCAGGCTCCCTGCTGAGCATGACCCTGAGATCATGACCTGAGCCAAAGGCAGAGACTTAACCCACTGAGCCACCCAGACGCCCCCAAAATCATCCTTCTTTAAATTGATTGAAATAAACATTAGGGACACTTAGTTGGCTCAGTCAGTGGAGCACGCAACTCTTGATCCCACGGTTGTAAGTTCAAGCCCCACACTGGGTGTAGAGATTACTTAAAAATAAGATCTTGGGACGCCTGGGTGGCTCAGTTGGTTGAGCAGCAGCCTTCGGCTCAAGTCATGATCCCAGGGTCCTGGGATCGAGTCCCACATCGGGCTCCTTGCTCCACAGGGAGCCTGCTTCTTCCTCTGACTCTGCCTGCCACTCTGTCTGCCTGTGCTCGCTCTCTCTCTCTGAAAAATAAATAAATAAAATCTTAAAAAAAAAATAATAAGATCTTAAAAAAATAAAATTTTTGATAAAATTTAAAACTAAGGAAGAATGTCTAGAACTGTGCTATCTTACATAGCACCTTTTTGCCGCAGGTGGCTATATTTAAAATTAGTAAAATTTAATTCAGGCTCCTCAAGGGGAAAGAGAAAAGAGTGACTTTATAGTGGACAAACCTGACAAATCAAAGTCAACCATACATCAAGGTAACATTAACAGTGATAAATCATACTGATAGTATGTGCCTTTAAATGACTCAATGAAAATGGCACTTACAGGGCACCTGGCTCAGTGGGTAAAGCCTCTCCCTACAGCTCAGGTTATGATCTCAGGGTTCTGGGATCAAGCCCCACATCAAGCTCTCTGCTCAGCAGGGAGTGGCTTCCCCCTCTCTCTCTGCCTGCCTCTCTGCCTACTTGTGAGGTCTCTCTGTCAAATAAATAAATAAAATCTTTTTTAAAAAAAGAAAATGGCATTTTGCTTCTATGGTCTTCTTCCCCAAGATCTTAACCCCACTCTTATCATGAAAAAAAACATCTAAATTCCAATGGAGAGGCATTCTACAAACACACTTGACCAGTAACGCCTCAAAACTGTCAATACTGTTAAAAACAGGGAAATCTGAAAATTTTTCACAGCCAAGAGGACCCTATGGATACATCGGGCTCTCTGCTCAGCAGGGAGCTTGCTTCCCCCTCTCTCTCTGCCTGCCTCCCCTTCTCTCTCTCTGCCTGCCTCTCTGCCTACTTGTGATCTCTCTCTCTGTGTCAAATAAATAAAATATTTTTTTAAAATAAAATAAAATAAAAATAAAGATTTTATTTATTTGTCAGAAAGAGAGAGAGAGGTGGGGACAAGCAAGGGGGAAGGCCAGAGAAGAGGGAGAAGCAGGCTAAGGAATTTGATGTGGGACTCGATCCCAGGACACTGGGATCATGACCTGAGCCAAAGACAGATGCTTAACCAACTGAGCCACCCAGACATCCCTAAATACTTACAAATAAAATAAAAACTATCATTTTTTTAAAAAAGACTACTATAAAAATAAGGTAATAACTCAAGAGTTTTGTAGACTTAAAAAAATGCAACTTTGCTCCTCAATCACACTAACCACATTTCAGGTGCTCAAAAGTCGTAAGCAGCTAATGTCTACTAATATTTGATAGTACAGATTTACAGAACATTGCCATCATAGCAGAAAGTTTTTAAGATAGCGCTGACATAGAAGACTGATTTTATAGGACTACTAAAGAGAACTATTTTATAACTAATCACAACTTATGAACAAATCCGTATCTATCCAGCACAAAAAACCCTCACTGAAATCTAAAAAAAACTTCAATGATATATTTACTCCAGTTTCTATTTCAAACTATTACTTATTTTTCTAATGCTTTAAAAAACAAAAACTAGGGGCGCCTGGGTGGCTCAGTGGGTTGGGCCTCTGCCTTCGGCTCAGGTCATGATCTCAGGTTCCTGGGATCGAGCCCCGAGTCAGGCTCTCTGCTTGGCGGGGAGCCTGCTTCCCCCACTCTCTCTGCCTGCCCCTCTGCTTACTTGTGCTCTCTGTCAAATAAATTAAAAAAAATAATAATAACAAATAAAAATAAACCCTATGTATCATATGTAAATAGGACATTGAAAACTGTTCCATTTCCAAGAGTAGCAATTCAAGGTAAAGTCTTCTGAAACTCATTCAAGGTATTCATAATGTCAAAACTATTATTTTAACAATACTAAGATATTATTTGCACTTTTCAGTGCTGGCACTGCACTGATCATGCAAAGCAGTCGAAGAGAAAATGACACCCAGACCCCAGTATTTAGCAGGTATTTTTTCAAAAATGAACAAATTGACACTGTCACTTCAAAAACAAAACAAAAACAAAAAATATTGTACTTGTTGCCAATAATAAAATTTGAGCTTTTCGGAATTTTGGAAAACTATTCACCACCATGAGTTTGATGGGTTTTCCAGTACTGAAGACTTTCCCAATAATTAAAGGCTTTCCTGATGGGTAATGATTTATATGAATGCATTTTTTGATATTGTGTTATATAAAATATTCCTTTAAGGTGGGAAACAGACCAATGCTTTTTAATGTAACAAAATATAAAAGGTGCATTGATATAATTCAAATTTCATGTTGCAACTAACCTTTAAAAACTACTACCTGTCCAATTTTGGTGTACAAAGAGTATCTGCAATTACTGGAAAAGCTCCTAAAATATTCCCCCCTTTTCCAACTAAATACATATTTCTGTGAGGATGAATGTCCTTCCTATACTTCAACCAAAGTAATAAACAGCAACTGACTGAACACAGAAGCAGATACAAGAATGCAGCTGCCTTTGGGGCGCCTGGGTGGCTCAGTGGGTTAAGCCGCTGCCTTCGGCTCAGGTCATAATCTCAAGGTCCTGGGATAGAGTCCCCCAACGGGCTCTCTGCTCAACAGGGAGCCTACTTCCTGCTCTCTCTCTGCCTGCCTCTCTGCCTACTTCTAATCTCTCTCTGTCAAATAAATAAAATCTTTAAAAAAAGAATTCAGCTGCCTTCCATGAAGACATAAAAGCATTTTGCAAGAAGTTTGTAAAGCCATGATACTCTTTTCACCAAACTTAAAAATATTTTAGTAAATGGGTGTTTTGGGGATGCCTGAGTGGCTCAGTCGGTTATGATCCCAGGTCATGATCCCAGCACCCTGGGATAGAGTCCCACATCAGGCTCTTAGCTCGAAGGGAGCCTGCTTCTCCCTCTGCCTGCCATTCTGCCTGCCTGTGCGCGCGCGCGCGCTCTCTCTCTGATAAATAAATAAATAAATACTTTTTTTTGAAATGGGTGTTTTTCATTAAAAATATATTTATAGGGGCGCCTGGGTAGCTCAGTTAAGCGCCTGCTTTCAGCTTGGGTTGGGATCCCAGGGTCCTAGGATAGAGCTAGAGCCCCACACTGGGCTCCCTACTAGGCAGGAAGCCTGCTTCTCCCTCTGCCTCTACGCCCTGCTTGGGTTCCCTCTTTCACTGTGTCTCCCTCTGTCAAATAAATAAATAAAATCTTTAATAAAAATAAAAATATATTTATGTTAACATGTAAAGAGATTACCATTACTTTTAAATGAAGAAATCATTTTAAATTTTTCAACATAATACAGACACACAAAACTAAAATCAAAAACTCTCTGGGGTACTCTACCTTTTAAAAGGATAAAGGAGGGACGCCTGGGTGGCTCAGTGAATTAAAGCCTCTGCCTTCGGCTTAGGTCATGATCCCAGGGTCCTGGGATCGAGCCCCGCATTGGGCTCTCTGCTTGGTGGAGAGCCTGCTTTCTCCTCTATCTGCCTGCCTCTCTGCCTACTTGTGATCTCTGTCAAATAAATAAATAAAATCTTTTTTAAAATAAAAAATAAAAGGATAAAGAAGACCTAAGAGCAAAAAGTTGAGAATCCCTATCTCAGAGAAAAAGGAAAAAAAAAAAGACAAAAGAAATATATAAATTAACTTAGGACAAACATACATATCCTGAAAAGCATTATCAAGGGGCATAAAATACCACTGACAACAAGAACACCAACATTCAAAATGCAACACTTACTTAAAAAGTATCTAGGTCTCAAAAATGTATCCCCCCCCCCCCCCCGCAAAAAATAAAAATAAATGTATCTTTTCCAAAGACAGAGAGACTTTTCACATTTTGAAATTTACTTATATCATTTTCTGATTGACTCTGCCACTGGGCTATAAGCCCCATGAAGATAGGTCCTTGTGTGTTTTGCTCACCACTATGGCTAGCCCAGGACTCATCACAAAGCAGCTATTCAAATATTTGTTGGCTGGAGAACAAAACAAAAAAGACTTACAAAGAAAACTCGCTGATGTCTCTATTCAGATTACAAAGATGAAATTTTATAATCAAAATGTACCTATTTACATAGCAATAACAATCATAAAAGCTACCATCTATTGAGAGCCCATTTACTGGGTGCCAGGCATTACACAGGGCATTTAGACTCTTAACTCACAACCATTATAGGATATACTTTACAGATAAGGGAAATAAGGCTACAAGAGGTTACCTTATTTACCTCAAGTTACAAGTAATAAATTAACAGAAAATTAAACCTACATTTCACTGCCCTTTTTAAGATTTTATTTATTTATTTGACAGAGAGAGACAGCAAGAGAGGGAACAGAAGCAGGAGGAGTGGGAGAGAGAGAAAGCAGGCTTCCTGCTGAGCAGGGACCAGGATGCGGGGTTTTGATGTGGGGCTTTATCCCAGGCACCTGGGATCATTATGGTAGTTGAAGGCAGATGTTAATAACTGAGCCACCCAGGCGTCCCCATTACAATGCTTTAAAAGGCTACAAACTTTTAACTAAGTAATGATACAGTGCTCGATACTGCTTGATTACATTTTCCTTTTTCCTCTATTTCCAAATTTCAGAGGAATTAATTTTGTGGAAGTCACTTTTTCTCCTTTTCCCAATCTCCCACTCTGTTCCACTATTCTTCAACTTCTAACCCTCTGCATCACTCAATTAAGCAATATAGTAAGCCCTCCGGGTAGGGAAGAGAACCGATCCTCCTAAAATACTATCAGAAACTTCATTAACAATGGCGGAGGGACCCCTGGGATGGCTCAGTCCCTTAAGCGTCTGCCTCTGGCTCAGGTCATGATCCCAGGGTTCTAGGATGGACAGAGTCCTGTATAGGGCTTCCTGCTCAGCAGGGAGCCAATTTCTCCTTCTGCATGCCACCCCCCCCTGCTTGTACAGGCTCTCTCTTTCTCTGTGTCAAATAAATAAAATCTTTAAAAAAAAAAAATGGTAGAAATAGTTTCAAAGACTAAAGAATAGTGTCAGATTACAAAACATAAAGTAAAGCTCTCTGACCCACTGATCTACAGGATGGCCTCATATCCAGTCCCTCAACTGACCATGGTTTGGACGGTATCACCTCAATTCTCAAGTTGCTAATCATGAGAGCCCCTGGATGTGACCATGCCTTCAAGGCCTGAGCCATGATTTACCATTAGAAAGTTCCAGGACAGCACCTCTGCCAATTCCTGTCAGTAACCACAACCAAAGAACCAATACAGAAGAGACCAGAGTCCCCAAGACTTTCTCCAGGGCCAGGACAACTTGAATAAAAGGTGCTTTGTTCCCAAAGAACATACTGGCCACGATATCACAGTAAGAAGAAAATCTGTTAACTGTCATTCTCTCCATAGCTTCTGAACAATATGTAAACATTTCTAGTTTTTCCCCTTTTGGTGAAAGAACAACAAAATTAGCAACTGATAAACTATTCCGGAAAAAATTACAACACCACAAACATTACCATGTCATTTGATAATCTCATCAACAAGCCAATGTTTTTCAGAGAGGAATCCCCAGAGCCTGTGGAAGTTTTACACAGATTGTGTGGAAATCTTTTTAAACCGCAGAAAGCCTTAACTCAATTAGCCTGAATATACCTTACCTCAAAATCCAAATTAAAGAAAACATACAATATAAGAGAAGACTATTCTACCTTAAAAATGAACTCAGCTGCAATCTGCTAAAGAAACCCTGGCTGAAAAAAAGTATCAGAAGAAGTCACATCCGTGGCCTGTCATTGGATACATACTCTATAATACATAACTTTTATTAGTAATCCCTAGGCTTTGCATCAAAAATCTCAATATACCAACACACTAACAAGATTTAAGTCATAAAAAAAAATTAGATATCACCAAGTACATACAAGCTATAAACAAAAATAAACAGGGCTTCAAAATGCTCCATTAAAAAAAACTTCAGTATTACCTAGTAATTCTAAAATACAAAAACACGTCAATACAAAAGTTTATACTATATCTCACCAATTCTTTCTCAACAGTGAAAAATCCCTGCTATAATTCAAATAATGTGAATACATGTTCACATGTAGGAAGGCCCACCCTTGGGCGCCTGGATGGCTTAGACAGTTGGGGATCTGCTTTCCACTCAGGTCATGATCCTAGGGTCCTGGGATCAAGCCCCGCATTGGGCTCTCTGATCATCGGGGAGTCTGCTTCTCCCTCTCCCTCTGCTGCTCCCCCTGCTTGTGCTTTCTCTCGCTCTCTCAAATAAACAAATGGAATCAAGGAAGGAAGGAAGGAAGGAAGGAAGGAGGGGAGGAAGGAAGGAGGGAAGGAAGGAAGGAAAAAAGAAAAGAAAGAAAGAAAGAAAGAAAGAAAGACAGACCCAGTCTTCAAACTCTCCATGGCTTCCTAATACTCCAGGGTGCTTAATACTATAAAAAGTACCCAGAAATTAAAATTTATAAAAGTGATCAATAAAAAATAATCAATGAATTTTTCCAAAAACCAAGTCTCTCACTTTCTTATGTTCATTTGCTAAACTTTTATCACAAACACTCCTCTGAACCCCTAAATCAAAAACATTTGTTAAAATATTGCACTAGAAAGTTCAAACAAGAATGCTCAGTGAGACCTACTGGGCCTCACTGACCAAAAGATAAGCATATACTTGAACTCTTCAGGACATATTAACTGAAACTGCCAACCTAACTACAGGAAATTTTTCTAGGAAAGGAAAAACATCCAGAAGGTTCTGTGGGTTTCAACCTAGAAGAGCCAGCACTACAACTTCTCTGAGACCTGCATCCACTCATAGAAGTGAGATTTTTCAACTACATTTGTATCTCCAGACTCCAACCCTAAGGCCATACTAACTGGACCAATAATAGAGAACTGAACAAACTTCAACCAATCAAGTTTTCTCTCCCAGGAATCATGCAACATGGGCAATGAGCTAGTAACCAGCTGGCTAGTGGCACTAAAGCTTGAGTTCATATGTGGCTCCAGGAATAAAGTGGTGATTTTCTTCCCATGTGTTAAAGCAGAAAAAGGCCAGTTTGTGAAAAGACAATTAAAGCAGGCTAAAAAGAGACAAGAGAGGACAATGACTAGCCAGCAGAGAGTTAAGTACTATCCAGACTGTCTTGGCTCCTGAATGTTTTCCAGTTTCTGGTTTGTGTCCTTCATGAAAGCCAACAGTCCTAGGGTTCTTTAAGATACCTCCTTTTTCCTGACCCCAAAGCATTCTTTTTCCTGCTTCACACCATCAGAAAATCATTACAACAGTTTAAGACAAAAATTCCATACCAGGATCAGTGCAGAAAGGGCATGATTATTCTTACGGTTCATAAAAAATCTGAGCAGTACCTGAGAAGTTGTTTTTATCACTATCTATAACCTCAGGAAAATACATAGGGCAAAAACCCCTGAAATGTTAAATGCAAAAATTATGTTTATATAAGCCCTCAGCTCTGTGCTTCCCTTCAACACTCACCTGTTCAAAAGTTCTGCTGGTTCACAGCAGGAGGTGTGAGCAGATTTTGTTCAGGTCCTTTTAACACTGCAAATAAGAAAAGTATTAAAATAATTGACCCAAGAATCAATCTCTTAGAAAACTTTAAGAACATAATTTCTTATCATGAATAGTTTTACAGGAAAAGTTCCAAACCTGGTTATAATATTAGAATCAACATTATGTGCTTATAAACTGCCACTTTCCTAACATTTTTAAAGGTTTTCTCTCAGTAGCTCTGGAATGGGACTAAAAAACACGTTTTTAACAAAAGTTCTAAGTGATTCAGATGAAGCTAACAAATGAGGGTTTAGGAAATACAGGGTTTAGGAAAGTGATTACTTAGGGTTTTCATTCAAAACCACATTACAGGGCTTTGGTATTAATTTTTAAGCATACCTGATAGAAAAAATGACAGCCAGC
Organism: Mustela nigripes; assembly: GCF_022355385.1. Lineage (NCBI taxonomy): Eukaryota > Metazoa > Chordata > Mammalia > Carnivora > Mustelidae > Mustela > Mustela nigripes. Next base: position 39,755,077 of record NC_081559.1, on the reverse strand, counting down.
AACACAATAATACAGGTTGTATCCTATGCAAATAATCAGGGACCCCAAGAAATATAACCACTGCCAAAATGCCCAAGGAGGAAAGCTCCAGGTGTGCTTTCCGATGCAAAAATCACAACTTCTTTTAAGGCTCTACTGAGACAACATCTTAAAAATCCACAGGACATTGATATTTCAAGTGACAAGGAGTGGACTGAAACAGTAGCTTCAAGTGGTTTCTCAGATAAAATCAAATAATGCTTTGAATGCTGCTATGAGTCAAAAAACAATAATTACAAATTAAAGTTGATAATTTTATTAACAGCAAAAAAGCACTGTAAGCCAAGTCTGCCTTTTGATTTAATTTTTCAAAAAAAGCAGCCATGTTATTATAATGTCCAAAAGGTCAATCAACTTCATGCACTTAAGTCTATTCTTATAAGGGCAGGCAAAGGAAAAGAGGGGAAGAACTAGGTAATAAAGTTCTCTAGGCCTAACTCAAGAGAACAAGCTCAAGAGTATCCCCCATTACACATATAAATTAAGTTCAAGTTCTTTGTAGTTAATGAAACTCTGTGGTTAACAAGAAAATATAATATTGTGTACTTTAATTACCTGAAGCAGATAGGTACATAACAGATTGAAAATATTTTTATAAACTTAATTGTGGCCACTTAAGGGAGGTTTTTCAAACCTCCTCCATCTCCTCCCTCAACCTCACACAAAAAATTATGAGCAATTCAGGGTGCCTGGCTGGCTCAGTTGGTAGAACACACTGTGACTCTTGATCTTGGGGTCATGAGTTCAAGCCCCAAATTGGGCACAGAGCTTACTTAAAAATATATACACACTCGGGGCACCTGGGTGGCTTAGTCGGTTAAGCATCTGCCTTCAGCTCGGGTCATGATCTCAGGGTCCTGGGATCGAGCCCCACATCAGGCTCCCTGCTCGGTGGGGAGCCTGCTTCTCCCTCTCCCACTCCTCCTACTTGTGTTCCCTCTCTCTGTGTCTCTCTGTCAAATAAATAAATAAAATCTTAAAAAACAAAAAATATATATATACACACATATATGTGTGTGTGTATATATATTCATATATGTGTGTGTGTATATACACATATACATGGGCAATTCAACAAAGGTATCATTCTGCATTCCTGTATAATTAATTAATCTACTATATTTCTCAGTCGCCTTCATAAAAAATGAAAAAATGCTAATCAGGTCAAGAAATATTAGGACTCTGTAAGTAAGCTTGCCTATGGAGTGAAAATCTACTTATATTTTTAAAAATGTAGCTTTTCAAGACATTAAAAATGAGTGAAAATCCTAGAACTTTATCACCATAAAATCCTAGGAGGGTTAAAAGGGGAAAAAAAGGTTTGGGTTCAGAGTTTTACAACGATGACCAAATAACGTTAAGGCAATTCAAACTGCTAAAGGAAAATGGACACTTAACTTGCCTCTAAAATACCCGGATTAACACCAACATAGGCTGTAGATTCAACCTAATGAGACTGGTCCCACTATAATCTATAAGAAATAGAATAAAACATAAAGTACTGAAAATTTAATTAGCAAGAGATAATGGAGAACTACAAATCAAGTCAGTCTTTGAAAATTGCACAAATCAAAGATCTTTTTTAGAATGACAAGGGTAAAAGGGACAGGAATAATCTTTTCATCCAAAGGTCCTTCCAGACAACAATCACTATCAGCAGTGTCATCTTCCAGTGTGAAAGTCAACACATACACACACACACAAAAAGACACATGAAGTATGAAAATGCAGAGTCATGAGAACAAATGAGCTGATCCGACATCAAAGAATACGGAAATGTCATTTCAAAAATTCAATGAAGGAACAAGAAGGAAAAAGGCAATTCGTTAAGATACCACTTCATCCCTATCACTGCTATGTCTCCTTTTAGACAAGGAGCTCCACTCACACCCTGAAGCTGTAATTCCTCTCCTCATGAGTTTCAAGCAAGCTATGACAAATTATTTTTCATATATGCAACTTGACTCACCAGCAAAAGCATTTCAAAACCAAGATATTAAATTCCTCAGGTGAATTAAAACGAAAGAAAACATTTTTGAAAGCTCAGTAATAAGCATATGGAGATAAACTGGAGGGGAATCGGAAAAAAATTTCTTTCCATAGAAAAAAGCCTATTAGGTATCAAAGAACTGGAGAACGAATCTGAAAAGTAAAAGTGGAGAAATAACTCAGCACAAAAAGTTCTACAGATGTAAAATGTTACAAAAGACATACAAACAAATTAGTGAAAGAGACCCTGAGAAATTAAACTCGGCTGGGCAGAACAGAATTAAGAGAAATTCTCAATTCTTATTAATCAGATTAAGAACAATGTAAATTAATTTGATGATGCAATCATTCTTCAGGTTATATTTCTTAATGGTGTGTCTAAACTTCAAAGCAAATTAATTTCCTTACATTTTCAAATATTCAGAAGTATTCCAAAGAGTCCCTTCTTTGAAAACAATTCTTTTAGGCAGTTTATCATCCATCTCATTTAAAAAGTTTAACAACGATATTTCATGACAATTTTCTGAGATATGTTATATGAACAGCCCGAATTTTTCCAAACTGGGGTGGAGTGTGTGTCATACAGAAAGAAGAGGATCTGGGCATACTGGCCTAAATCTCCAGAATTTGATCTCCCTTTCTAACAGTCACAAGAGGTGCAGAAAAAATTTCTAAGTCCCTGACTAAATAACTGAATAACCCCTCTCATCTTAGTTCCCATGAGTAGGGTACACATATTCTACTAGCCTCCCTCAACCTTGTGCCTCTCTGGCCAAGCTAGCCTCCATATTTTCCCCAGCACCTGACCTGCTCCCACCTCAGTTTTTGCCTCAGTATCTTTGCCCTAGCTTTCCTAGCCTGGAGCATTCCTTCTCCATATAGCTACAGGAATAGCTCCTCAACCAGTATCAGGTCCTTCCTCAAACATAAGCTTCTCTATACAGCCTTCCCAGAGCTCTCTACTTAAAATTAACACCACCACCCCCAAATTAACCCCCAAATCCCTATAATCTTATTCCCCTGTCTCATTTTTTCCCCCACATTATTTACCACAACACTATATATTTCACCTAAGGTTTTACTTGTGTAGAAATCAGTTCCACTGAGAAAGGAATTTTTGGTCTGTTTTGTTCCCAGCACCCAACCGTGTAATAGTTTCAACAGTTGTCACATAAATGAATGAATGAATGAATGCATGGAAGTACATAGTCCCTTCTGCATCCTCAGCCTTCAACTCTAAAACGCTCTGTCAAGTATAGATAAGGTGTAAAACCATTTCTTTTCCTATAAATCACCACCATTACCAGTGTACTTCTTGGTGTTAAATGTAAAGAACTGTGTGACATTTTTCCAGATGCCCGCAACTTCTAAATTTTTTTCCTAGTGTCCTCTACTGATGTCAACATCTGATGCAACAGAAAAGTACATATTCCATCCAGTTTGAGCACTCCAAAATCTGGCACACTAATTGGTAAAACACATAAAATCATCAATGAAAGACAGAACACATTTATGCTCTAACCAAAATGGGCAAACTCTGTAAGGCTAGAACTGCAAATATTAGATGGATGAAAGTTAATGTACCAAAACGAAAGACAAGAGAAAATTGTTTTAAATCTAAGAAGTCATTAGATTCTAAAAAGGAAACACTACAGGAGAGAATGTCTTCCCCGAACATAATACTGGGAATCCAAACCGCCTAAAATTCAAGATACGGAACACTGGGTAAGAAACCTGTTCACAGGTTTTCACCCCATCCTCCATTTCTTCTAAGTTTAATTGTAATACTTACCTTCCTTACAGAGAAACTAGGTGTGCTTAAGTGCTCTGACTTTAAGGGAAAGGAAAAAAACAAAAACACAGAGCTACATAAATGCAGATCAACGTTATTGCTTCCCAAACACGATCATACAAGCTGCTTCTTTCATACACCCTTCTGTGGTAGAAAACATAAATCTGATTTATGTTTCAGTCACAGAACTGAAGTATTCAAAGTGCTTCGTGGGAAACTGCTGATATGTAAAGACTAATGTCCATTTCAACCTGACGTGAATGTTCGGGTTCCAAAGCTGCCTCGGGCTCGACTTTCCCGACCTCGGTCCCAGGTTCAGATCATGACTCCACCTTGTCTCAGGCCTGGTCCAGACCCAGTCCTTTCGCCATGGAAGGAGTCTCCCCAGTGCAGACGCTCGGTCAGGAAGGCAAAGGCGCACCTCCCGGAGGCCAGGTGTGGGGAGGAGGGCCGGCCGAAGCAGCTGTCCGGCCGAAGCAGCTGTTACCCGGGACACCCCCGGCTGCGCGGGTGGCCGGCCCGAGAAGCAGGTAGCAGAAGGCAAACCCTCTGGCCCTGAGCAAATCGGCCTGACACTGCCCACCCCACCACCCTCTTCCCCTCCTCGACTCCCCCTGCGATGCCAACGGGCCCTGGAGGAGGGGGCTCCCCGGTTAGGCGGCCGAGACGCGCCCGGGCCCGGCATGTCCCCCGCCAGGGAGGAGGCTCCCTCCGGGCCCGCACCTGACCTGTCCCCTCGCCTGACGCCCGAGCCGACCGCGGCCACTGCCGGGGAGGCCTGTGGGTGTCCATGCGGCTGGGCCGGGTCAGGCCGGAGCGGCGAGGACGCGAGCGCGGGTGGGAGGCCCTGACGGCTCCGTGTGGGGTGGCGGGAGACCGCTGAGTTGGGGCGCGGAGCGGAGCCGGGCAAGGGAGTAAGACGGAGTGGCTGATTACCTGCGGTCCGGGACAGGGAGTCTCTCAGAACCCAAGTCAGTCCTCAGCCTCAACAACACAAGATGGCCGACACGTCGCCACGCACATCACGTGACAGCGCGCCCGCTCCGTCACGCCCCTTGCTCCGCCCCCGCCCCGCCTCGCCTCCCTACCCGCTCTTCCAGCCTCCCACGACATCCTTCCTTTCCGCTGCCTTCCGCCCCTATTCTCCGGACACGCCCCTACCCGAGCCCCGGATGCCAGGCTGGGAGAGGGCGGGGCCGCAGCAGGGCGCAGGCGCCTATGGGTGCCTGAGATGGGGCTCCCTGCCTGCCCTTGAGTTGAGTAGAGTTTGTGTCCAGAGTTGGACTCTGGCCAGACGCCCTGTGACTCACCGTCCTATGCACCCAATCCAGATCCCTTTCGCTGTTCAAAAAGCTCTTCATCAATTACGAGCTGATCTTCAACACTAGAACTTTTTCACCCAGCATTTTCCTGCCCGTTTACCATCCTAGGGAAAAGGGGGAAACGACGAAAGCTGAAATTGAAAGTGTCTCTACTTGTTAACGGTTCTGGTAGAACTGGGATCTCATTCTAGAGTCTTGAAATAGGACAGCTGAGAAGGACCATACAGCTCCAACCCCCTTCTGGTACTGTATTAAGGGCTATAACCCTTTTGCCTAAAAATCTCCCTTGTGAGGGCTGCCAGATAAGATACAAGACACTAGAAATACTGGGGACATGGGACATGGGTTGAAAAGTTATTCGTTGTTTTTCTGAAATTCGGATTTAACTGGGCATCGTATATTTTTATTTCTATATCTGACAACACAACCTTTCTCAGTTTGTCCTATTCTTCTTGTGTATCCAACCCTCTCCCCTTTTCACAAGATCCTTCTCAACAGCTTTTTTTTTTTTTTTTTTTAAGTAGGCTCCACACTGGAGCCCAAGAAGGTGATCGAACTCATGACCCTCAGATTGAGACTTGAGCTAAGATCAAGAGTCCCTCCGCTTAACTGACTTAGTCACACAGGCTCAGTTTTGTTTTTGTATTTTTTTAAAGATTTTATTTATTTTTTTGGCAGACAGAGATCACGGGTAGGCAGAGAGGCAGGCAGAGAGAGAGGGAGAACCAGGTTCCCCACTGAGCAGAGAAGCCCGATGTGGGGCCCCATCCCAGGATCATGACCCCGGCCGAAAGCAGAGGCTTTAGCCCACTGAGCCACCCAGGCGACCGTAGGCTCAGTTTTTTTAAATACTCAAAAGTTGGGGTGCTTGGCTGGTTCAATTGGTAGAGCATGCCACTTTTGATCTCGGGGGTTGTAAATGCAACCTCCATTTTGGACATAGAGCTTACTCTAAAAAGTTGAAAATAAGAGCACCTGGGTGACTCAGTGGGTTAAGCCTCTGCCTTTTGCTCAGGTCATGATCTCAGGATCCTGGGATGAAGCCACACATCAGGCTCTCTGCTCAGTGGGGAACCTGGTTCCCCCCTCTCTCCTCCTGCCTCTCTGCCTACTTGTGATCTCTCTTCAAATTAAAAAAAAAAAAAAAAAAAAAACCTTAAAAAAAAGTAAAAAATAAAATATTCAAATGTCTTCCATTTTGAAAGTTAATAGTAAAAACTACAATTCCCCCACCAACGACCTCCCTACCTCTCTCTTCCCTTTCAAACCCAAACTACGAAAAAGAGTTGTTTATACTCACCCAATTTCAATATCTGGCAAGCAATCATCACACACCACTGTGGCTTCTATTCTCTTGCTTGCTCTCAGATACCTCAACCTACAAGTTGATCTCTGGAGTTTTTCAGTTCTGACCATGATATAGTACTTTTCCCATCTTCAATGTGACTGGCCACTTCCTATTTTCTGCAGTACTTTATTCCCTTGATCTTTATGTCCTCAATGCTTAAAATGTGGTCAATGAGCCAGTAGCATTAGCATCACTTCAAAGCTTGTTAGAAATGCAGAATCTCAAAAGGACCCTTCACAATCTCATTCTGCTGAACTCTAGACCCATATCATCCCCTTTCCCTTCCTTTTTCTCCTGAACTTACTGCTTCAGATATGCCCATATTTAAAGGTCCTTAAGGATGCCTGGGTGGCTCAGTCAGTTAGGCGTCCTGCTCTTTTTTTTTTCTTTTAAGATTTCATTTATTTATTTAAAGAGAGAGAGCACATGAGCAGGGGGAGGGGCAAAGGGAAAAGGAGAAGCAGACTCCCTGCTAAGCAGGGAGCCCAACATGGGGCTCGATCCCAGGACCCCGAGTTCATGACCTAAGTTTATGCTTAACTGACTGAGCCACCCAGGTGCCCTAGGCATCCGACTCTTGATTTCAGCTCAGGTCATGGGATTGAGCCCCCATCAGGCTCTGCACTCAGCATTGAATCTGTTTGTCCCTTTGCTCATTCCCCTCACCCCCACGCTCACAGGCTCTCTCTCTCTCTCTCTCTCTCTAATAAATTAAACAAATAAATAAATAAAATATTTTTTTAAATAAAGGTCCTATGATATAGTCAATGCACTAACAATTATGTACATTCAAACTTGATTATTTTACATTTGATCTTCAGCTGCACTGTAAATAGGGTACTGCACTGTAGTCTCCATATATGTTTATTACTTTCCTGTAATATTTAAGAGTTACTTAAAAGTATACAAAATGTACAGTTACTAAAACAGCTAATTTTTCCTTTTCTCTCCCTTTGAAAGGAAGGGGCTCCAGTTGTTCCTACATGGCTAGAACCATAATAAACAATGTACCAGTGATTTGTAACATAAGTATTACAGTATGTTAGTAACAATCTTGCAGGCTTGTTTTCCAAAGTTCATTTTATTTTGATCAGTTCAGTATATTGCACTAATTGTTTTAGGTATATTCATTATATGAAATCTACCATGTGTCAGAAATGATTTAATCTATTTAAGTGTTGAACTGCTAGCAGAACTTGTACATTTACAGTAATTCAGAATTAGTAAGGAAAACAGTTCACCAGTGTTTAGTTTTATATTGAGGTGCTCAGGTTGGAATAAAGTGGTATAAAAAAAGCAAAAAAATAAAAAATAAAAAAATAACGGTCCTCAAATAAGCCATTCTGTTTTAACCGTTGCTAGTGTTATTCCCTCTTGTTACAATGATTTTCCCAACACTTACCCCGCTTGCTGCCAATCTGCATAACTCCTGCTCATCTTTAAAACCCTAAATCAGGGGCGCCTGGGTGGCTCAGTGGGTTAAGCCTCTGCTTTCAGCTCAGGTCATGATCCCAGGGTCCTGGGATCGAGCCCCACATCGAGCCCCATATCGGGCTCTCTGCTCAGCAGGGAGCCTGCTTCCTCCTCTCTCTCTGCCTCTCTGCCTACTTGTGATCTCTGTCTGTCAAGTAAATAAATAAAATTTTTTAAAAAATAAATAAATAAAAGTCTAAATCATATGTTATTGCCTCTGTGAAGCTTTTTTTAATCCCCTCCCTTAGACCACTGACCTTGCCCCTTGAGCCGCTATTTTTAAGAAAAAGAAAAAAAAAAAGCAATACTGGGGCGCCTGGGTGGCTCAATAGTTAAGCGTCTGCCTTCAGCTCAGGTCATAATCTCAGGGTCCTGGGACTGAGCCCTACATCAGGCTCTCTGCTCATCTGGAAGCCTGCTTCTCCCTCTCCCACTTCCCCTGCTTGTGTTCCTTCTCTCACTGTGTCTCTCTCTGTCAAATAGATAAACAAAAATCTTTAAAAAGACTTTCATTCTCTCTTGTAATCCTGAGGATGGCACTTTGGTGCACTAAGAAAGCCAACCAGGCACCTGGAAGAAGTCCTTACTTCCTCTAAATTCCAACCAGGTCTTTCTAGCCCAGGCTGATTACTGAGCCCATGCCCCCAACCAGCTTGTCATGCCCCCTCCACCTCTCTGATGATGTGCCACCAGTGTCTGTAATTTTATATATTTTTTATTATATATATAATTTATATGTGTCAGATATAATTTAAATATATGTATAATTAAGGTATAATTTATATATAGTAAAATTAGCATTTGTAGTGGTATTCTGCAACTTTTGACAAATGCATACAGGTGTGTGTAATACCACTAAAATTAAAGTGCAAAATAGTCCCACCATCCACTAGAGTTCCCTCAATTGTAGTCAGCACTAACCCCCACTCTTGGCCCCTAAACCACTGTTATGTTTTCTGTCCGTCTCCTCCTCCTCCTCCTCCTTCTCCTTCTCCTTCTCTTCATGAGTAGCATTTTATTCCATGTATTTGCTTATCCATTCCCGGGCTGAGGGACATTTGGGTTGTTTCCAGTTTGGGAAGATTATTAATAAAGCCATTATAAATATTCAGAAGCAGGTATTTGTGCAAACATAGGCTTTTAATTCACTTGGATAAATACCTCAGGATGGGATTAGTGGTTATGTGGTGTTTTTAAGTTTATCAGAAACTGTGCAACTGTTTTTCAGAGCATCTTAGCCACGTTTTTAGCCCCAGAGTAAAAGCTTCTAGAGAGCAGGAACCAAAACTAAAAGAAGAGAAGAGAGGGAGGAGGACAGGGAAGGAGTAATTGACTTTACATCCTCAGCAGCTGACATTGTCCTAGCATACGGTAGACACTCAGTAAATACCTACAGAATCAAATCAATTCTTTTTTTTTTTTAATATTTTATTTATTTATTTGACAGAGAGAAATCACAAGTAGATGTGGGGCAGGCAGAGAGAGAGAGAGGGAAGCAGGCTCCCTGCTGAGCAGAGAGCCAGATGCAGGACCCAATCCCAGGACCCTGAGATCATGACCTGAGCCGAAGGCAGCACCTTAACCCACTGAGCCACCCAGGCGCCCCTAGAATCAAATCAATTCTTGATTATCTACTCTGAGGAAGAGTGCCTTCCCCTCCTGGTATTCATCCTGTTTTTCCAATGTTTCATGAAATAGTGGTTTTAAAGTTACAACAGTAGACTGATACCCACTCTAGTTAGGAAAATAACAAAGTTTCACCCGTGTTGTATCATTGATAGAAACAGAGAAGGTTAATAATAATAGATCACTGGGGGACGGGGGGAGGGGGGAAGGAGTACGGAGTTTAACCAGAAGCAAGTTTAGTAGTTTAGTATGTAACAAATACTGGTGGATCCACTGCCATAGATTGTATTTTTCTAAAAATGGCAACACCAATATTGTCCATCCAATATACCCCTCTCCAACCTTGCCACTACCCTCTCTAGAGGTAGAATCTAATTCCCTTCCTCTGGGGCTATTATATATAACTGATAGAATATGGCAAAAGTGAAAGGAGGTGACTTCCAATGCTAGATCACAAAGGTGACAGAGCTTCTACCTTACTTGCTAAAACAGTCTCTTTTGAAGCAAAGAGCTCCCAGATAATAGATCCAAATGGTCTGAGGTCGCCGTTCTGTGAAGAAGCCTAGACTACAAGGAGTGGTCCATGTAGCTCCCCCCCACAACAGCCCCAACTGAAGTTTCAGGGGTCTGAGCTACAGATCTGAGAGTCCTCCATAGAGAGGATATCTTTGAAATTGTGGGTTATCACCTACAACCAGCAAATTGCAGAAAGGAAACATACGGAGATAAGAAAGACTCTTGGGAGGAAAACACGCAGCTGGTGGCAGAGAAAAGTTACAGGTAGGACCAGGTTAGGAGCAGGAGCCAGTCTCAGAACAGAGGCAGGAAGAAATTGATTGGCAGGGCCCAATCTACAAGATGGTCAAGGAGTCTGGGGTGGGGGGAACAGCCATTGAATTTGGTGAGTAGAATGGTCTACAGAGCAGGAGAATAGAATATAAGGAAAGAGTAGGAGATAGGGAAGGGAGCATGCAGAAGTTTGGAAGTGGATGAAAAGGGAGGATGGATTTGTTGGTGAAGAGAGCAATGGCCACTCAGATTGGGACCCTAACTAAAACTGTTACATTCATAACTGAAAACCAAAGAGAAAACACACGTAAGAGAGTGGGGGAAGATACAGAGCCAGAGAGCTGAGCAAACGTCAGGGAAATGCTGCTCAGATAACTATGGAAACAGATCCATTTTTATGTTTGAAAACATTTTTATTATAAAAGTACTTGCATATTTTAAATTCTACTCTCATTTCTAACCTTCAGATGTATACCAAGAAAATTAAATCATAATAATCTGTCTTGGAATGTAATAAATGTATCCTTTCACATAAATGTCCCGTAACATGTCCCAAAATGGTTTTTTTTTCCTGTTTTCTCTTGACTCTTATGCATATTTAGGATTTCATACTGCAGCTGTCCCAGAGGGTTCCCACACGGATGTACAAACTGCCCTTCTCAGTTTCATGGTGGCCAGACAGTCTCCTCTCTTTTTCACTAACTGTTATAAATAGCAGTAAAGCAATACATGCTTATGGTTTTTATATTTTTAGAATGCAAACACATATAAAGAAGAAAATTTAAATCCCCCCAAGTCCTATTCAAGACCCTCAGGTTGTCCCCTACTGAGGTCACACGTTCGGGTATGGCTTCCCCCAAAGCTTTGGATGCATAGACAAATATGATGTCCTTCTCCATTCTCAGCACCCCCAAGTGCTGAGAATATGATGGTTGCCCCAAATCCACTTGATCTCTGACCTCATGCACCTTAGTCTGCGTGGGCAGAACCATGATTTTGTATCTCTCTTGTAAAACAAACAAAACAAAAGCTCTATGCCTGCTGCTCTGACCCTAACCTTTTTCCAAGAAACAGTACCCCCTGGCATCCTCCACATGTTTTAAATGACTCCCTAGCTGTGTTCATTTACATGTCTGTACCATAATACACTTAATCGACCCCTGCTGATAGACATCCTGATTGTTTCCAGCAGTTTTGCTACGACAAGCAAGGCAGTAATGAGTATCACTCTAAATACACCCCTGTTTGGGCGCCTGGGTGGTTGCATTGGTTAAGCATCTACCTTCCGCTCAGGTCACGATCCCAGAGTCTTGGGTGTGAGCCACACATAGTACTCCCTGCTCAGAGGGGAGCCCTCTTCTCCCTCTCCCCCTGCTTGTGCTCTCTCTCTCTGTCAAGTAAAAAAATAAGTAAAATATATTTTTTTAAAACTTGTATACCCTACCGACTGAGCCAGCTAGGCACCCCCAGAGTGTGACTTCTGAAACTAGGTTTTTGGGGGTTTAAGATTAATTTTATTTACTTATTTATTTGACAGAAAGAGGGCACAAGCAAGGGGAGCTGTAGGCAGAGGGAGAAACAGGCTCTCTGCAGAGCAGGGAACCCGATGTGGGGCTCGATCGCAGGACCCTGGCGTCATAACCTGAGCTGAAGGCAGATGCTCAACCAAATGGGCCTCCAGGCGCCCCTGAAGCTAGAGGGTTTTTTGTGTTTTATTTTTTTAAAGGCTTTAATTATTTATTTGACATATAGACAGCAAGAGAGGAAACACAAACCATGGGAGAGGGTGAGGGAGAAGGCATCTGGCTAAGCAGGGAGCCCAATGTGGGACTTGATCCCATGACCCCGGGATCATGACCTGAGCCAAGACAATGTGGCTGATCTCTGGTCTCTTGTATCCCTGTTTGAGGAAGGCCAGCTGCCATGTTGTGAGGACATTCAAACAGCCCGGTGGAGAGGTTCATGTAGCAAGTGACTCAGTCCTCTGACCAACAGGTAGCAACATCTTGGGAACCCTATGATGGAGCCCTCTCGAAAGGGGATCCTCCAGCCCCTCATGAGCCTCAGATGACTGCCCCTCCCACTGATGTTTTGCAGCCTCAAGAGAGACGCTGTGCTCAAACCACCTGGTAAACTGCCTCTGAATTCCTGACCCTCAGAGACTGCATGAGATGGTAAATGTTAATTACTGTGTTAAGCTACTAAGTTACGGAATGATTCATTAAAGCAAAGATAAATACAATTTTAAGGTTTTTTAAAAAAGATTTATTTATTTATTTGACAGAGAGAGAGAGAGAGAGAGAAAAAAAAAAAAAAAAGATAACATGTGGCCTGATTCCAGGACGCTGGGATCATGAGCTGAAGGCAGACAGTTCAGTGACTGAGCCACCCAGGTGCTCCTAAAATTTTCAATGTTAACAGTCTACCAAGTTGCCTTTCAAGAAGGCAAGAGCAGCTGTGCACCTCTACCAATCCCATGATACAGAGTACGGAAAGTGACTGGTTTCAGGAAGGATGCAGGGTAGGGGAAACTGACCCCTGAAAAGGTCTATCTTTAGCACTTCCCTAAGTTGTAGAACCCTAAGTTGCCCCCCAGGACCTCTCACCAGCACAGAACCCTGAGGATGTCTATGGAACCACTGTTGCTATAATTCAGCCCCGCAGGCAGAGATGTGGCCAGAATCTGGTCTGGTGGGCAGGCAAGGTCAGCAGGCAGAAATCTGAGCAGGGGCAAGGCCACATATGTCGGGTCATGTGATCCAGCAATCCAGCCTGGAGGGCTCAGCAAGTGGCAGCTGCAGGGGGCGTGGCAGGTGAGCAGGAATCTCCCTAGGCTGGTGGGGTCAGAAGCCTCAAAAGAACAGAGAAGCGAGAAAGAGGGCACCTGCGCTTGGGGCCAAGGCAGCAACCAGAACTGGGCAACCTGGCCTGGGATCCTTTGCCCAAGACTCAGGAGGAAACAGGATTGCAGTTGTACGAGGTGGAAGACAGAGAGGGAGCCAATCACGTCCTGGGCACTGATAAGTACCAGGCTTGGAATCGGCCAGGTCAATGATCATCATCTGGGTTTTACAGGGGGAGGACTGAGGATCAGAGAAGCTAAACTACTAGCTTCCATCTGACTCCAAATCCCATTACGTCACACAGCCCCCAGGGCAGAGGGAGAACTGGTTTGTCGATTTGTTGGGTTTCCCTATTGCTCAGTCAAAGGAGGGCCTTTGGAGAGTAGACTCATCACTTTTCCATTGAGAAGGATGTCCCCACCATCTCCACTATCCTCACTTTCAGAGCTCTTCCCTCAGGCCGGGCTTCCAGGTCAGGGTGTTTAGAAGGTCTCTGAATCGGTGATAGAGGTCCTCCTTACCCATCTCTGCTGCAACAAACCCGCTTTGTCCTTGTGAAACAAATAGGCAGAGGAGCCTGTCACGGGCCGGGCAGCATGCTAGGTCTACCTCGGTGGGTAAGGCAGAGTTCCTGCCCTTCAATTTGATTGTCCAAAGAGGAAGAGAAGTGAAAAGAAGGGTATTGCATAATGTCATAAAGAGCACAGTAGGGAAAAACGAAACAAACCCCAAGGGGCATCTCACCTAGCCTGGGCCATCAGGAAAGCTTCCTGAAGATAATCCCTGAGCTGAGTCACCAACAATGAGTCCTTTGCCAGGGGAAGGGAGGGAGGGAGTGCCAGGTGGAGGAAATAGTCGTGCCTAGCTCTCAGGAACCCCACTTTCTAGGAACCCCTAGGTATCCTGTGTACCTGGGGAGTGGTTTGGAAGGAGGGATGGAAGGGAGGAGGGGGTAAGCAATGGGACAGGACAGGTGAGTAGGGACTAGATCCCCAAAGTGGGGGAAGCAAAAATTGAAGTAGAGATGTTAGAAACCAATGTTATCCTAACTGCAGAGTGGCCCATCTGGGCAAATGGGAGCAGGGAAAGCAGCCAGGAGGCCATGGCAGAGACCCAGAAAAAAACCATTGAAGGCCATGGCCATGGCCACAGAGGGGAAAAGTGGGAGCTGTGGGTGAGAGGCATGAAGAGAACAACATCTAGAGAACTCTGTGATCAAGGTGGGGCAAATAAGTCCTACCCCTGGTCTCCAGCTACATGGTCCAATTATATGTCCTTTTTTTTTTTTTTAAGATTTTATTTATTTATTTGACAGAGAGAGAGAGTGAGAGAGCGAGAGCAGGAACACAAGCAGGGGGAGTGGGAGAGGGAGAAGCCCACTTCCCGAGGAGCAGGGAGCCAGATGTGGGGCTCGATCTCAGGACCCTGGGAACATGACCTGAGCCGAAGGCAGACGCCCAACGACTGAGCCACCAAGCGCCCCTTATTTGTTCTTTTTGTCTTCAGTTCTTCTCTGTTACATTTTCTATCATTTGCAGTCACAAGTTTTTAGCTCTTACGTGGGCTTAGCTGTCCAGAGAGGACAATGGATGTTTGAAGTAATTATACTGAACAGGGACTCAATCGCCAGGACCTTGAGATCATACCTGAGCTGAAGGCAATCACTCAACCCACTGAGCCACCCAGGCACAGTTTCAGATTTGCAGAACTTGGGAGAAAATAAACTTCCCATATATCTTTCTCCCTGCACCTCCCCCTTCCCATTACTAACACCTGGCATTAGTGTGCTATGTTTGTTACAGCTGATGCGCCGTAATAATATCTTATCATCAAGTAAAACCCATAGTTTATATTAGGGCATGCTCTTTAGTGTTGTGCATTGTGTTTTGACAAATGTGTTACGACCTCTAGAGGATCACTACAGGACCACTAAAATCCCCCATGTTCCACCTATTCATCCTGCCCCCTTTCCCTCTCAAGCTTTTTTTTTTTTTTTTTTTTAAGATTTTATTTATTTACTTGACAGAGATGACAAGAAGGCAGAGAGGCAGGCAGAGAGAGGAAGGGAAGCAGGGTCCCCGCCAAGTGAAAAGCCCAACTTGGGGCTCGATCTCAGGACCCCAGGATCATGACCTGAGCTGAAGGCAGAGGCTTTGACCCACTGGGCCACCCAGGCATCCCTCAAACCGACTTTTTAACTTCAGTTTTCGTAGTTTCCTTTTCCAGATGTCATAGTTGGAATCATACCATGTGTAAACTTCCCAGACTGGCTTCTTTCACTTAGCACTAAGCATGTTAAGTTTCCTCCATCGTTCTGTGACTTGACAGCTCAGTTTTTTTCATTGTTAGTATTTCTTTTCATGGCTGAATTAGTATCTCGTTGTACTGATGGACCTGTTTATCCATTCACCTACTGGAAAGCATTTTGGATGCTCCCAAGTTTTAAGAAATAGCTGCTAGAAACATTCATGGCAAACATTCTACATTTTGTGTAGACAGAGAGAGGTTCCCAGCTCGTTTGAGAAAATGCCAAGAAGCACGTTTCCTGGATTGTTATGGTCAGAGCGTCTCCATCTCTTTTTTGTGCCCACTTCCTCACGTAGGGAGGCTGGAGGGTGACCCTACCTGGAAAAATGATGCCAAAGAATCATAAGTCTTGGTTTTGGGGCAAAAACCGCAATGACGGGGCACCTGGGTGGCTCAGTGGTTTAAAGCGTCTGCTTTCGGCTCAGGTCATGATCCCAGGGTCCTGGGATCAAGCCCCGCATCAGGCTCTCTGCTCAGCAGGGAGCCTGCTTCCCTTCCTCTCTTTCTCTGCCTGCCTCTCTGCCTACTTGTGATCTCTGTCCATCAAATAAATAAATAAAATCTTAAAAAAAAAAAAACCAAAAAACCTGCAATGATCCTCCCTGGGGAGCTATGGGTGTTCTCTTTGGAGAGAGGTTCTTACTCAGATCCCTAATGCCCCAGAATCTACATAGGAAGGTGGGAGGGCTCATTGGCCCTCATCAGAGTTTCAAGGGATCTAGGAAGCAAGAGAAATTAAGCTTCAGATTTTACCTGTGGCTGAGAGAGTCCTCAGTGATGAGAAGGGGAAGAGCGGCAGACTCACAACCTCAGTATATAGAATGCCCCTGAGGAAAGCTGACTCTCTAGTTACCACTCCTTTTCTCCTTTTTAAAAAAGATCTTATTATTTATTTGTCAGAGAGAGTGAGCGAGTGAGTGAACAGAGAGCACAAGAGGGGGAAGTGGCAGGCAGAGGGAAAAGCAGGCTCCCCGCTGAGCAAGGAGCCCGAAGTGGGAATCAATCCCAGGACCCTGGGATCATGACCTGAGCAGGAGGCAGATGCTTAACCCACTGAGCCACCCAGGCGTCCCTCTAGTTACCACTTCTAACACTACTCCCAGGAGTTGGTGTCAAACAGGAGCCTGGGCTGGGTGTGGCCCCTGCAAAAAGTGTCCTCCTCTCTCCCTCCAAATCGAAGAAGACTAGAAGCACATGGCTGTGATGGCAAAGTCCACTTGCACAGTTTATTTAAAAAGAGACAGCTGTAAAGTAGAAATGCAGATGTTTTCCTGTGGTAAAGACAGCAGTTACAAAAGAGAAGTAATAAATATGACGCTAGGAAGTATTTGTAAAAATACAGCAAACCCCTGGTATTTGCGAGCCATCCCCAAAACACCTAACATGAAAATTTGCACGGAGGGTAAGAACAGCATCACCTCGACATCTTGGGAGCAAAAGCTGGAAACTGGCCAGATGAGCACGGTCATGACCTTGGGATTTTGAAAAGCTCTGGATTTGTCACTTGGGAATGTAGGGGTCTGCTGGATTAGAATTTGCATAGTCAGACTTAACAGGGATTCTTCTATGCATTAATATCACTTCTGATTATTTTCCTATTCTTACAGGTAAGTTGCACAGTATTTAAGAGTATGAGGAAAGGCTGAAATGAGAAGACACGAAGGGAGGAGGACTGAAGAGGGTGGGTCCGTGGGGAATGCTAAGAGACAGGAGACAGTTGATAGGAAGGAACAGAATATTCTATTTTTCTACTGTTTTGTCACCTCAGTAGCATGCCACTCCCCCTGTTGAAGAGGGGACAGGCAGTGGCCCAGCCTGGCTTGCCTTCAACCTCACCATCATCAAAAGACAGAAGACGCAAAAGCAACTGGCAGAATCAGGCTCAGAATGGAAACAGGGAAGTTGGATAAGAAACAAAGCGAGGGTCGGGGGTGGGGGGGACCCAGAGAGGAGAGGGGCAGAGAATCACCCAAGAAAATGGGGGTAACATTAACATCAGAGCCCTCCAGGGACTATCTCCTCTGAGGACCATCAAAGAAAGAAATATCTGCACAAATTAACACTCTCTGATACAAAGTGGCAAAGGGACAAGGAAAAAGTACAAACTGCCAAGTAGAGGCACAATCTGGCTACACAGGAAGGAGGGCAGGAAAGAGAAGCAAGGACCCTGGGACCCTGTGGGAGCCCCTCCCACACAGGGATGAGAGCCTCTCCTGCCCCCCCATGAGGCTGTGGAGTTTGCACTGGGTGGTGGGTGTGGAGGCTGGGTAGGGGTGGGAGTGGCAGGGGTGAGGGTGCCCAGCCAGCTCTCTCAGGGGCATCTGTGAGGCACTGTGTGGATGGAGGTCAAGGTTACTTGACTATGTGCTGAAAGCAGCCTTGAGCTCCCGGAAGGCAGCTTGGCGGAGCCTCCTCTTCTCCTCCTCCCGCTTCCGCTCATCTTGCTCGGCTTTTAGCTCAGCTTCAAACTTACTGGCACAGGACAAAGCTTGGACCTGCAGAGAAATGGCAAACACAAACCAACAGACTGAGGGAGAGGAGGAGAAACTTGGGAGATGGAGCAGCTCATCTAACAGAACTCAAGCTGGCTAAAGCCATGTGACACGGGAACCCAGTCCTGCTGCAGGGCAGGACCCCCTCATCCCCCAAAGCAAAGACTTGTTTTCACAAGTTCTCTCAGTCCACTACTGATGATGCCATCCTTCATCTGCCCCTGTGTTATATACATGGTTCTACTGCCAGGGCTGGTCTTTCTACTTCACTTCTTTTCCCGGACACTGTTTCATATCCTGCCTATTACCCACTCCCATGTCAACCTTACATTTCACAATAATATTGTTTTGTTCTAGGGGGAGAAAACAAAAACCAAAACCAATGAACTCCCTGCTGGGATTCTGATTCCAACTGCCTCATTGTGCCAGTGGCAAATGGATACCTTTACAATAGATCAATCATTCTGAATTGACTTCCGAGTATTATGTGTTTTGGGGGATGTTGTGAATGGGATTTAGTGCCAATTCTTTAAACTTTTATCTGTAATAATATCATTATCAGATACATCCATCTTAAAACCCTGTATTCTGGAACTGATTCCTCCCCCGCCCCCCACTAGTCTCTCATCAATTTGGTAAAATTCCCAAACACGCTGGGTGTGCACGTTATTTTAGTAAAGATTGCCAAATTGCTCTCCAAAGTAGCTGTTCCAATTTACACCCCCACCATCATGGAATGTTGAGTACTCATTTCCCCACAGCCTCGCCAACGTTTATCAGTAACCTTTTTCCTGTTTGCCAATCTGATAGGGGAAAACACCCACAAACCTGGCACCTTATTTCCTTTTTGCTGAATTACCCCTATCCCTGGGGTTTCCCACTTCTCCATTCTTTACAAATTTAGACTTAGTCCCTTGTTACATATTTTTCAGTTACTTAGTCTTTTGCTTGTCTAACTTCAAGGTTATCTGAGGCCATGGGAATATTTAAATTTTGTTATCATCATAATCTTCAACCACTTCCATTTTGGCTTTTGTCTATCTCTCCCTCCTAGCAGGCTCCACACCCAAGGTGGGGCTTGAACTCAAGACCCCAAGAACAAGAGTCACATGTTCTATTAACTGAGCCAGCCAGGCTCCCCAAGGCTTTTCTCTCTTAAGTCATGTTTAAGGTCTTCTATATTCCAGGGCTCTAAACCCATTTTCCTCTCCTATTTTTCTGGTTTTACTTTCCTATTCAGCTCTTAAAGTCACCTACACTGTATGTTAGTGAAGGAATATTATCAATTAGAAGGATTTTATCTCAGTTTCCTAAGTGGAGAGCCAATTTTCTCAATGTCCTTTTACCAAATAGTCCATCATTTTCCCACTGATTTGAAAATTATCTTTGTATGTACTAAATTCCCACATGAAGGTCTGTTTTTACTGTTTTCTATCCTGTTCCACTGATTTAATTACTGCACCTGCACTACATTATTTAATATTACTGCTTACAGAATGCCTTGACATTGAGGAAAATATTCCATTATGTTGACTAAGCACATTCTTTTCATATTTTTATTTTTTAAAAGATTCATGTATATTTTAAGAGATTTATTTATTTGAGAGAGAGAGAGAATGTAACCATGCACGTGAGTGGGGAGGAGGGCAGAGGGAGAGGGGAAGCAGACTCCCCACTCCCT
>NC_081559.1:39565995-39734976 GCF_022355385.1 Mustela nigripes | reverse complement strand
CCTGGGTGGCTCAGTGGGTTAAGCCGCTGCCTTCGGCTCAGGTCATGATCTCAGGGTCCTGGGATCGAGCCCCACATCGAGCCCCACATCGGGCTCTCTGCTCAGCAGGGAGCCTGCTTCCTCCTCTCTCTCTGCCTGCTTGTCATCTCTCTCTGTCAAATAAATAAATAAAATCTTAAAAAAAAAAAAAAAAAAGAGCAGGATGCTCAACCAACTGAGCCACCCAGGCACCCCTAACTATTTTTTTTTTAAGTAGGTCCATGCCCAGCATGGATGGAGCCCAACATGGAGCCTGAACTCATGACCCTAAGATCAAGACCTGAGCTGAGATCAAGAGTCAGATGCTTAACTGTCTCCATCCAGGTGCCCCTCTTTTCGTATTTTTTTTTAAAGATTTTATTTATTTATTTGACAGACAGAGATCACAAGTAGGCAGAGAGGCAGGCAGAGAGAGAGGAAGGGAAGCAAGCTCCCTGCAGAGCAGAGAACCCGATGTGGGACTCGATCCCAGAACCCTGGGATCATGACCTGAGCTGACGAAGGCAGAGGCTTTAACCCACTGAGCCACCCAGGCGCCCCCTCTTTTCGTATTTTTAAATGTCTTATTATGAATGAGTTTTTAAAAAAAAAAAGATTTTGTTTATTTATTTGACAGAGACAAAGAGAGAGATCACAAGTAGGCAGAGTCAGGCAGGGGCGGGGGGGGGGCGGGGTAGGGGGTTGGGAAGCAGGCTCCCTGCTGAGCGGAGACCCCCCCCCCCAATGCGGGGCTCAATCCCAGGACCCTGAGATCATGACCTGAGCCAACGAAGGCAGAGGCTTAACCCACTGAGCCACCCAGGTGCCCAATGAATGAGTATTAAGCTTACCAAATGTTTTGAGATGTTTCACTGAAAATGATCACATTTTTCATATTTGATACCGATGACATTTTTAAAACTTATCCCTGCAGTCTTAACATAAACTTCAAATGTATTAAGGTCCCCACAGCTATATTCATTACATTAATATTCTTTCTGATGTGTTTTTATCTGATGTTATCAGAATCATGATGGCTTTAGAGAATGAGGTGATACAATCTTTCTCAGTGTGTTTTAACTAGTTTGTGACATTGAAAAGAAAGTGTAACATTGAAGAATTAATCCCTAAATTCCCCAGCACTTAACTGGGGTTTTTTTTGGGGGGGATGAGGGGAGTCAACTTACTAAATGTTTTTACAGTTCATCACATTGTCCACATATTATCTCAAATTTACAAAAAAAAAAAAAGGCATTCCCTTTCATTGAATATTTAATGATTTTAAGTCAATGTGTCCTAACCACTCGCTTTTTTTTTTTTTAAATTTTAGGTAGGCTCCAAGGCCAACATGGGGCTTGATCCCTGTAACCTACAGTTCCACCTTCTACTGACTGAGCCAGTGGGGCACCCAAATCTCTCACTATTTTTAACTAGCATGTTCCTGGGTCCACCATCTTTTCTCCATCATGAGCTTCAACGTTTGGGTGTCTCCTTGTATGTTCTACTTCTCTGCCAGTGCAGCTGAGATTTATCTATTTCCAACAATGCTCTTTATCCTATCCTCTCTGGTTTTCAATCCATTACCTCCTTGGTGACACAATGCAGACTCTCACATCTCAATGAAAAATAGTAACATTCCTTCCTACATTCTCCCTGTATTGCACAGGGGCCTGTGTCTGAACACAGGATACCTCTGAAAGAATCAACCGCATAGGGGTAGGGACCAGGAAATTATGTTTTCCAAATTTCCCAGGTATTTCGTAAGCACTTGAGGCCCTGCTCTGTCTCTTCCAGCTCCCTACACTGGAGTCACTAGAAGACAGATTTAGTTGCCTACAGTAGAGCTCGGCTCACGCTGACTCTCATTAACCACTGTCCCTGGATTCAGGCTGAAAACTTGGACCTCAGGTCCCTTTGTCTAGCTCCAACACCTCCCCTCCTTCACCTTTTTTTTTTTTTTCCTTGTTTGGTTTTCAGGAATTTTACGAGCTGGCTGTTAAGTGTTAAAAATTAAAAAAAAAAATACTAGAAGTTAGATTATATAAATCTATAATTAGATTAGAAAAAAGAGAAATACATATTACAAAGTCATTGCTTCCTAATTATCTTGCTACATTTTATTCTTTCTGTTTTGTAGGCTGTCTGTTTCTGTTCCAGGTGGGCAACAATGGATAATGCTACTTACAAATCCACCTTTGGCAACATCTTGTTGGAAGCTTGAAAGCAACCCCCACCCCCAGGGGTATTTACGGAACCCAACAAAGTGCTACAAAGCAGGGTTTGATCTATTGTTTCATTCACAATCTTTTCTAAAGAAAGTAATGGGAATGTTAAAAATGTAGATTAAGCTGAAAAATGTGTAGTATCTATAGCCTTTATACCATTTTAGAGCTCCAAAGAATTTTACAGAATATTCTTCTAGTACTTGAAAACTATTACCAAATTTGGCAAGGGGGGCACCTGGGTGGCTTAGGTGGTAAGCATCTGCCTTTGGCTCAGGGCATGATCCCAGGGTCCTGGGGTGGAGCCTACATGGGGCTCCCTGCTCAGCGGGGAGCCTGCTCCTCCCTCTCCCTCTGCTCCCACAACCCATGCGCTCTCTCTTCTCTCTCTCAAATAAATAAATAAAATCTTCTTAAAAATTCGGCAAAAAAGTTGCTCACATCATTGAGGAATGAATGAAATTGAGTTCCATTCACTTTTTCTTATGAATTAAGTTAAACAAAGTATCAACTAACACTCATGTAGGACCTAGATTCTTCTCTCAGTTGCAACCATAGGCTGGCAATGGACCCAGAGCCCAGAAAAAATTAAGGAAACATTCTTTGATAATCAACAGACCATGTGGAATTTATAATAAAAGTAGTGTACACTTTATTATTTGCAAATTGTGTGCTATCTATCATTTATATCATTAAAATTTATAAAAACATACGGATATATGTATATGCATACTCTGTTCAGAGAGCCAGTTGCTAAACATTCACCAACAAACCACTGTCTAAGCCTCAGTGTTCTCCTCTGCAGAGTGGGATGCTACCACCTCTTCCCCTCCCATGTGTTAGATAAGACATGAACCTAAGGTCCACCTGCCCACTACTGCTGGCCAGGTCAGAGGCGTAGGGGCCTTTGCAACTCCCTCACTTGGGGTCCTTCTTCTCCACTATAAAAGCTACCTCTTGGGGTGCCTGGGTGGCTCAGTCAGTTAAGCATCTGCCTTCAGCTCAGGTCATGATCTCAGGGTCCTAGATTCGAGCCCTGCTTAGCACGGGGAGTTTGCTTCTCCCTCTCCCTCTGCCCCTCCCCTTGCTTGTGCTCTCTCACTTTCCCTCTCAAATAGATACAATCTTAAAAAAAAAAAAAAAAAAGTTGGGACGCCTGGGTGGTTCAGTTGTTAAGCGTCTGCCTTTAGCTCCGGTCATGATCTCAGAGTCCAGGATTCAAGCCCTGCATCAGCCTCCCTGTTCAGCAGGGAGCCTGCTTCTCCCTCTGCCTGCTGCTCTCCCTCTGCTTGTGCTCTCTCTCTGGCAAATAAATAAATAAAATCTTTTTTTAAAAAAGTCTCCTTGATTCTATGGTCTGTGAGTGCTTTCTCGCCAATCACCCCACTCTGTGTCTTCATCATGTTTCCTTCTCTGGGGACCACTTCCCTGGGTTCTAAAAACACCGGTCTACTCTAGATTAAAAACAAAAACAAAAAGTTATCTGATTCCAAGCTACCGTTCCATTCCCACTTTATCTAGACCTCCTCTGCCAGCCATCTACACAGAAAAGTCAAGCTGTTTCTCCCCAGTTCCCACTCACCTCTTACCCTACTGCTATCTGCCCTCCACTAAGGAACCTGCTCTCTCAAAAGTCTCCAATGACCCACTTGCCAGAGCCAACACCCCCACCCTGGCCTCATCTGACTTCACCTCTTCCTGAAAGTGCTCCTGTCCTCCAAAATGGCATTTTCCCCCTGGGTTTTCTTGTTATCTCTGCTCACTTCCTTCCCCACAGTCAGTCTCCTCGAAATCTTGAGGTGGTACTTGGATCTTGTGAAGGCGGCTCCCCTTGTCTGTGTCGTCGGGTGTCTGTGAAGTGTTCATTTCCCCCTTCTCTCCTCCTCCAAGACGGTCCCCTGGTGCACGCCCCAAGGGTCTATGGAGACGCACCCCACCCTGACTCCAGAAGAAAGCCCAGTCAGGGTAATGGTATCCCAGCTCCTGTCAGTGCTTGGTGTGGCAACGAACATGTGTGAAAAGATCACTCCACGACCCTCAGTATCTAGCATCCCCATTCTTCCTAGCAGCAGAATTATAATCAGACACGTGGGTCCCTAGGAAGAAAGGCATTTTGGACTCTCCAATGCAGGTGTGACCAAGTTCTGTCCCACAGGGCACGAATGAGACTTTACAACAAACACTGTGCCCTCCGTTTTCTTTTTTTTTTTTTTTTAAAGATTTTATTTATTTATTTGACAGAGAGAAATCACAAGTAGTCGGAGAGGCAGGCAGAGATAGAGAGAGAAGCAGGCTCCCTGCTGAGCAGAGAGCCCGATGTGGGACTCGATCCCAGGACCCTCAGATCATGACCTGAGCCGAAGGCAGCGGCTCAACCCACTGAGCCACCCAGGCGCCCCTGCCCTCCGTTTTCTTCTTCTTTTTTTAAATTTATTTAATTGATCTCTACACCAACACGGGGCTCCAGCTGATGACCCTGAAATCAAAAGTCACAGGCTCTTCTGACTGAGCCAGGCAGGCGCCCCCACAGTGTCCTTCAAACCAAAGTGCCTGCCATCCCCTTCCTCAAACCACTCCCACAGGAGGGGTGTGTCCCTGTCTCTATTTTTAAAATATCATCAATCCCTCTCTACACAGCTCCACAAGACTCATTCTGGTGGAATACTTTTTAAAATATTGTATTTATTTGACAGAGAGAAAGAGAGAGATCACAAGTAGGCAAAGACGTAGGTGGAGAGAGAGGGGGAAGGAGGCGTCCCGTTGAGCAGGGAGCCCAGTGCGGGGATGGATTCCAGGACCCCGAGATCAGGACCTGAGCCAAAGGCAGAGGCTTTAACCCACTGAGCCACCCAGGCGCCCCCTGGTGGAACATCTTACTATTCACCTCCCAGCACGGCACTCCTACATACTGAGACTGCTAGTTCCTTTGGGATTCTCTCTCCCCATCCCCACTCACTACCCTCAACGGACCTACAATTCTCCGGACATCTGTGGAAGCCTCCCTGACTCCAGCCTCTCCCCAGTGCCCAGCACTGGTCAGGTAGAGGCCCCCAGAGGGCCCCCCACACCTGCTGCCGTGGTTCCCTGGCAAGGCTGTGCAGAGCCCATTATGCTCCACGTTTTCCGGGGCCCTACCCTGGGAAATCCCAAGTAGGTCTTCGGGGGCGGGAGGGGAGGAGACCCGAGAAGCTGGTCTGCAGATTTTTCTGGTCTGGTGGTCAGCAGGCTGGAGAGGCCACCTTCAGGGGAGCTCTCCGTGCACCTGGATCCGGTATGGACTGGGGGCCAGCCTCCCAACATTTGTTACCCTCCGTGCCTCAGAGCCTTTGTGCTTGGGTTCCCACGGCAGGAACGCCCTCCCCTCCTTGATTACAAGGTGAATCCCCATTCATCTCTGAACATCTGTTGCCAATGTCAGCTCCTCTATGGCCCTCTCCCAAATCTGAGTGATGATTCCCTCGACTCGTCATTCATGCAAACGTTTATTGAGGGCCATTACGTGCCAGGTCTGTAATTACAAAGATAACACACCCATTCTGCCTTTGAGTCTGGGTTGCGGAGGCAGACAGACAAGTTCAAAACATTTCATTGCTATTCTTTTCATCTTTTCTCTTCTTTATAAAAATTGTGCACGCACCTTATAAAACATTCCAAAAATATAAAAAAGCAGTCCCTTGGTCAGTCATAGCTATTACTAATACTCAGATATGTAATTAGCCAGGTTGGATTTAGTATTTAACAAAATTGGGCTGTAAACATAATGTTCTGCTTCCTTTGTTTCGTACATCTGTTCATACTCAGAGTGTGCAAACGGGCGGGCGTGCCACCAGGGACTCGATTCCCTGATAATGGAAGCTTTGGTTGATTCCAACTTTTCTCTATTGATGCTGTATAAAATCCCTGTGACACATCTACATTTATTTGCATGAGTGCCTCTAAGGGATAGAATCCTAGGGGCAGAATCCCATAAGTAAATGATACAAAGCACTCACAGCCAGCCCCAAAATGCTGTCCCTAAAGCTGGGACCATTTCTACACTCTCACCAAAAATGTCCGAGAATAGGGGAGGAGCAGAGGGAAGGGGAGAGAGAGGATTTCAAGCAGGCTCCATGCCTATCATGAAAGGAATAGAGTTTTCCAGAAATGGGCCTTTGGGTTGGGTATTTCAGGGAAAGGAAGTAGCAGGCACGAGGCCCCAGGGGTGAAAAGGCATGGCAGTATCTGAAGAAATGTGCTTGAGCGGCAAGGAAGGCCAGAACAAGGATCAGAGTCGGGTCATAAGATCCTTCGTGGTTTCCAGAGACTTCGTGCAGACTTTTTTTTTTTTTTTAAAGATTTTATTTATTTATTTGACAGAGAGAGATCACAAGTAGGCAGAGAGGCAGGCAGAGAGAGAGAGGAGGAAACAGGCTCCTTGCTGAGCAGAGAGCCCGATGCGGGACTCGATCCCAGGACCCTGAGATCATGACCTGAGCCGAAGGCAGCGGCTTAACCCACTGAGCCACCCAGGTGCCCCTTCGTGCAGACTTTTAACAAGAGCATGGTTTGCTGAGCTGCAGCAGTGGCCCAAAAAGTGTCATGCTAAACTTGGGTCTCAATGTCAGGCCCCTGCCCACAGCCATCACCCAAAGATCTCCAAGTGTTGGCTTATCGGGTGATGACTAGAGAGGACCCATCCTTCCAGAACCCATCCACCCCTCCTCTCTATTCCTTCTCTTTCAAGGCTGAGAATTTGTTTTCCTCATGAGACTATGTGCGCCGTCCTGGGGAAGGCAAAAGTTCTGTCTACTAGCTCCTTGTGAAGGAGCTGTATTTCCAGAGTTTACTGTGCCTGGCACCCCCAGAGCTGTGTTGAATCAATGCTAAGTGATGAAGGAAGGGCCAAACCACTTTCAGGATTAGACATAGAATGCTGGCATTGAAGATGCCATGAGTGGCTGGCCTATCCCAAGTTCTCAGATGACAGCAGGAGGAACTCTGGTGTCAGGGGTTCACCATGACTCACAGTCTGCATACTGGTAGAACGATGATCGACCCTGTCTCCAAGCAGCATCATGGAATGCAAGGAGCCAGTCCTACTCGGGGGCGAGCACGGCCAGGATGGTTGCCAGGGACACTGCGTTTCTGGGCAAGCTCCTGGAATAAGCCATCACTCCCCAAGAGGCTGGCTTCCATCTGGGATGGGAGGGAGTCTCAACAGCTCCTATCACGTACCCAGTGCTCACAGTGAGCCAGGCACTCGCTAAACACTTTTTTTTTTCTTTTTTAAGATTTGATTTATTTGAGGAAGAAAGTGAGCGTGAACATGGAGAGTTACAAAAAGAGAGGGAGAAGCAGACTCCCCACTGAGCAGGGAGCCTGACCTGGGGCTGGATCCCAGGATGCTGGGATCATGCTCGAGGCAAAGGCAGATGCCTAACCGACTGAACCACCCAGGTGCCCCTAAACACTTTCTATATGTGAGCTCATTTAATCCTCACGGTCATCCTGTTATCGCCTCCACTGTACAGATGAGAAAACTAAGGCACAGAGTGGTAAAAGGGTCAGTGGAGGAGGCAGGACCTGACGCCAGGCAGCCCTCCCCACTGCACCATTCTGGCTGACTGGGGATTTGGAAGGCTCTCTGATATCTCTTTCTACAGGTGTGCTCTGGGGAAATGAAAATGACAGCACCCAGCCAGGGGTAGGCTCTCCGTAAGTGTCTGATGACGGGATGAACGTGTGAATGAATGGAAGCAGCCAGAAAGGCTCTGGAGCCATGCACTGGAGCCATGCACTGGAGCCTGCTTCCCAACCCCCTACATCACTGTCAGTGGAGCAAATACTGGTTCAAACTCGGGCAGGGGGCAGGCCACTGGGGCTCCCTCCTCTGGCCCCACTGTTTGCTCGTTCACACACAGGCACTTAAGACATAAAGTTACAGGAAATTGCTCCATTAATTCAACTGCAGCTCGGGGCAGAGCTGCAGGGAGTTCTTCTGGGAGGTCTGGAACCTCGTATCAGCAAACCCATTTGAATCAGAAACCAGGATGGAACGCACGCACGTGCCATCTAATTGTTTTTCCATCTTGCTTTTTGTTTTCAGACTGCACGCAGATACACTCGTTCCTCTTCAATCACACTTGATACACGCACTTAAGCTACTGCTGTTCTGCTTGTCCTGGGCGAGCGAATGAAGCAATCACTGACTGGGAGCTCGTGTCGGGCAGGGTGAAGGGACGGAAGACCGTCCTGCACAAGAAGGAAACACCCACCTTGGCTTCAAAGAAGTGCTTGGCACCTTTGACGCCCTCCTGGGCCACATCGATCTCGGAGAGCTTGGCCAGCGCCATCAGCCCGCTGTCCTCCTCCAGCTCCCCCGCCGCAGCCTTGTGGAATACGAGCAGGAACTGCAGGAAAGGGTTGATCAGAGTCCAGGTCAACCTCACGAAGACTTACAGTGATCCCCTCCAGCCCAGGGGAAAGGCATGATTGCCAAGCCTACGAGAAAGGGTGTCAATACGTGCGAGGGACCAATTAGATTGTTTGCTTTTGCTAGTGTTCTCTATTTTTTTTTCTTTTCTTTTTTTTTTTTTAAGATTTTATTTATTTACTTGACAGACAGAGATCACAAGTAGGCAGAGAGGCAGGCAGATAAAGAGGAGGAAGCAGGCTCCCCAAGGAGCAGAGAGCCTGATGTGGGGCTCAATCCCAGGACCCTGAGGTCATGACCTGAGCCGAAGGCAGAGGCTTTAGCCCTGTGAGCCACCCAGGTGCCCCTATTTTTTTTTTTTCTTTTCAAGATTTTATTTTGTAAGTAATGTCTATGTCCAGTGTGGAGTTCGAACTCACTACCCTGAGATCAAGAGTCATATGTTCCACCGACTAAGCCAGCCAGGCGCCCCTCCCAAGTGTTTTCTAAGAGATCTTTACAGAAACTGGTATGTTTCAAATACTTGAGCTATCACTTACCTTTTCATTGTGTTTATGATCATTTTTTACTTCTAAAAATTTTATATAATTTATCAGTCTTTTTTTTCTCTCTCACAAGCATACCGGTGTTATGCTGAGAAAAACCTTTCTTGCCACCAAGGTTACAGAAACAATCACCTGTGTTTTTGTCTCTTGCTTTTATGACTCCTTTTTTGTTAAACGTGTAAATATTTAATCTTTGAAATTTATTCTGATCTATCCCGGGAGGTTGATCATTAACCCTATTTTCTTCCAAATGGTTAGTTGGCGATCTCCACATCATTTATGGAAAAATCTATCCTCTTCCTCCAGATTCCAAATTGTGACCTGAATGCATTCATCTTTAAAGCCAATTTGTTCTAAAAAGCCTACCCAGGATATATCCCCCTACCCCTGCCACAGGACACATTTTTAAATAAATAAGCCAGGCTGAAAAGGCAAGTCTCCCATCTTCCAGCCCTTCCCCAAGATGATTTTAGACTTTTCCTTCTCTAAAGAATTTTGGCGAGTTTATTTGTCAAATAACCATTGTCCAAACTTCTATAATTGTTTTTTTCCAAGTCAGCACTGAAAGAAGCCTTTCCAAGTTTTCGGTGCTATGTAAAACACATGGGTCTCCAGGGGAGTTTTGAGGTTTCAGGAGTTTTTTTTTCCTCCATATCCATCCCCTCTAAAAAATGGTTTCCCCAAGAGAAAAGGACATTACCTAAAGTAGACTGAGGGGGCAAACAACTTCAACGGGCTTTCCAAATTCCACCTTGGGTGTGTTTTCCTGCCAAGACTCTTAGTCCCTAGAGGGTCAACCTAGTGTGTTTCGTTAGATGGAAGTCAGCCTCTACCACCACTAACCCCAAAATGTCACGCAGATAAGCCTGTCTTTGTAATTCTTGCAAAGCAAGGGATGAAGCAGGATTCTCCAATATGTAACTTTGCGAAGGCTGCGGTGGGCCACTTGGCTCCACAGAAATGCCATGTTTGTCCACCTGCAACTTCAAACTTCCTCACTAGAGGCCGGTAAAGACTCAGTTTGCTGCAGACTAGCAGAGCCAGAACGTGGGCTCTAAGTGTTGGACAGCAAGCCCTTCGGAGGGGAGACTTCCAAGAACAGGATGGAGGGCAAAGGGGCTACAGGGGGACGGTTGTAGTCAGGCTCTCATGAAGAGAAGGCAGCAGCCAAAATGTCAGCAATGGAAATGTGAGCCATCTGCAGAGGGAAGGGGTGAAAACCTGTCCCTCGGGACCCTGCCCGCCCTTAAAATATTTACAGCTTACAGAAACATCTCCCCCATGCCTCCCTGGCTACACAAGGTAAATACAAAACAGGCAGCCCCTCCACACTGGGAAGGCAGCTCTAGAAAGATAGAAAAGGGGGGTTACTCAGTCATTAAGTATCTGCCTTTGGCTCAGGTCATGATCCCAGGGTCCTGGGATCGAGCCCTGCATCAGGGTCCCTGCTCTGTAGGAAGCCTGCTTCTCCCCCTGCTTGTGTTCCCGCTCTTGCTGTCTCTCCCTCTGTCAAATAAATAAAATCTTTGAAAAAAAAAAAAAAAAAAGATGGAGAATGGCCCCAGCTTAGCAAAAATCCAAGTGACCTTGGTGGGGGGGCGGGGCAGTGTCTCCTTATCCCTGAGATTCATTTTTCTCACATCTACAGTGTATGTGGTATTTACAGGCAGCTTAAAGTATTCCTCATGGATCTTTTTCTCCATGTGTGCTCACTTTCACTCTGCCAGCTCACGGAGCACCAAAGCAGCCCTGTCTTAATTTAGGGGTCCTTGGGGCGCCTGGGTGGCTCAGTGGATTAAGGCCTCTGCCTTTGGCTCAGGTCATGATCCCAGGGTCCTGGGATCGAGTCCCACATTGGGCTCCCTGCTCAGCAGGGAGCCTGCTTCCTCCTCTCTCTCTCTCTCTCTGCCTGCCTCTCTGCCTACTTGTGATCTCTGTCTGTCAAATAAATAAATAAAATCTTAAAAAAAAAAAAACAAAATTAGGGGTCCTGACGCCAGCCAGTTAAAGAAAGTAAAAAAAAGAAAAATCCAGCTCAACCTGTATATGTTCAGCCTTCCAGAAAAGCATGCCAGGCATTCCTATTTGATTTTATTGTAATCACCAACTCCTGAATGACAATTTCTCTGACTGCCCAGCCTTGTTTGTCTTCCTATTTATAGTCTACAAAGACTGGTATGTTGTGGGGAATTGGAAAGTGTCCTAGTTGTGACTATGAGCAAAGCAGGGAGGGGGGAGAGAAGAAGCAGAAAACAAAGAAACAGAGAGAGAGAACTAACAAGGCTAAAACAGTAATTTCAGGCACAAGCTAACAAACACATCTGATAAATTTAAAGAATTTCTAAATTTAATTTCTTTTTTAAGTAAGCGCTATCCTTAACATGGGGATCAAATTCATGACCCCAAGATCAAGAGTCTCATGCAGGCACCCCTAAATTAAAAAAAAAGAAAAATGTAATTTCATGGCCCTGACCGGTAATGCAAACATCTGCCCTGAATTGGCATTCTAAAATCACAAGTGACAGAAACAAACTTGTTGGCTTAAGCAAAGAGGAAGACTTTGTTATTTAAAAATGTTGACTTATTCTTGTAGGAATAGCCAGCTGCAGAACCAATTTGCAGTACTTCACCCCAATTTCAAATTCCCAGGACAGGGAATCTAGTGGACCTAGTTCCACCAGGGGTCCATCTATGGTCCAGTCAACAATGATGCTGATGAGCAACCTAACACCAGCCAGGGCCCCACCCAAAGGAAGGTAGGGTAGAAGGAGAATGGAACCCGTAATTCCCAGTACAGACAGGTATCCAGTAAACCCATCACCCAACCTTTGTACAAAACTACTGCACATCTGGCCTTGGAGCAATTTTTCTTTCTTTCTTTCTTTTTTAAAGATTTTATTTATTTATTTGACAGAGAGAGATCACAAGTAGGCAGAAAGGCAGGTAGAGAGAGAGGGGGAAGCAGACTCCCTGCTGAGCAGAGAACCCCATGTGGGGCTCAATCCCAGAACCCTGAAACCGTGACCTGAGCCGAAGGCAGAGGCTTAACCTACTAAGCCACCCAGGCGCCCCGGAGCAATTTTTCTTTAAGAGAGATATAATGGAGGGGCACCTGTGTAGCTCAGTCAGTTAAGCATCTGCCTTCAGCTTGGGTCATGATCCCAGGGTCCTGGCATCAAGCCTTGAATCAGGCTCCCTGCTCAGCGGGGATGTGGATGTGACTTGCTTTGGTCAAGTTAATCCAAAGAGAAATAAAGAGAATAGAAGCATTCATTAAGGACCTACTAAATGCCAGGCTGTGAGGAAAGAACTATAGAAGTAAGCAATTTTGTCTATCTGGCCCCCTGGCCCCCACATGATGATGATGGTGGGACCATTGGCTATGATGCCCTGTGGGGCATAACAGGGACCCAGCCAATCACAGTCCCCTGATTGCAATGACTGGTCCAGGAGGTGGGGACAAGTCCCCAGTAGCAGCATTCAGAGGCCAGCTGAGGTCGGTTCAGGCCCCCACGGCTGCTAACCTGGGACAATGGAACCTGGAGCAGCTGGCAGCCATCTTGGCAGGCATCAGGGAAAACATGCGATGTGGAAAGAAAAGGTAAGGTTGACACAGAAGAAAGCACGGTTGAGCTCTGACCAGAGGAGCATGCTGTACTACTGTGCCCAGCGCACCTCTACTTCTTCATCTCCTGTCTATGGGAGCTGAGAGTTTTTGTTTTTTCTTTTCCTATGTAAATGAGCTGGCATTCTCTGTCACTAGTTCAGGAGTTCCAACTGATACCAGCATGGAGAGAGAACTCCGTTCTCACAACAGTCCTGAGGGAAAGCTATTAACACAGCTATATTTTTTTAGAGTTTATTCGGACAGGCAATGGGAGCAGGGGGAGGGACAGAGGGAGAGAGAGAATCTCAAGCAGACTGCCCACTGAGTGCAGAGCCAAACATGGGGTTCCATCCCATGACCATGAGATCATGACCTGGGCTGAAATCAAGAGTTGGAAACTTAATCGACGGAACCATTCAGATGCCCTTTAACACTTGCTTTTTTTTTTTTTTTAAGATTTTATTTACTTGTCAGAGAAAGAGAGAGAGAGCGCGAGAGAGAGCATGAGAGCACACAAGCAAGGGGAGCAGCAGGCAGATGGAGAAGCAGACTCCCTGCTGAGCAGGGAGCCTGACACAGGGCTCAATCCCAGGACCCTGGGATCAACATCTGAGCTTAAGGCAGATGCTTAACCGACGGAGCCACCTAGGCATCCCAACACCCCTATGTTAAAGACAGAAAAATGGAGGCCCAGAAGTAAAATAAATCGCTCAAGGTATGCAGCTCTGTGTGGAGACCGATCTCTGACTAGAAGCCTCCTGTCATTACATAACCAAAGTACCAGCACGCCAGCGGCTCCCAGTACTGGTGGGAATCAGCAGAATGGGCTGCCTGGTTGGCTCCACTGGTAAGAGTGTACAACTCTTGGTCTTAGAGTTGTAAGTTCAGGCCCAACATTGGGTGTAGTAATTACTTAAAAACAAAATTTGAAAAAAAAAGAAAAGAAAAGAAAAGAAAAACAAAAAACAAACAAACAAAAAAAAACCCAGGATGTTGGGCTGTGAGTATTTACGGCAAACATATCACCACCTCCAAATCCTGCCCCTCCGGGCACAACTGCTACAGATGGGACCACAACGGGACTCATACTTCGGAGATTTCCAAACCTCTGATGTCCACTTGTGTGCATTTCTGTGGGAAATGGCCAAACATGCAGCCAAGAAAAGCAAACCAAGCATCTTGGGTTTGGCAGGGAGCGTGTCTTTGCTTGGCCAGTGACGTGCACAGCCCTCTCAATACCCTCTCAATTTCTGTTCCCCCCAGGTCACAATTTGCCACAGACGCTCCTTCCCTGGTATTGCCTCCAAAGCTTCACCCACGCGAAAGCTTTTCCCTTCTCTACCGCGGGGAAAGCTTGGCTGAAGGAGCCAGTGCCCAGCACGAATGAGAGGTGGGGGAGCCAGAGGGACAGCTGTGGAGGCGAGAACCGCAGCTGACGAGGGGAGGCCGTGGGCACCAAGCCTGCCACCCAGGTCCAGCCTTGAGCTGGAACGTGATTTCACGCTAAGTCCTGACCGTGTTGGCCCTCTAACTCCTTAGCTCTGGAACGAGAAGCCTGGCCTAGAATATCCTGAGGGTTATGCCCAACACAGGTTTTCTGGGATCTTCTATTTCTGCATCTGCCAGCTCAGGAAAGGAAGAGAAGGGGCGGATCTGGAGACGACCTGTGGGCAGAGAGAGGCCAGGCTGGTTTCACCACAGCTGGGGAGGGGACTCACGGCTGCTGGTTCAGCTCCAGGGACCTCAGGAAGAACGTCCGTGGGCCTTAGTGAGCCTGGAGAGAAGACCTGTACTTGGGCAAAGCTCTCACCATCAGGAACCAGGATGCTGGAACTCCAGTGTTTCTGGAGTAACCAAGGTCACACACTGGGAAGCAAGGACAGTGCTCTCTAGTCCCAGACCCGGAGGGCCCCGCTGAGATAGGACAGAACGGGACTGCTAATGCTCGGAGCTTCGAGCCCGGATGTTGTCCCCAAACCTGTTCTGACACCAGCGCACACAGACACGACTGGAGGCTTCACAGTAACACCCAAGCACATAAGACATGGAACCCTTCCTTGCGGGGCTGCATCCCTGCCTTGGAAGAAACCCAGTGTCCTTGAGACTCTTGCCGCAGCCAGACACGGCCTTATCACCAAAGTTCTCGCACATTTAGAGATCAGATTTTGAATCTACTTGCACTCTTCCAGAGAGTTCTGTACGTGGAAGTTTTGCCTGCAATTTCAGGGATTCTAAGGCCAAAAAGCCCATTCTTGGACTGTTATGGGGACACAAGGAGCTCCAGGAGCACGGAGTAAGAGCCTTCATTTAATTGCTTTTTGATCATCTTTAAGTAGCTTATTGTAAAAGTTTAAAGTTTTAATATCTAAGAAAACATGAAACTATAAATCTACCAAAACTTTGCACACATATCCACTATTTGGTAAACATCCTTCCAGATTTCTCAACACCCAAACATTCGCCCAAAGGAGGTTGTCCTACGCACAGTGACTATTTGCTCAGCGACCATTCTCCCCATGAACCACGCTTCGCGAGCTTCTTAAAGAGATCTTTAAAAGAACTCTAGGTTGACTGTCCAATCAGTACTCTGGAAAGGCTAAAGCTACTTGTGTTCTAGGGGCCCTTAACGGTGGGGCTTCTCTCGGGGGCCCTCCGCACAGAGGCTCGGGGCCAAAGGGTACCTCGCGGAAGCTGAGCTGGCCATCGAAGTCCTCGTCCACCTCCTTGATCATGTTTTTCAGGCCCAAGTGGGTCTGGGGGGCACCCAGCTTCTCCATCATCAGCTTCAGCTCCATCAGGTCAATGAAGCCATCCCGTCCAGCATCATACCTGCAGGGGCAAAGGAAGGATGCTAACAAGGGACCACCATGGCTAGGATCACGGGACACTTGACCATGGGACACAGGATGACAGGACACTTGGTCATAGGACACCTAATTCTTTTGGCCTCATTTACTGGAAAATAATGCAGTCACCTGCTGCTTGGCAGTGTCCAGCCGGGTCACAGGATCAGAAGGGACTCCCTTCTTGAAACGCCTTTGGGCACTGCACAACATGAT
This sequence comes from Mustela nigripes, assembly GCF_022355385.1. NCBI lineage: Eukaryota > Metazoa > Chordata > Mammalia > Carnivora > Mustelidae > Mustela > Mustela nigripes. The sequence continues at coordinate 39,719,113 of NC_081559.1, read as the reverse complement.
TCAAAGGGGATCTTGAACATAACAACACCGTTGTTGTTATGCCCTTTATCCCCTCAATGAGGCTGTAAGTTTCTTGAGGATGAAAAACATGCCCAGTTACCTTTATATCCCCCAGTTTGGGTCAGCAAACACTGACCAAACCTCCCGAGGCTGGGCAACAAGTCACAGAGCGAGCCTGGGCATCCCTGACATTCTCCCAGAGGACAATTCCAAAAGCTGTCCGTTGGGTCCCATTTTATTTATTTATTTGAGAGCAAGAAAGAGAGCAAGCACAGGAGGGAGCAGGGGGAGGAACACAAGGAGTCAGAGAAGCGGACTAGGGACCCCCTCGGGGCTCGATCCCGGGGCCCCTAGATCATGACCTGAGTCGAAATGGAGTAAGACACCCACCCAACTGAGCCACACAGATGCCCTTCTCCATTCATCCTTCTGCTTCTGGTCTCCTGCCCTGTGGCAGCTGGTCCCCACCCTTGCACGTGGTTATCCTGGCTCCAGCTCTCTGGTTTTATGCTTGACCCCATCATGCTCATCCAGCCTCCAGGTCCAAACGGTCACATCTGTGCAAGTGACTTCTGAGAGGGGACCAGGCTCTGCCCCGTTGCCTGGATTTTACCACAAAGCCAGCATCTCTGTTGGGTGTTCCTCTAGCCCCCGCTGCCCGGAAACAAACCCAGCTTCACCACAGTGGGGGGATCCTGGCCCTGCCCTCTACCCCTTGGTGCCTGAGCTGAGGGGAACCTTCTTCAGCCTTCTTTTCTCTGCTTTCTGCCAAACTGTCCACCCATTACTTCTCTACACACCTGGGCTGTGACAAAGTTTTCTCACAGAACCCTCTTCCCCTTCTCCCTTCAAGTCCTTCCCATTTTCTGCTCCTCAGGGATCCCTTGCTCTCCAGGTAAGAACACCTTGCATTAAAAAGCAAATCAGTTCAGGGGCGCCTGGGTGGCTCAGTGGGTTAAAGCCTCTGCTTTCGGCTCAGGTCATGATCTCAGGGTCCTGGGACTGAGTCCCGCATCGGGCTCTCTGCTCAGTGGGGAGCCTGCTTCCTCTTCTCTCTCTGCCTGCCTCTCTGCCTACTTATGATCTGTCAAATAAATAAATAAAATCTTAAAAAAAAAAAAAAAGGCAAATCAGTTCACAGTAGCCAAAAGACGAAACAACCCAGGTGTCCATTTTTGATGAACGGATAAACAAAATGCAGTATATCCATAATATGGTATATTTTTACAAAAGGATATTATTCATGATAAAAAGGAGGGAAAATCTGACACACACTACCTTGGGGAGGAACCCTAGCAACATTACGGCAGGCCTGAGATAAGCCAGACAGAAAAGGATAAATACTGTGTAACTGTGAGGGACGCAGAAAGTCAAAACGGAGACAAAAAGTAGAAAACAGTGGCTACCGGGACCTGGGGGAGTGACTGTTTCATGAGTTAGAATTTCAGTGTGGGATGAGAAAAAGGTCCAGAGAAAGATGCAGTGATGGTCACACAAGGGGGTGAATGTATACCAAACGGCCCACCTACACAGTCAAGGAGGCAAATTTTACATGTATTTTCCCCACAGTAAAAAGAGAGAAACCAATCCAGCTCCTTCACTATCTATATCCCCCACCCCGCCCTCCCAACAACAAAAACCCACCATTGTTGGCAGCCACACCACCACCCACCAAGGAATGCAGCCTGTGGGCAATCAGAAATCTAAGCCGGAGGGCTGGTGAAATTTTGAGGCCCACGTGGTCAGGCCGGAGATGAGGCCCAGAACTCCCCAGCGTGCTCTGTTCCAGCCTCAGCAGCCGACTCATGCCATTCCTCCCACCCTGAATGGACATCCCACCACCCGGCGGTCCTCAGTGGCCTTTCTGTACCCCAAGCTCAGGGAGCTGCCCCCTTCCTCCTCTGAGAGCCAACAGCCCCATTGTCAGTCCTCTAGCACTCAGTAGATGCCGCCTCCCCCTGCTGGGTATTTCCTAATGTAGCAGCTGTGTTCCCAAGATCCCAAATCCTGAAGGAAGGGAGCCACAGTCCTCCCAACCCTGTGACAGTCTTCTCCACTCCAGGCCGGCCCCACACATTGCGGGATGTGGGCCCAGTCAGTGGGGCGCACCCAAGAAGGTTAATGGACTTAAGACCCCATGCAAGGATGGGAGTGAGGGGAACTGGCCCTGGGAAACAGGCCACTGTCCTCCCATGATGCATTTCAACTTCCCAGAAACGTGCCCAAAGAGCAGAAAGAGCTGGGCTGTGGGTGTGGACATGACAGAGGAGGATATGAACCAGCACAGGGAAGAGCTTTCTGCAAAAAAGAGCCAACTAGAGTAAGACCTGAGGTAAGAAGAGCTCTTCCGAACAGGCTGGAGGGACAGCCTCTGCTACAAAGAGTTCTAGTCAAAATAAACAGGCTTTTTTAGTGTGGAACTTTCCAGAGCTTTTTCTTCATATGGTCATCTGAAACCTACCGCAGGGAAACAGAGAACACAGACTCATCTGATCACACAATCCTCTGTGTTCGGGAACTTTCCACTAGAAGAAGGCACATCTTGGCAACCTGGTGTCCCAAGGAAAACGCTTTGGGAAATGCCTCTTGAAAGAATTCAAGGTTAGGACAGTCAGTTAAACGACGACGATGGTACCAACTATGCTGGGATTTTGAATAAATGTCCTCTCCCCCGTGCGGGTCTCACCCAAGTTTGCAGAGAGGAGGAGCATCGGCGTGCAGAAGGGCATGCATCTAAGATGGGAATCGCTGGGGGCAAAAGCAAAAAGGGGTAAGGTCTCAACAGGAAGAGAAAGGGGAGCAGCGGAAAGCCTAGGTACGTGGGGGTGGGGAGGGTCCCAGAACCAGAGAGAAGCTGGAAAGGAGGAGGGAAGAACAGGTCAGGTAACACATAGGAATTGGTCCTCACCTAGCAGGGGAAGAACGGAGCAGGGTTCGCTGCTCACATAACCTTCAGCAAGTATGGCCTCCCCCAGCACAGTGGGGCTGTCACTGTGGGGTCATGCTCAGGCTGAGAAGTCAGCCTTCTCCTTCTCTTCTGGGGTTCTGACCCACACGAGTCAAGATTTGGAAAAGGGATGCCTGGGTGGCTCAGTCGGTTAAGCTTCTGCCTTCGGCTCAGGTCATGCATGGTCCTAGGGTCTTGGGATTGAGACCCACATCCCAAGACCCACATGGAGGAGTCTCCTATCTTGGCTCCTTACTCAGATGTGGGGAGTCTGCTTCTCTCCCCCACAACTATCCTTCCCCCTGTGCTCTCTCTCACATATACTCTCTCTCAAATAAATAAATAAAATCTTTTAAAAAGATTAAAAAATAAAAAATAAGTTTTGGAAAAACTTTCTTTTAGGCCCACAAGCCTGAAACATTCTCCAGGGCTACGAAAAAGGACAAGTACTTCAGAGAGGGCCTCCACAAAGTCTGGAAACAGGTTAAGGGAGTTTCTTTCTTTCTTTCTTTCTTTATTAAAGATTTTATTTATTTATTTGACAGAGAGAGAGGCAGGCAGAGAGAGGGGGGGAAGCAGGCTCCCCGCTGAGCAGAGAGCCCGATGCAGGGCTCGATCCCAGGACCCTGAGATCATGACCTGAGCTGAAGGCAGCGGCTCAACCCACTGAGCCACCCAGGTGCCCCAGGTTGGAGGAGTTTAAAGAAATCTTTCAACGGGCAGAAATCTTTCAGTGTGACAACTGTGGTTGGGTCAGGGCCTGGAAGAGAAGCCCAGGACCCCAGCGGGCAAGTCCCAGGGAGAGGGAAGGGCTCCAGCTACCGCCAGGCAGGCCTATCTGGCTGGTACAGCGGGCCATCCGCCTGGCACAGGAAGAAAGCCGGCGTGTAGATGTAGAAAGGACATCTCCAAAGCCGAGCAGGGCCGGGAAGAGTGGGGTTCACTCCCCGGGCCAGCAGGGGTAAGTCCAGGTGGGATCATGAAGTGACACGAGTGGTGTCCTCACCCCTCCCTGTGGAGCTGGGATTTATAACCGAGAAGGGCATCCCTCCCTCTTCACAGAGACCCTCTTTACAAGGGGTGGTCCATGGTCATTTCCTTCAGGGCCTGGCTTTGCAAGACAGGCAGGAAAAAGCCTCCCAGGGCCCCTTCGTCATCTTTTCTGTTGTTTCTGTTCCTCTCAAAGCGCCGTGGGGCTCAAAGTGCAGCTCAAGCTAACAGCTCCGACTGGTCAGCTCTGCGGTCCGCAGCGCTGTCTCACACGCCCATCCTTTCATCTTTACACCAGCCCTACGGAGAATTAACAGTCGCCGCCTGTGTTTCAGGTTTATCAAGCTCTTACTCCGCATTGGGCCGTGTGCAAAGCACCTCATTTAATCTGATAGCTCTGTGAAGTGGTCATTACTCACCCCCCTGGATAGATGGTGAAAAGCAGAAGAGTGCCATGAAGCCACTTCTTGAGGGTGAGAACGAACCTGGGACTTCCCAGCAGGCGCCTTGCTTTGCAGGAATGGTCACGGACTGAGTCTCCACTACCTGCCCCACAACTCGGCAGGGGTGGGGTGGGGTGGGGTAGGGTCCCTGGGCAGAGCGCACACTCAGTGTCCCCAACAAACCACTCGTGGGACTGTCCGATTTACACCTTTTACAATTTATACCTGAAGATCTGGCAGAAATGATAGGAGCCACATTGCTGAGTCCTGAACGTGCGTGGATTTTGGTCTCAAAGCATGGTGCAGGAGACCCCTCCCGCGTGGACAGGCATTCATTTCGGACCAAAAGAATATCAAGGTTGCCGTCTTACAAACATCTGCAGAAACAGTCCCACCAGGCAAGTCCTTCACATAAGTTTCCTCTGATTTAACCTTCCAGCACTGCTCTGAGGGATGGAGGACTGTCCAGCTTGAGAAGACCCTGGGGCCCATCGAGATCAACCAGCCCAAGGTCACTAGGACACCTCGCCTGATGCCTGAGCCCACAGCCTGTGCCCTGGGCCAAGCAACCCAGTCACGAGAATTACTTTGGGGCAGGGGAGCGGGGAGATAAGACTTGATATTCAGGCAGTCCTTACAGAATGGCAAGGTTGACCCTCAAAGCAGAGAGAAGATTCCTGGGAAAGTATGGTATTAAAAAGACAAAGGGCTTTCTGAAGCCTACAGGACTTCATTATCACATCTCAGGGTGGGGGTGGCTGCAGGAAGCTGGAGGTGAGGCCGGGGAGCAAAACAGCCATCTGAAGCCAGCTCAGTGCCCTTGTGCCACAAGCAGTCCAGCATGGAAGTCCATTAGACAAGGCCATGTGCAAACTGCCTAACTTACCCCTTTTCATGCCGGTGGGAAAGGTAAATGCATTTGGGTTTGTGTCCTGCATTCTGGAAACCTCCTTTGCCTCCTCCCCTGCCCTCAAGAAAATCACCTTCCTTTTGATGTGGAACCCAGCCCCATGGAAAGGGTACGGCACCCCAGAACAGCCTGCCCAGGCCAGACCCACGACCAAGACACCTCCCGCAGGTCCCCAACCCCCGCTACCCGGGACAGAAAGCCTTTGACACAATGGGGTGCGGGACCCGGGGCTTCAGGGAAACTGCAGGCCCATCTGGGGCTTGCGATCTCCCTACAAGCCTGGCCTAAACTGCATTCCCTTCCCTCTATTTCAAACCATCAAAATATTCCCTTTCCCTCCCCACAGTTTTGGTCTTTCGAATGCCTGCAGGCTGCTGGAGTCCCCTTAAGCCCTTGGCTCCTCCGCTACCAACCTCTTAGCTCCTAATACCAGTTTTTTGCAATCATTTAAATTTTAACCCAGATTTTTCTTATTGAAGACAAGCCAGGATAGTAAAGAAAAACCATCCAAAAACTCCAGCCCCTGCACCCTTGTTTGCCTCCTGGGGTTTCCTTCTAGCCGTCCTCTGAATTGGTGAACTTCTCCCATGTTTTTTGCCTTAACAGATCCTCAGTCCCTGTCATCTTGATACTCTCCAGCATCTGCTGCTAGGGAGGGACTCTAGTCTCATCAGGCCTGGGGATAGCCCTGCAGACATGGCGGGCATCAACACCCAAGCCTGCCACCTGCTTGGGGAGATATTTGGCAGGGAGATAACACACCTACACTCCCCGCACCCCGGGCACCCCATGGGCAGCCAAGGAGAGGGAGCTATTTTTAAAAGGACTACCTGTCTGCAGCCATGAAGAGGGAGACGGCTTGCAGGGCCCCAGCTCTGAAGAGCGGCCCTCTCTCGAGTGGGCCTCACACAGCTGTCAACGTCTTCAGCATTCTGGGTGAAACCCAAAGGTACAGCCGGCCGAGGCCCCTTATGCAGAATCTCCTGGAAGCCCGTGCTCAGTGCCAGCCCAGCCCAGGCTGTGTGAGGCCCAGTCTCTTGCCAGGGCTTACTCTGAACGGCTCTGTACTGACCGGGGCTCTGTGCTGACTGGGCCGTCCCTGGATGGGGGAGTGGGTGGAGGGGAATGGGCTGAGACCCTTTACCCAGCATGCCCACCTCTGTGGTTACCCAGGGCCTGGGAAGGTGCCTGGACTGGCCCCAGCGTAGGTCCATTAGTAAAGGGGACAAGGGGACAGGGGCCGGTGTCCCGTGTCCACCGGGCACTTGGCCCCTCCGGGTTCCATGAATCACTTGCTCTCTCAGCTTCCACTGGGCAGAGCCCCTGGGTTTTCTTGGTTTTCCCTTCACCAGAATAATCCTGCCAATAAGGAAAAAAGAAGCCAGCCGCCTTTGTCTGCCAGAGGCTCAGCCATTAGAAACTCCCCAGGGATCCCAGCCCAGCCGAGAGCAATGGGGGGGGGGGGGGGGGTTCGCAGGAGGATGGCAGTGCCCCAGAAAATGTCTCAGTGTTGAGAGGCTTGCCTCTGTTCCAGTACACTGGAACTTCCCTGCTTTTCTTTTACACAGAAAGGCCTTGAATGGAAATCAAGCGCGGCCTTTTCCAGCAGGCAGGCACCAGCGACTCTGGGTGTGGTCCCCAGACCAAGGCCTCAAGGTCACCCAGGATTGTTAGAAATGTAGAATCCCGGCCTGCCCCAGCCAGGCTGAATTAAACACATACATTTTCACAATACCCTGTGGTGCCCAGGCACTTTCAAGTCAGAGAAAGACACAGTGTCAGACTATCCCCAAAGCCAGGGGCCTTTCTGGGGGCGCTCTGGTTCTCTGGGTTGGGTGTCTTGAACTGTGCCTTTCCAGAGGAGTCTCAGGATGGCCCAAGGTCACAGGACTGTCATTGCTCTTCCAAATCTCCCTCATTGCTCTGTTCTCTGAGGTTCTGGTTTCCTATCCTTGGAGGATCCTCTCTGGCTGCCAAGTCATGGGCTCTCCCTTCCTTCCTTCTTTCCTACCCTCCTTCCTCCTTCCGTCCTTCCCTCCGATTTGCTACAGGCTGGGAGCAGGCCCAGAAACCACATCTCCAAGTGTTACAAGTATATGCGAAGTAAGAATAAGCAGGCCCCCAGGAAGGCTGGGGGAGCAGGTACAACAACGCCACGGGGACTCTGAGGGTTAAGTCTGCATAAAAGCTTGAGCCCAGAGTCTTTGATTTCCAATCAGTTCCTGGCTCCCCATTCCATTCATCTGTGCTCCCTCACCACCTGGCTCCCGTCTACCTGGGGCCTCTCCAGAGCAGAAGAGCACAAAGACCGGTCCCAGCGGGCAGGCAGATGTACAAAGAGGCTGTTGAGCACTGATCTGGCCGGAACTTGGGCAGAGCTGGAGTGGAGGGAGGCGGTCGGCACAGAGGAGCAGGAACTAACAGGAAACAGAGTGCAGAGCCAAGAGAGGGAGCCACTGTCAGGAGTCCAGAGGTGCTAGGATGTCCCAGAAGGGGGTGGTGGTGGCGTGGAACCAACTCCCAGGGGGCATTCTGAGAGTTCTGTGTCTTCCTAAGGGCAGTGGGGTTGGGGGGGGGATGGGAGCCACCTCCAAAAGAATTGGAACCAGAGAAGCGACATCAGAAGGCTGCTTCTTCAGAAAGACCTCTCAGCTCAGGGTATGGTTTGGACTTTTCCCATAAAAGGGGAGGGGGGCGGTGAGTGCAAGCTTTGTTATAGGGGCTCACTTTGAGCAAACATCCTTCCTTTTCTGGTAGAGGCCAGCCTCTCTGCGGGTGGTAGGAGGCCAGTGGAGGCCGGGTCCCTCCCACCCATCAGCCATGCCACCCTGCAGCCTCGGTTCGGACACAGTGTCCGGCAGTTCATAAAGGAAGGTGGGGAAGCAGGACAGAGAGGTATTGGGCCACCCACTGTGTGCGCCGCACCTCACGAAACAGCAGAGGGGAGGCAGTGCCTTCAAGAGGACCCAGGACATCTATTTTGTCCCAAATGGATGGCAGGGGAGTACACGGCCCCTGCCAGGGACCGCCCTGTGGATTCAGGAAGAGTGGGCAGGGAATGACCTCAGAGTAGGGCTGCTCACTCTACCTAGGTCCTCCCCACCCAGTAGGGGCACACAGGGAGGTTTCAGCTACATGCAAATTCTCCGGCTGATGCCAGAAGCCCAGCATGGAAACAAAGCAACCGGAATCCCATGACCATCCTCAAGGGAACATGCCAGTGACAGGGAGACAATAGGTCAGCAGTGCAAAGTCCTCTGGCCACATTGAAGGCACCGATGCCAAGAACCCTCTGAGCTGGTGAGGGCTTGGCCTCGGAAAGTCGGACTCAGCAACACCAATGTAACAGGCACAGTCTGGTCCATTAGAGTTCGGGGGCTCCTCCCAAGGACAGCGAAAGACAGCAGTGGCCGGGAGCGTGTTCCCCAGGTCATGGTCCCCTGGTGCAAAGCCCTGGTAACACTGTATGATGTGTGTCTCCGGGTGAGTTACTCTAACTCTCTGGGCTCGCTTGTTTTTGGCTGATAATATGATAATATCTCGTTAAGTAAAAGACCCTAATCCTGGGGGTCTCCCCTTGGTTCTTCAGAAACGGGGACACCCTTGCTGGGCTTGGGTCAAGGGCAGGTGGCTGGGGACTCCGTTTGGGAACAGGGAGTGGAGTGAGTGGATCTGGGAATTTAAAGTTCCAGGCAATCCATCCAGAAAGGAGAGGGAAGAGGAGCAGTGTGGTGAGGGCAGGGCTCTGGCGTCCCATAGGACGTCTCAAGTGGCATTTGGCCTCCCATGGGAAGCCTGCCCTGAGCAATCCCCAGTAGACGCAGCAGGGAGGCCAAAACAGTTCTTCTGAGCAGGAATGTCAAAATGACCAAGGGTCAGTTCTTTGCTGCAAGGGTACGGTCATGGGGTGCCTCCCCTCAGTTCCCAACACTTCCTATAAAAGTTCTGAGCGGCTGGGAACAAGGCCAGACATGCCCCTGGAAACTTAATTCTCCTTGGAATTCCCAAGAGCCTTGTGGATCTCGGGGGACGTTTCCCCCAAATGACCCAGGGTTTCCACACCAACTTGGTCAGGCCTGCGGCAGCCCCGGCAGTGCCCCACCCCTCCTCCACCCTCAAACCCAGGAGTCAGAGAGACAGACAGATGGCAGGGGGAGGCCCTGAGGGAAGTGGAGGCCCGAGGCCCCAGGCCCAACCCAAGTGGACGATGGGGGACTCGGCTGTCCCTCCAAACAGGAAGGAAAAAACACCAGGGCTGGCAGCCTCTGGACCCCAGGGTCTCCCATCTCCACTGCACTACTTCCCTGCCAGCCAATCCTTTCCCTGTGTCCCTCTGCTGGGCTGGAACCACCTTAAATCCAGCAGCCCTTCCGGGGGCCAAGGGACCTACAGGCCCTCAGTGGAAAAAACATGGGGCTGGTACCAGCAGACCTAATTCAGGCTCTGCCTGCATGCTGAGTGGTCACACGATCTTGGGGGCAACCTGAGAATGTGGTCACTTACCTGTTTCCACATCTCACTTACAGACGCCTGTGTCTGTGTGGCTCATGGTCAGTGGCACTGTTGGAAGGAATGCCCCACCACCACCACGGCCGAGGGCTGCAAAGCACCCCAGAGGCAGCACTTAGGGCCACAGGGCAGCAGCTCGAGGCAGAGCTCAGACCCCTCTTCAGAGGTCAAGGCAACCCTGCCCTCGCCCTGGGCTGCCCCTAAGGTGGGCAGCCGGATTACAAGTATTTAGCCACATTCAAGGATTGGTCTCTGCTTTCCCAGGGCAAACACCATGAAAGGGAGGGGAACGTCACGAGAATCAACCATGATTAAGTGCAATCGACTAGAAATTGGGGGGTATGAGAGAGTCGCGGGGAAGGGACAGGCAACAGACCAGTTAAGAGTGGAGCCAGCTGGGGCCAGCCTTGCAGTATCATGAGGAGCCTGAACCTTATCCCTTGAGCAACTGGGAGCTACTGAATGCTCTATGTTGTCCCCCACCACACACACACACACACACACACACACACACACAGAGGGAAGCAAGGTAATGAGATTTGGGCTCTGGCAAAAGGTTACAACATGGAAGAGGGACGGGGTAGGCCAGCTGCCCCAAGCCAGGTGGTCAGGAAGCCGACAAAGGCTATGCCACCCCCGGCCCGGCCTGGTTATGCAAGGGAGGGCGTCAAGGATGGCTGAGGTTTGGAGCCTGAGATGATGGCTGGGGGTAGGGGCAGGAGGTGGTAATGACACTGAGAGGCTAGTGGCACAGGGAACAAGAGTATAGCCTTTCTGGGTTCGAAGCCCAGTTCCGCCACTTACATGATGTGAGATGCTAGGCAAGTGACCTAGTTTCTCTCTGCCTCAGTGTCACCATCTGTGAAATGGGGGATGATAAGTGTACCGACCTCACAGTGTTATGCTATGTAAAGGCTAAGAGAAGTGCCTGCACACCATAGGTACTTGACAAGTGGGGGCCATTCAGTGTTTTGGGGGGAGGCTGGTGATCAATAAAGCTGACCATTATAGGGTGGGGTGGAGGAAGCATGAGACCTTTAGGGAGGGGACAGAGACCCTGTCATGGAGGCCAAGAAGGGCAGGGCTGGGGAGAATTGGGGTCCAGTGCTTCTCCAAGGCCAAGCAGAGCTCACCAGGTCCCCCTGGGCATAGAACTGGGACGGTCAGCAGCACGTCTTGTCAGTAGAGGGTTGATGCCAGGCCTGCTGTCCCAGGCCCAGCAGTGTTCCCTGAGCAGTATCGGGTGCCTGGAGTCCACCTCAGAGATGTCTAACCCCAGAGCTGACATCAGCTTCAGCCTCGGCCCATCCTTCCCACTGGGAAGGAGCAGAGGGGCAAGCCCCAGAGACACAGATTGTAGGTTCTGGACAATGTCCTCCTACTTCCTGCAAATATGACCCAAGCTGGCAGAAGGCAAACCATGGACTGCCCACCCCGAGGCAGTGATGCAGAGGGACAGATCACTCTTCATTTCAGAATCAGATAGCAATGACACTACTCTTCATTTCAGAATCAGACCCCAGTGCAACCGGAAGGAGTCCACCACTCCTGGCCCTGTTCCCCACCCCCAGCCCCACCCCAACTCCCAAGGCTCTGCCTGGCCTGGAACCAGGAACTGGCACAAGGAGGCTGCCACTGGTGCTGGCAACCCAGCCTTTACCTCCAAAACCAAAGAATTTACCTCCATCCTGCAACACATGGGGACAGCCAGGCTAACACTGAAAGACCATATAACAAGGCCTGGATACCCCTCCACGTACTCAACCACCCCTCGCACAAGAGAGGGGACCTTAGCAACATAATACGAGGGGCCGCTAAAAGAAAGGAGACACATCAACGCCTGTGACTCCCAACCAAGATGGTGGCTGGCTCCACCATTCACTGCAGCATTCACTGTCTCTCCACCTGGAGACCCTTCTAAAAGGAGAAGAAATCAGAGATACAACAGTCATGATGATAAAAAGAATACAGGGAGCCTGGGGAGGGGGCTTGGGATCCCCAAACAGTCCTCAGAGACAAAAAGCAGACTAGGAATGTAATGGGTGATTCTGCCCAAGGAAGCCAGCTGGGCCCTCCAAACCCAGAGGCAAGGTGGCTGCGCTCAGCCAAGCTCTTTGTCAGGTGGAAGGGTGACCTGGGGCAAAAGTAGGAGCTTTCTGAAAGCTGGCCTAGCGGACAGCTGACACAGACACATCTCCCTCCCAACCCCAAATACACAATATTCTTAGCTGCCAGGGATCTACAACCACAGGCAAAGAGACAGATCAAAGGCGCTCTTGATTAAAATGGCAACAGCAAGTGTCCCAGAGCAAAGACCTCTACATTCAGGCCCAGAGCCCCTAGTAATGGGCTGCTTCCAGTCTGGTCTCCAGATCCCAAGCCTGATTCTGAAAGCCCCTCCCACACATACAAAAACAAAGACAGACACAAGAAAGCCATGGTCAGGGAAAGGCCCAAAAGGAGCACTCTTGGGCCCCACTCCTCCCTTCCAGAACCCCCACTTTGGCCAGGTGCCTGCCCCTCAGGGAAGGGCAGTCACTGACTGGTGGGCCCATGACCCAGTGCCAGCCCAGGGGATGCCAGGGACTGGCTTACAGGATCCGCCTGGGAAAGACCTCCTCATTGTTTGGAAGGCCCACAGGTCTTTCCTGCCCCTGACTTTGTCATGGCTATGTAGGACCTGGGGAGCTCCCATCTTGCCGCTGGCCCCCTGATGAAGGCAATACCAGGACTGGAGGGGTGCAGCAGGCCGGACCCATGGCTCGGACAGTAGCAGCCAAGCATGCCCAAGGGCCACCCTTGTCTTCTAGACTCCCCGTTATACGAGATGATTCTTCACCGATGAGCTCGGGGCAGGGTTTTCCATCACGGGAACCAAAGGCCTCCCGACTCACACGAAGAGAAAGGCACAGATAGTCTCAGCACGAGCCTTCAGGACTTGGTACCTAATCTGATGGGGGGGACCCCTTAGAAGAGAACACCATCAGGCTTCCACTCTCCAAGTTACAGTATCTTCATTATATTCCAAGAGATTCTGAACAGGGACATCATACTTCTACAACAAGTTTTTCCCTGTACTTGTGAGATTCTGGTCTGTTCCCTCGAGACCAGTGGGTCTCAGCTTCGGGGAAATGGGCCTTAAACCCCATGGAGAAGCCGGATCCCCTCAGCAAAGAAGTACCTGCACCTGGAGACATGATCTCAGGGGGCCCCAAGATCTGAGGTGAAGAGCTCCTCCTGCTCTAGCCACGGGGCTCAGGAAGGGCAGACGCCCAAGGCCAAAGTCTCTGCCACCCACTTAGCTTTGGCTTTTCCTTTTCATCTGGAGTTTTTAAGTCTTTCCAGGGCTTGTCCACAGCCTAGCCCAAATACCTTGGACCACCTCTCAGGAGAATTAACACCCAGGCAGCCCTTCCTAGGGAACAGTGTTGCACCGGGGACCCCAGCTGTGGGGGTGCCAGCTGCCGGCCCGCTCTGCTGGCAAAGAACAGGGTGGCCATTTGTGGCCAGGCAGGGCTCCAGGCTCTCTCCTCCGTCCCCTTCGGCTTTTGCCTCTTTTTCCCTCAGGCCCTGAGCCTGCTTCAGGAAGCGAAACCCAGGAAGGGCATGAGAGAGACCAGCCCAGATTCCCAGGGCTTGGGATTCAGAGGACTCCAGAGGGACTTAAACGCCTAGAACAGGGCCTGGTGAACTACAGCCTGCAGGCCAAATCCCGTTGCCCAAGTCTGACTGGAGCAGGGCTTACTGGTGGGTATTGTGAACGGCTGCTTCTGCCTCACAGTGGCAGCAGGGACCCGAGGACCCACAGGCCAAACACTTTTACTGTCTGACCCCTTCCTGAAGGAGTCTGCCCAGCAGGGGCCTTGAGGACACTAGAAGGTCATACAGTCCATCCCCTAGCCTCCCAAAGTCCCAGCCCAAGAAGTCAGACCACCTGCATCCCACTGAAGCCCCAGAGAAAAGGGCTGAACACCTTCCAGACAATTCTTTCCATTTCTCAGCAACTCCAACCATGAGAAAACTTTTTTCTCCACAATGAACCGAAGCTGGAGTCTCTTCTCTGGTGGGTCCCCACCGTGGTCAGGTGGGTCCCCACCGTGCTCCAAGCTGTCGGCCACCACCCTCCTTCTCGAGGACCCTCAATGCCTGGGCCTTCAGTGCTTCTCTGTCAAGGACCTGGATCCCCTCCCAGACCTGGCTGGCTGCACTTCCCTGGCTATGTGTCCAGAAAGACCAAGACCTTCCCTGAACGCAGCAGCCCAGGGCCCCCCAGCATCTTCATGGGAAGCTGCTAGGCCCCACGAAGTATCTTGCACAGGCGTGGTGGATGACTTTTCCAGGACCTGCATTCCTCCCTGTCAAGCGGCATCACTGAAATCAGGCTCCCTGATTTCTTAAGTTTATTTAAGCTTCTCAAGGGCAGTGACTCTTCCAGATCGGTCTGTATAACCTGGCCCGGCAGGTGCTTCGCTGAATGAATGGTGACGAGTTCAGCCACAGTAGGTTAAGAAGGAGGCTCACCATCACCATCGTCACCATCGTCACAGTACCACCATGGATTACAGTGAACGAAAGTATAGATCATGGGAGACCAGAGCTGGGAACACAGGGGAAGGCATCACAAAAGGTCACACAGCCTCGGAACCAATGAATCCACGTCTGGGGTCCATTTTCTTGGCAGGTTGCTGACCACAAGGCAGGTTCCATCCTGCAGGATGGTGTGGTCTTTGCCTCAACGACTCAGAGGCCCCTGCCCATGGGCCTTCCAAGGAGCACCTAGGACTTAGGACCAACAGCGCTCTTTGATCACCAACAATGAGGGACACAGGAACCGAAAGAGGCTCTAGGGGCCGGACTACATCATGCAGGGGACACGAGCACTGAGTGTGCGAGGGGGGAGCGTGAACGAGAGCATGCGTGTCAGCACATGCAAACGCACGTGCAAAGGTGCACAAAAGGCATAGATCTTCATGAAGCAGGAAACTGAAGGCAGACGTGTGCCAAACCTAGAGCCCTAGAGCAGGTGCTGGGCTCCTCCACAGAGCATCTCCCCCCTGGGTCACTGACTGGCCTGGCTGCCACAGCTCCCAAGACCCCAGCAGCTCAGCGCACGTTTAGGGACCCACTGGCTCGGCAGCATCCTGAACCAGAGGCAGCATAGCCCAGGGGAAATCGGACCCTCCTTCAACCCCACAGAAAAAGGGATTTTTTTTTTTTTGTATCTTTTTTTAAGATTTTATTTATTTATTTGACAGAGAGAGATCATAAGTAGGCAGAGAGAGTGAGAGGGAAGCAGGTTCCCCGCCGAGCAGAGAGTCCGATGCGGGACTCGATCCCAGGACCCTGAGACCATGACCCGAGCCGAAGGCAGTGGCCTAAGCCACTGAGCCACCCAGGCGCCCCGAGAAAGGGATTTCTATTTACCCGCTGGACTCGGGGCCCAACAGGGCTAGAGTATACATGAAGTTGGAGTCCCCTAGACCTCACAGCTTTGAAAGGAGGCACCTGTAACCTGAGCATATGAGGGAGAAAGGGGAAAGGATATTTTTTGCATAATGCAAGATTTTAATAACTCACTGAATTTCAACTTCGATCGCTCCTGTTTCAAATCCCTCTTATTCAAATTCTCATTGCATGGGAAGGCTCCTTAAGGATGGTGAAGGAGCCTCCCCAGAGAGAGACCTGGGGAGCAGGGAAGGAGGAAGAAACGCCCCGCAGATGTCTCATAGCCAGAACTGGGCACACCCTTCCAGCCCCCCATCCAAGGCAAGCCCAGGGAAACAACCGTACTTGAAGGGATCTAAGAAACAGTTCTAGTTTCTAGTCAAGGTGCCTTTTGTGCCGGAAGCTGAGGCCTCAAAGCAGAAGCCAGCCAGAGTTCTGGCTGAATGCTCCCCAGGAATTCCAAAGAGCCCAGGGTTCTCACGCCTCACCCTAGGCAGCCAGAGTTTAAGGCTGCAAAAGCCAGTGGAGGTGAGGGAATGTCAAATAGAAGGCAGGTCACTATGGACCGAAGCAGCAATCAGGAGATGGAAGCTCTTGCCTTTCTCTAAAGGCGGAGAAAAGCACCGAAATTCGAGATTCCTTTTATTTTCATGCACCTTCCCCATCTTCCAAGTCAATTCACTCAAAAGATGCACCTTGGGGCGCCTGGGTGGCTCAGTGGGTTAAGCCTCTGCCTTCGGCTCAGGTCATGATCCCAGGATCCTGGGATGGAGTCCCAACTGGCTCTCTGCTCAGCAGGGAGCCTGCTTCCCCCTCTATCTCTGCCTGCTGCTCTGCCTACTTGTGATCTCGCTCTCTCGCTCTCTCTCTTAAATAAATAAATAAAATCTTTAAAAAAAAGATGCACCTGAGGGTGGATCCGCTGGTCCGCTCTCTCTCCTCCTCCTACCCTTCCTCTTCCCTCTCTTCCTCTTCTCCAGTAAACCTCCTCGACTTCATCTCTACAGCAAATGCCTCCCCTTCAAGTCTACACCCCTTTCTCCCTCCCTAGTTCCATAATATCCTTGCCCTTCCCCAGGCTCAGCCGGGATGGGCTCAGCCCTGATGTGGTGTCCGGAGGGCAGTTATGACATCACCAGCTCGGATGCTCCATAAAAGGACAGCTCTCTCAGAGCCAAATGCTCTTCTTCCCACCCTCTCTTTGGGGAACTGGAGATTAGAGCATAGCTACAAAGACATCACAGGCACATTTCCAGATTGCTGCATTTGGGTCCTGCCCTTCAGGGGCTGCCTCCCCCACCCCCATACCTCCCTCTGCGAGAGGCCCCTGGAGAAGCCTGGGGGGTAATTAAAGTTTCCTATCTAGCCTTAACCTCCACCAGCTCGCCTTACAGCCCTGGACACACACACACAGAGTCAGTTTCTTCTGGGCCTTCTCGTTGTTCATTTAAAATCAGGCCACTGTTCTCTTGGCTCGGGCTATCCAGTAACACACTTGGATATGAAGAGGGAACTTTCTCTGGCCAGGCGGATGATGGCTCTGGCTTCCCACACCCACTCGAAAATTCTCTTCCTCCTACAACACACCATTTGGGAGCCAGGCTCAGGTGTGCAGGAGGCCCTAAGGATACAAAGACAAGTGACTCCTCCAGCCCAAGACCCCAACACGCTCACAGCCTGGGGAGGACCCAGTTTTTTCCCCAAGCCTTGATAATGTAAGATATTCCTAAGCAACACTTTCTCTTCTCTTTTTTCTTTAGCCTTTCTTTCTTTCTTTCTTTCTTTCTTTCTTTCTTTCTTTCTTTCTTTCTTTCTTTCTTTTCTTTTCTTTCTTTTCCCTCCATCCCTCCCTTCCTTTTCTTCCCTTTCTTTCTTCCCTTTCTTCCTTTCCTTTCCTTCTCTTTTTATTTTAGCGAAACACTTTCAAATAGGAAAATCAAATGTAGAAGATCAAAGCCCGTCCTGCGGTATCTACATGAATCCCTCTCTTTTTCTCTCTCTCTCTCTCTCACCCTGAACAAAAAGAATGGGCATACTTTCTACCCATCAAGTCAGGTTCTGAGTGAACTAAGGCGACATCAGAGCCTGGATCTAGAAACTCAGATTAAACAGGAATTCGGCGGTTGGGTTTTCTCCACTAGTTTTGTGTTTGTAGTTAGATGGCCACTCCATGTCATTGGGATGGGGCTTTGGGAACACAAACCCTCCTTCTGCTGGGGGTTGGGAATCATGCTGGCTTTAAGGCTCTGACATGCCCAAATGTGGGGGCTTCTCTCTCTTGCCCCCTACTCCCTTCACTCTTAGGGCCACATGGACTGGGGAACTCTGCTCAATTGTAGTAACAGGTTGAACCACCACCACCACCACCACTTCACCGACACTCGGACCCTCAGACTGTGATCTTGTCTGGAAATAGGATCATCACAGATGTAATAAATTAAACGCAGATGAAGTCATCCTAGATCAGGGCGGGCCCTAAATCCACTGGCTAGTGTCCTGACATCATCAAGATCAAGAACACTTGAGCAGACACTAGCAAGGTGGAGTTGTCCAGGCGCCTGTAAAGCTGAGGGCTGCCAAGGCCTGCCGGTGACCACCACAAGCTACAAGAGGCACAGAATTCTTCTCCTGAGCTCCATAGCTAGCCGAGCCCTGCTGACACCCTGCGTTCAGGTGCCAACCTCCAGGAGGCGGGAGAATATGTTCACACTGTTTAAAGTCCCAGAGTTACGGTGATCTGGTCCCAGCAGCCCTAGGATACTCCTCCACTCCCCCAGCAGTGGCTAAGTAACCCCCACCCACAGAGCCTGGAAAGGCAGTAAGGGAGGGCACAGCCCCCCACAGAACCACTCACTCAGCAGGCGGCCAGGCTGCTGCACTCCAGCTCCAACTGAAAGGGAAATCAACTTCAGAGGATAATTCAGACACTGCAAAGTGGTTTTGAATTTTTTTTTTTTTTTTTAAGATTTTATATATTTAGGGGCACCTGGGTGGCTCAGTTGGTTAGGCCTCTGCCTTCAGCTCAGGTCATGATCCCAGTGTCCTGGGATGGAGTCCCACATAGGGCTCCCTGCTCAGTGGGGAGCCTGCTTCTCCTTCTCCCTCTGCCCCGCCACCCCCAGCCTGCGCCTTGTGTTTTCTGGCTCAAATAAATAAGTAAAATATTCAGGAAAAAAAAAAAGATTGTATATATTTATGTGTCTAAGAGAGAGCACAAGTGGGAGGGTTGTCCAGAGGGAGAGGGAGAAACAGACTCCCCGGTGAGCAAGGAGCCCAACGGGGGCGGGAGGGCTCAATCCCAGGACCCGGAGATCACAACCTGAGCCAAAGGCAGACACTTAACAGACTGAGCCACCCAGGCGCCCCTGGTTTTGAATTATTAAGCAAAAGAGGACAACACAAAATTTGCACATCCACCAGAATGACAGGGGTGTGACCCTCTAAAACTGAGTGACACAAACCTCCAGGGCCCTCACCGTGGGCCTGGAATCAAGCTAACTGCTTCACATGCATGAGCTTATTTAATCCCCACAGTAACCCCATGAGGCCCATACTATTTCACCCTCACTTGACAGGAGGGGAAACTGAGGAACAGAGCTTTTTAAGTCACCTTCCTGGTAGCAAGTCGTAAGAGCCCGCGTCTAAACCCAGGAAGCCTGGCTCTGCGTGCCTGCTCTTCCCAGCTTCGGTACTGCTCCTACAGTGGGTTAAGTTTGGAAAGCAAGCTGGGATTTTTAACACACTTTCGCTTTTATTTATTTATGCAAAGAAAAGCGAAGGAAAAAAGGGAAAGGGATGAAGAGGCCACGCTTTGACTGGGGGCAAAGCAGGAAATGACCAGCACCAGCAGGATGGATGCAGAGCTGACACCCTCACAGGGCAGGGAGGAGAATCAGGGACGGGTCAGATGGGCAGGGCTCCTCCTGGCAACAAAGGAGCCTGGGAGACCCCAGTAAGGGGTTTCCTGGCCCTGCCCTCAGGGAGGGGCCAAGGCAACTGCAGCTAGGGGTCCATGCAGGAGTGCGCGTGGGGTCAGAGGACCTCCCTATGCATAGTTGAAAAGTTGCTGGGGGTTTTTTCGTTGGTTTGTTTTTTTTTGTTTTTTTTTGTTTTTTAAGTCATGCAGGTCAGCAGGGAGAAGCACCCTTGAAAGAGGGCCAGCAGGGAATCAGGGCTGGGCCATGAGGATAGTCCATAGCCTAGAGTCACTGCCACATGCTGAGCCAGGTTGGAAGGAGCCAGGTAAGGAATCTCCCAACCTAGGGCCCGCTGACTCTGGCGGGGTAGGGACGGCTGCGTCCCAGCTGCCCCGGTAGTGGGAGAAACAGGCAGGCACTTGCAGAGGGAAAACCAAGGAGCTCAGAGACTGGCTGCTGAGTTTGTGGAAGCTCAGGGGGGTTGGGGCCATGCAATCTGTGTCTCTGGGGAGCATGGGGAGCCTGAAGCTGGGGCAAGGCACAGGGACACAGGGCTGGAGCCAATGTGAATGCCTGGTCTGCAGCAAAGGGCTCTCCCCTTCTAGATCACATGCCATCTCAGAAGGTCACCCATTCATCTCCCCAAAACCCACCGAAAGGAACAACTGCCCCCATTCTGATGACAGGATACAAGTGTTTAAACAACTTCCCCACCACCAACAGTCACAGCTAAGGACCCTGGAATAAAGGGTCTATGTCCCCACCCTGCCCGCACTCCTGATGCATAACTGGGTCTTGACACCAGGTTCAGGGGGCCTTTTCCAAACATGTGGGAAAAGAATGGCAGCATTTTCCAGGGGCAGCAGCTACCTGCCCCTCACAGGAGGCCGTTGTGCCCATCTTACCAGTAGCAGAACCAAGACTTAGAAGGGTAATGAGGCTCACCCAGGGTCACAGAGCCTAGGCCCCGGCAGCCCTATGTCTGTCGGAATCCAAAGGTGACACTATTTCCCCTGCCTCACTGGTGTCTCTGGCTATGGCTCAGCTGACTCTAACCAGAGGGGCTGCTCTGCCTCTCCAGCCTTCCGGACACAAGGGGGTGATTCCTAGGAAGGCTTCTGGGCACCAGCTTGGGCCTCAGACCCCACTCCCTGATGACAGGAGCTGCCCATCTGGGCACAGCTCAGTCATGGCCAGAGGGGAACAAAGCAGCAGGCCTGAGCCTGCCCACACTCTGGGTTCAAGATGACCTATGAAGGTCATTCACAGCAAACCAGCACTTGACCATCCTCCCTCTGCAAGAGCCCCAAGGGAGCCTGTGAAAGCCAGTCTTCCCCACCTCCAAGCCCTGGTGGCTAAGGGTGGGGCACGTGGCTCAGGCCTGGCCAATGGCAGCCACAAATTCCCCGGGCCACAGCAATTGGTTCAGAGCCAATAAGAAACAATAGTAAAGCTAAAAAGAGAGACACACACACAATAAAGCCTTTGCTGTGGTCACTCTTGCCCTCTGGACTTACTGGAGCTGCTGTGGCCAGCCTGCCACCACCTGGCATAGTAAGCCACCTGAGAATGGGGACAACACAGAGAGGAAGCTGGCTTGAGAAAATGAGAAACAGCACTGATAGCATCATCTGAGCACCATGTAGGTCCAACCATACCTGACACCAACTGCGAACCAATTAACCTCCCTTTTTGTTTACTCTGATTTTGGTTAAAGGTGACAAAAACCCCACAATTTCAAGGGGTGCCTGGGTGGCTTAGTCAGTTAAGCATCTGCCTTCGGCTCGGGTCATGATCCCAGGGTCCTGGGATTGAGCCCCGCATCAGGCTCCCTGTGGTCCAGAAACCTGCTTCTCCCTCTCCCTCTCCCACTGCGTGTGTTCCATCTCTCGCCCTGTATCTCTTTGTCAAATAAATAAAATCTTTTAAAAAACAAAACAAAAAAAAAAACGCAACCTCAAATTCTGCCTTATACCACAGGTCCAGAGAGCTAACATGTAGTGCCACACACAGGCTGGGACCCTAGACCACACACTGCTGTCCCTTTAGCTTGACCCTGTTTCTTCACGGATACCACCATGCCTAAAGACCCTGTGTGGACTCCCTGTATTACCCTTGGGCAGTGCATAAATAAACTTACCCTTTCAAAGATGTTCTGCAGGAAAAAAAAAGCAAAAGCATAAATAAAGTAGCCCAAGTCACCTCAAAGCAACCTGAGGACGGTGGTCCCCAAGACGCATCCCCCTCCCCCCAGTCCAGCTGGACTGTGAGGAACTGCTGGGACATGGGAGCAAAGGAGCCAGAGGAGCCCTGACGAGAAAGAAACCAAAGGGGACCCACAAACCATTCACCCACTGCTTTTCCATCTCCACCCCAGGCCAATTTTTATTTTTTTTTTCATTTGCCAAAACTCAGCTTCCTTAATTACCCAAACTAGACCCACCAGGTGTGAACACCACAGGACAGTGCCTGGAAGCCAGGGAAATCAGGTTGTCAGGGAGGCAGGGAGGCTCCGGGTGCCAGCCTCCGCTGACCTCCACAGAGGCCGAGGCTGGACGAGAGCCCAGCCTCAAGAAGGGGCCAAGATTCTGGCCACACAGTGCTGGCCACAGAGCCTTTAAATAGAACCTCCACGCGGGAGGACAAACACATTCCAAGCACTTTTTAAAAACGCCCCAAGCATGACCTGGCCGGAGGCCTCTGCTCCCCCAGGCATTTTTCCGGTCTTGGTCCAATTCTGGACATAATATTAATAGCTCGGTTAGGAGCTTAGGGTGTACAAAATGCCGTATGGCCTTAAAAGGCAGGGACAATTACCGCCCTCACTCTACAGATTTGGAAACTGAGGTCCAAGGACCTCCCAGAATGCAAGGCCTAATACTGGAAGCTCTCTACGCTGCCTCCAATGCCCAGCAGCTCCCGGGCTCGGCCGGGCTTTCACCGCGGGACACAAGAGAGCCCCCGTCCGACCGGCTGCCAGGGGCTACGTCGGGTTCCGACGGGCGCCTCCTACCCAAAACGCAAGGGGTAAAATAGATACGGCGACACGGCCAGGAGGCTCCCAGGACACACTCGCTCCAGGAACGTCCTGATCTTTTGCAACTAGTTTGACCAACTCTCAGTTCTCAGCCTCTGTGGGTACATCAGACCCTGCGCGGCAGCCAAGGATAACTTTCCTCCTTTGTTTGAAAAGATAAACAATGGGGCTAATTTCTCCCTTGGGCGGTAAAGTTAATGTTGGCAGGTGTGGCGCCGAGCGACTCGGTTTCCTAGAAGTTGCGCGGCGGGCACCTCTGGCCGCTAGGGGCGGAGGGGGCGGGACCGGCCGTCGGGACCCGGGAGCCTGGGGTTCAGGAGAACTTAAGAGCCCAGTCAGGGAGAGCTGCGGCCACTGCTCTCGGGGTCCCGGCCAGGCCAGGTTCCCCTCCCAACCCCACCACCGCCGCACCGGCACGGGCTCCCGGCGCGCAGGATATGAGGTGTGGGTTAAATGCTAAGGGCACCCCGGGTCTCCTAAATTATCCTACCCTGTCCCATCATAGCAGAGCGGGGACTCGGGGCCATAAAGACCCGCCCATCGCCACCTTCCCGCTCCCCCCCTCTCGGGTCCCACGGCGCAGGGTCCTCCCGGGCGCACTGCGCAGGGCGTCGCGGGCGCTCACAGTTTGAACTTGCTCTCCAGGTCCTTGATGAGGCGGCGGCTGAACTCCGGGAACTCGGTGTAGGGGTTGAAGACCTTGCAGCCGCGAGGCCGCGCGGTGCCCTCGTTGATGTCCAGCCGTCGGGTCAGCTGCGCACTCAGCTCGGCGTCTGCGCTGGCGGTGGGCGCCCAGGCTAGGGGCTCGCACTCGGGTTCGGGATCCCGCGCTGCGAAAGCACAGGACGCGGTCTGGGGGCGGCCCTCCTCCGCCTCCTCCCACTGCAGTCGCCGCTGCAGCTTGCGCGCCAGCTCCTGGCTGGCCATGGCGACGGATCTGGGGAGCCGGGGACGCAGAACCAGACGTGGGGACTTTCGGACCGCGCGCTCCGAGCGGGCTCGCGGCTCTGCGACGTTCTGCCCAGGCGGCCGGAATCCGGCGGTTGGGTGGAACCGCGGGCGCGAGAGGGGGGCGGGCGGGGCGGAGCCGTGGCTTTAAGGAGGTGCGGCGGCTGCTGGACCCGCCCTCCCGGCCAGAGACCGCAGGTGTTCTCGCGTCCACCGGACGCCCACCCGGTTGCCTGATCCCCAGGACTCCGGACTGGAGGCTGACCGCGCCTCGGAACGAGAAGTGGACCCACTGATCAGCTCCGACCTTGCGGCCTGAGCCTGCTGGGAGGGATCCGGGGGACCCTGAGTTCCCTGGAGAAACGGCAGCAGGAAAGTTTCACGACCGTTCCGGCGGTTCCTCTATCGTTCCACAGATGTACCCCAACTGGAGGTGCTCGCGACCCAGGACAGGCTGGAGGTGGGAAAAACCGAGCGCCCCCGAGTGACACCCGCGCGCACCCATGGCTGGAGGTGGCACCCATGGGTCGCGAGGTCCAGGAGTGGGAGGTGCCCACAGGGAGTGGGGAGCTTAGTTTCTTAATTTTGGGGGAGGAGGCTGAGTTTCTGACATTCACTGAAAATAAATGTTGCTAAAACATACTAAAAAATACTAAAAACGAATAAACAAACAGACAAGAGAGCGAGCAAGGGTGACAAAACTCTGGCTCCCCAATAGGCAAGATACCCGCGTGGCTTCAGAGGCTCCAGCTTTTTCTGTGAAACACACAAGAGAGAAACGGAAGCTCAAGAATAAATAAACAAAGCAGCATTTTTGACAAGCGGGTAAAACAAGCACAGTCGTCGTTCTCCTTAAGGAAGGCTAATACAGGCGGCTTATGACATCAGCCAAGCCTGCAAATACCAGTTGGCCCCAGCCTGGGCTCTTGTCTGCTCTGGCCACCTGGTTGGCCTGGGCGAGTCTGTGGCCCGGGCTGAGGTGTGAGGAGTGGGCGGGTGGTCTATCTATAGAGGACACATGAAAAAAAAAGTTATTTAGGGGTGCCTGGCTGGTTCAGTGGGAAGAGCCTCCAGAACATCATCATGGAGTTGTGAACTCCAACCACATGTTGGGTGTAGAGGACTCAAAGTAAAATCTAAAAAACAAACAAACAACCTAATAGCTTTGCCTTTTCTTTCACTTATGAATAGAACATACTATTGAAAATTCTCGTGTTACTTAGCGTGGGTTTTGAATGCAATTCAACTTTGTCGTCTAAATGTTGCTAAAGGAGGAAGCACTCTTTCTTAACAGCTTCATTTAATGTTTGCACGTGGGAAACACCTGGAATACCATCACTGCTATCAAGGTCATAAACATATCCATCACCTCCAAAAGTGTCCTGTGTCCCTCTGGTTTTTGTTTGGTTTTGTTTTGTTTTTGTTTTTTTGCTGAGAAAACTGAATGTGGGATTTACCCTCTGAGATTTTATAATCCATCTGTTACTACCTGCTCTGTTAGACAGTGGCTCTAATACTTCTAAGGAAGTATTTCTGGATAGTGTCATCTGGGTGCCACTTAAAAGGCATTATCATCAGGCACTGGGTGGTTCAGTCAATTAAGAATCTGCTCTTGGCTCAGGTCATGATTCCAGGGTCCTGGAATTGAGTCCCGCATCAGTCTCCCTGCTCAGCGGGCAGTCTGCTTCTCCCTACTCCTCCTCTGCTTGTGATCTCTCTCTCTCTCAAATATTTTTTCAAAAAAGGCATATCACCTCCAAGGGACAGTTTGGGGCTATGCCCACGAGGCACCCCCAAGCTTCCTTGCCACTGAGGTAGTAGAAAAGGATGGAACACTTCCTAGGCTGTGGCCACCCCTGGCAGCAAAGCAGCCAATACCTTTGATGCTCCCTGACCAACACGTTGCCGTGCTGAAGAATGAAGTCTCAGTGTCTCACTAGTGACCTGAGGTGAGTCACGATCGCTGCCATGGCTTGGAGAAGCCCTGCTCCCCTTCAGCGTCTAGCTGGGTGCCTGACAAACGCAAAACATGATTGCTGAATATGGGTCAATATCAACATTTACCATGCAAATAGGACCCATCTTTCGTAAAATAAAAATTTTTTTTAAGATTTTATGTATTTAGGGGTGCCTGGATGACTCAGTGGGTTGAGCCTCTGCCTTTGGCTCTGGTCATGATCTCAGGGTCCTGGGATCAAGGCCCACATCGGGCTCTCTGCTTGGCAGGGAGCCTGCTTCCCCCTCTCTCTGCCTGCCTCTCTCCCTACTTGTGATATATATTTTTTTAAGATTTTATTTATTCATCAGAGAGGGGGGGCGGAGAGAGCGAGCACAGGCAGACAGAATGGCAGGCAGAGGCAGAGGGAGAAGAAGGCTCCCTGCTGAGCAAGGAGCCCGATGTGGGACTCGATCCTAGGACACTGGGATCATGACCTGAGCCGAAGGCAGCTGCTTAACCAACTGAGCCACCCAGGCGTCCCGCTACTTGTGATATTTTTTAAAAAAGAATCTTTTTTAAAAAAGATTTTATGTATTTATTAGACACAGAGAGAGGGAGCACAAGCAGGGGGAGCTGAGGCAGAAGGAGAAAGAGAAGGAGGCTCCCTACTGAGCAGAGAGCCCAATGTGGGGCTTGATCCCAGGACCCTGAGATCATGACCCAAGCTGAAATCAAGGGAGCCTGCTTCTCCCTCTGCTTCTGCCTGCCATTCTGTCTGCCTGTGCTCGCTCTCTCTCCCTCTCTCTCTCTCTGATGAATAAATAAAATCTTAAAAAATAAATAAATAAAAAATAAAAAAAAAAAAGAGATGCTTAACCAGCTGAGCCACCAAGGCACCCCAAGGGATTTGCTTTTTATGATGCAGGTAGGCTCAGGAATCACAAAACTGAACTCTATTGGTCAAGGCAGTCACAAGAGAGGGAATATAAATCTCCACCTCTCAGTGGAGGAGTGACAACATCACATCTAAGAATAGCAAGTGAGATGGGATACATACCGTTGTGGCCATCTTTGGGAAATAGAATATGCCTGTTCTCGCTCTGCAGATCCCTGCAGGACTGAGTCCTATCCCAGTTCTGTGGCATGTGAACAAGAACAGATATGTCTTTTTCAGGCAGATGGGCTGGCAGGGGTCTCCAGGCCCTCTGGGAAGGGCTGACCTGCGAGTTACAAAGAAGAGGGAATGAACTAACTTCCTGGAAGAAGAAAACTTCCAAGAGAGCAGAAAACTGGGGACACTTCCATCCCTGGAGTCATTCTGCCTCCTGCTTGTGCTTGCATTATCAACTTCCTTAACAGGTTAAAATTTCAGGGCTTTGATTTGTTTTAGAGGAATATGTTTGGGGGTACCTAAGTGGCTTAATCAGTTAGGCATCCGACTCTTGATCTCCGCTCAGGGCTCGATCTCAGGTCAAGAGATCAAGCCCTGCATTGGGCTCCACGTGGGGCAGAGCCTACTTAAAATATATATATTTTTTTTCAGTTTTTTTTTATTAAATTTAAAAAAAATTTTTATAAACATACAATGTATTTTTATCTCCAGGGGTTCAGGTCTGTAAATCGCCAGTTTTACACACTTCACAGCACTCATCATAGCACATACCCTCCCCAATGTCTATATATATATATGAATATACCTTTTAAGTATTAAGTCATTTTGGGGATGCCTGGGTGCTTCATAGTTCATCACTTCTTTCCGGTAAGAAGTAATGTTCCCTGGGAAAGGCAGCTAGTTCAGCTCATAGCTCAATCAATCGTGTAAATGCTCTTCTAAAGATGACCACCACACTTTGGTCTTTAGCAGAAGAGTTTTATGTGTACATCCCATTTCATCATGTCAAATATTAATTTAAAAGACATGTATTGGGACACCTGGGTGGCTCAGTCCGTTAAGCGTCTGCCTTTGGCTTGGGTCATGGTCTCGGGGTCCTGGGATCGAGTCCCGCAATGGTCTCTCTGCTCAGCGGGAAGCCTGCTTCTCCCTCTCCCTCTGCCTTTCCCGCTGGTGCATGCTCGCTCTCTCTCGTGCTCACTCTCCATCTCTCAAATAAAATAAATCTTAAAAAAAAAAAAAAGAAAAGAAAAAAGACATGGACTGAGCTCAATGAACAGAAAAGAAAGCCCCCAAATAAAGCCACAGTCCTATGGTCAATTAATCTATGACAAAGGAGGCAAGAACATACAGTGGTGTTAGGAAAGGACCTGTCAGTGCCACTAACTCAGGAAGCTGGTGGGTGAACCCTGGAGCTGCCACGCCCAGAGGCTTGGTGGCTGGGAATCCAGAGGGAACTGGACAAAAGGAAAGGGTAGACCATGGTTGGGTTTGCAACACTGTTGCTGACCAAACTCAGATAAACTCATCAAAACTCATTGCGACAGACACAAGTAACTCAGAGGAGGTTTTGGAAAAGAGCAAAGGAGAGCTTCGTTTCAGGTGCCGGAAGCCAGGGGAGGTAGCCGACTCAGGCTTTAACAAGCAGCCTCTCTGACAGCAAGAGGGACACCGACCATTTTGTAGGAGAGGTTCAGGGGGGTACGAGAGGGCAGGAAGAGTGCATATCCTGGGTGAAGGGGGAATGTTCAGCCCTTGATCTTGGGTGGGGAAGGGGACTGTGGGGTGTGGTCTTCCAGGCGTTCCAT
Source organism: Mustela nigripes (assembly GCF_022355385.1). Classification (NCBI taxonomy): domain Eukaryota; kingdom Metazoa; phylum Chordata; class Mammalia; order Carnivora; family Mustelidae; genus Mustela; species Mustela nigripes. The sequence goes on along the minus strand of NC_081559.1, from coordinate 39,691,328 downwards.
TGCTATCAGGGCTTTCTGGCCAGGCCCTTAGAATGTTCCTGTCGTTGACAAAACCTCAGGGAAGTGTGTTGAGGTCTATCGTAGAGTGAGAGGGTTCACTGACAATGGAAAAAAGACAGTCTCCATCAGATGGTGTTGGGAAACCTGGACAGCTACACGTGAAATAATGAAACTGGACCACTTTCTCACACCATACTTAAAAATAAACTCAAAATGGATTAAAAACCTAAACATGGAAACTGAAATCACAAAATCCCTAAAATAACACATGGACAGTAATTTCTTTGACATCAGTCATAGAAACCTTTTTCTAGGGGTGCCTGGGTGGCTCAGTTGGTTATGCACCCGACTCTTGGTTCTGGCTCAGGTTATAACCTCAGGGTCATGGAATCAAGACCCCCAGTCCGCTCCAGGCTCAGCAGAGTGCTGAAATACTTCCCCTCTTTCTCTCCCTCTCTCTTTGCCCCTCCCCAGTTCACGTGCATGCACTCTTTCTCTCAAACAGATAAATAGACTCTTACAAAGAAAAGGAAGAAACATTTTTCTAGGTGTGTCTCCTTAGGCAAGGGAAACAAAAGCAAAATTAAATTATTGAGACGATACCAAAATAAAAGGCTTCTACACAGTGAAGCAAAACAAAACAAAACAAAACAAAAAGGCAACCTACTGAATGGGAAAAGACATTTGGAAATTATCTATCTGAAAAGGGGTTAGTATCCAAAGCACATGAAGAATTTATACAACTCAAGATGCCTGGGTGACCCAGTGGGTTAAGTGTCTGCCTTCGGCTCAGGTCATGATCCCAGTGTCCTGGGATGGAGCCCCACACAGGGAGCCTGCTTCTCCCTCTGCCTGCTGCTCGGCATGTTTGCTCTCTCTTGATCTCAAATAAATAAATAAATAAATAAATAAATTAAATCTTTAAAAAATAAAATAAAAACAGGGGCACCTGGCCTGGCTTAGTTGTTAACTAATGTGATTCTTGATCTCAGGGCTATAGTTTCAAGCCCCACATTGGGGGTAAAGATTACTAAAAAACAAAAATCCTAAAAATATAATTAAAAACAGAAATACCATATGATTCAGTAATTCCACTACTTAGTATTTACCCAAAGAAAATGAAAACTCTGATTCAAAAAGATATAAGTACCCCTATGTTTTTTGTTTGGTTGATTTTGTTTTTGTTTTTGTGGCTCAGTCGTTAAGCGTCTGCCTTCAGCTCGGGTCATGGTCCTGTGATCGAGCCCCACATTGGGTTCCCTGCTTCTCCCTCTGCCCCTCCTCCTGCTCATGATCTCTCCTTGTGCTTGCTTTCTCAAATAAATAATGTCTTTTTTAAAGAAGTATACTTATCTTAGCCATTTTTAAGAATTAATTAATTGGGGCACCTGAGTGGCTTAGTCGATTAAGAAGCTGCCATTGGTTCAGGTCATGATCTCGGGGTCATGGGATCAAGCCCCAAATCCCTGCTTGGGGGGGAGTCTGCTTCTCCCTGTCCCTCTGTCCATCCCCACTGCTTGTGCATGCTCTCACACGCTCTTGACCCCTCTCTCTCAAATAAATAAAATATGTAAAAAAAATTAATTCCTATATCCAATGTGTGGCTCAAATTCATGACCCTGAGATCAAAAGTCTCATGCTTCCCCCACTGAGCCAACCAGGAAGGTACACTTACCTTGATGAGTACTGAGAAATGCATAGAAATGTTGAATCATATTGTACATCTGAAACTAATGAACACTGCATGTTAATTATTGCCCCCCCAAAAATGAGACATATACTGAAGGATCAGAATCTAATAAAATTAAATATTAAAAATTCTCCTTCATCATTAAGTGTCTGCCTTTGGTTCTGGTTGGTCGGCTGGGGTCATGATCCTGGGATCCCACTCCCTCTGCATGTGTTCCCTCTGTCACAGTCTCTCTCTCTCTGTCAAATAAAAAAGCAAAATCTTAAAAATAGAAAGAATGAAAGAAAGAATGCTTGACGTCAAAATGAAGGTAGTTCAAGTCCTCTTTCAAAACTACATTAACAAAACAAAAGAAAGGAAAACAAAATAAGAAACAGGAGAGCCTGAAGGTGAAGGGTTTGGAGCCACTGCTTTGATGTAAGCTAAGGTGACATCAGTTTTACCCACCTCTGCTTTTGTGCCATTGGTGCAAATGTCAACATACTGGAAAAGGCAAATGAAGTCTTAGTATCCCAAAATAGTTCTCAGAGGTCTGTGGACAGCATTTTGAGAAGTATTAATCTACCTTATTTCTTTTAATGGCGGCCAAGTATTCTACTCTGTGTGTATAAGCAGAAAGCATTCAACTCGTCCCCCTATCGATGGGCTCACACACTACCGCAGTGAGCGCGGTGTGGACTCAACTCCTTTGCAGCATCTGGGTTAAAATGAAAAAACCTCATTCATTCAACTAATCTGAATTCAGGGCCAGGTCCCAAAGAAGGTGATTTGGGCTGTTCCCCACGACGAAGCACATCTGGGAGAAAGGCCAGCAGGGATAAGCTTGATACAACCGCTCAATAAGCCTTACTAAACTCTCCAGAAGCCTCGCTTTGCTACACCACTCTTCATCTATCTGGTCGACCTCATCATTCTTCCAAGAGGCGTGACCAGGAAGGAAGGAAAAGAAATCCTTCAACACCCAAAAGATAGCAAGGTCCCTGCCCTCAGGGCCTACATGGGGGTGGGGGGAACAGTCAACAAAATAAATGAAAGCAAATGGTGTATTAGATAATGATAAGGACAGAGGCAGAAATAAAACAGAGCCGAGTGTAAGATATAGGTGGGAAATAGGTTGCAACTTGAGGTAAAATTGAAAGAGGACTTGAACTACCTAAATTTTGATCTCAAACTTTCTTTCTTTCCTTCTTTTTAAAAAATATTTATTTATTTATTTGACAGAGATCACAGGTAGGCAGAGAGACAGGCAGAGAGACAGGTAAAGAGGGAGGGGGGAAGCAGGTTCCCTGCTGAGCAGAGATACCCGATTTGGAACTTGATCCCAGGACCCTGAGATATGACCTGAGCCGAAGGCAGAGGCTTAACCCATCCATCCAGGCATCCCGATTTCCAACTTTCTAATTGAGAATCCTTTCCAGCTTCTCTCTTAACTCAGGCAAAAGACCCTGCAGGCAAAGGGTCCCCTGATGGGCACCAAAGCTACCCCTGCAGGCAATAAGGACTTCCCTGGCCCAGGAAGACCCTGCAGGACTGACCCCAAGACGATGGATTTGCCCTTCTCTGCCCACCTGCACATACCCTCTGACCTCTGGCCCACATTTTCCTCATAAAAACCTGGAATTATTTTCGCTACTTCAGAGACTGTCTTTGAGCCGCTAGACTGATGTCTTGCTGGTGTTGGCCTCACTGAAATAATTCCTTTCTTGCTTCACCAATGCCTGTCCTTCTGCCTTTGGATTTTCTCAGTGGCAAGTGGCTGAACCTGGTCTTTTAGGACCCCGGAGTCAGGCGCTCTTGCCCTCCTGTGCCCCCACTACAAAATGGCCAGGAGGAGTCTCTTCTAGGAGGTACATGGAAATATGGGCCTGCAGAAAGTGTGTAGAGTGCTCATAATGTAAGCAACTCAAACAAACAAACAAATGATGGGGGGGGGTGAAGCTAAAGATTTATTTATTTATTTATTTATTTATTTATTTATTTGACAGACAGAGATCACCAATAGGCAGAGAGGCAGGCAGAGAGAGAGGAGGAAGCAGGCTCCCTGGTGAGCAGAGCGCCCGACTCAAGGCTCTATCCCAGGACCCTGGGATCACGACCCAAGCCAAAGGCAGAGGCTTTAACCCGCTGAGCCACACAGGCGCCCGGGAAGTTGAAGATAAACTCAAAATGGATGAAAGACCTCAATGTGAGGCAGGAATCCATCAAAATCCTAGAGGAGAACAAAGGCAGTAACCTCTTCAACCTCGGACACAGTAACTTCTTTCAAGACACGCTCCAAAGGCAAGGGAAACAAAAGCAAAACTGAATTTTTAGCTTCTGCACAGCAAAGGAAGCAGTCAACAAAACAAAGAGGCAACCCACGGAATGGGAGAAGATATTCACAAATGACTCTACAGACAAAGGGCTGATATCCAAGATCTATAAAGAACTTCTCAAACTCGACACTCAAAAAACAGATAATCACATCAAAAAATGGGCAGAAGACATGAACAGACACTTCTCCACAGAAGACATATAAATAGCTAACAGACACATGAAACAGTGTTCATCATCATTAGCCATCAGGGAGATTCAAATCAAAACTATGTTGAGGGCGCCTGGGTGGCTCAGTGGGTTAGGCCACTGCCTTCGGCTCAGGTCATGATCTCAGGGTCCTGGGATCGAGTCCCGCATCGGGCTCTCTGCTCAGCAGAGAGCCTGCTTCCCTCTCTCTCTCTCTGGCTGCCTCTCCGTCTACTTGTGATTTCTCTCTGTCAGATTAATAAATAAAATCTTAAAAAAAAACAAAAAAAACAAACAAACAACAAAAAAAAAACTATGTTGAGATCTACCTTACACCAGCTAGAATGGCCAAAATTGACAAGGCAAGAAACAGCAAATGTTGGTGAGGATGTGGAGAAGGGGGAACCCTCTTACACTGTTGATGGGAATGCAATCTGGTGCAGCCACTTTGGGAAACAGTGTGGAGGTTCCTCAAAAAGTAAAAATAGAGATACCCTATGACCCTGAAATTACAGTACTGGGTATTTACCCCAAAGATACAGATGTAGTAAAAAGAAGGGGCACCTATACCCCAATGTTCATAGCAGCAATGTCCATAATAGCAAAACTGTGGAAAGAGCCAAGATGCCCTTTGACAGACAAATGGATAAAGATGTGGTCCATACACACAATGGAATATTACTCAGCCATCAAAAAGGATGAATACCCAACTTTTGCATTGACATGGATGGAACTGGAGGAGATTATGCTGAGTGAAATAAGTCAAGAAGAGAAAGTCAATTATTGTATAGTTTCATATACTTGTGGAGCATAAGGAATAGCAAGGAGGACATTAGGAGAAGGAAGGGAAAATGAAGTGGTAGAAATCGTAGGGGGAGATGAATCATGAGAGACTACAGACTTGGAGAAACAAACTGAGGGTTTTAGAGGGAAGGGAGTGGGGGAGTGGGTTAACCTGGTGATGGGTATTAAGGAGGGCACAGATTGCATGAACTGGGTGTTATGCAAACAATGAATCATGGAACACTACATCAAAAACTAATGATGCACTGTATGGTGACTAATGTAACATTAAAAACAAAACAAAACAAAAACATAAACAACTCGGGCTGGAGGAAGTTCTCCCTGGATGTCAGCATCTCAACTTCTTTCTTCTAACTCTTACCTTAGAGATGTTTCCCGAAGACTCTCAATTACTTCTGCTTTTTCTCCAGGGACATCAAGCCAAGAGCAAGTTTCAGGTCTTTGTTTTTGTTTGGGAAACCCTGAAAGTGACTCCTATCTGTCCCTAGGCTGGCTGCACAGTCCCCTGTGGAAAGCCCACAGGCACTACCTAAATGGGTTTTCTCCCCTTTCTCTTAGAATCCCTAACCACACCTCACCTCCATAGGACCCCCTGGCCAGGCCCTGGAAGACCACCGACTGGCACTGTGGCAAAAGAAATTCCTAGCAAAGAACTAGGGAACTTTTAAATCTGGGGAGGTTTTAAAATCTGACTCTAAGACCCAGGCCACACCCAGAGGCCCCAAACCCACATGATGCCTGGTCCCTAGGCCCCTTAGGCTCCAGGCATCCAAGGCTGTGGCCTTGGGGATTCATCAGGGAGCCCCCCAGGGGGCAATGAGCTCAGACTCAGGTTCCCTGGATGGCCCCAGCATTCTATTCAGAGGACAAAGAGACTCCAGATGGTGAAAGCTGCTAACAGAGAAAAGGTTCACTTCCCTATTTCTCACCTGATAGAAGCAACAAAGAACTAAGAGTGGGTGAAAATGAATCCTCACAAGGTTGGGCCCTCCCCCACTGGCCTAGGGATTCCTGGCAGGGTCTGTCAAAAGATAATCCCCACCCCCCCCCCCCCCCAGTCAAGTCAGTCAACTATTGGTCCCATTCCCTGAGACTTCCCGATTCTCTCCCCTCCCCCTGCCTCAGGCCAACCCAGGGATTGCCAGGAAGGGGAATGTGTAGCAAGGCCTTCCCTTATGGGGCCTTTCCCAGGCCAGAGGGATTGGTCCAAATCAGTGCTGTCCAAGAGACAGCATACTTTTTATTTTAGAGTGTGTATTTTGGGGACGTCTGGGTGGCTCAGTCAGTTAAGCGTCTGCCTTGGGCTCAGGTCATGATCCAAGGGGGATAGAGTCTCACATCAGGCTCCCTGCTTCTCCCTCTGCCCTACCTCAATCCCCGCTCCCCCTGCTTGTGTGCTCTCTCTCTCTCTGACAAATAAATAAGTAAAACCTTACAAAAAGAAAAAAAAAGAATGCATATTTTGTATTTAAATTTTCTAGTAGCTGCATTCTAAGAAATCTAAGAAAACATGTGTAATTAACTTTCACAATGTTTTATTTAACCCTAGACCTGCCAAGTATTATCTTCTTAGCATGAAGTCTATGTAGGGGCACCTGGGTGGCTCAGTCGTTAGGTATCTGCCTTCGGCTCAGGTCATGGTCCCAGGTCCTGGGATCGAGCCCCGCAATGGACTCCCTGCTCAGCAGGAAGCTACTTCTCCCTCTCCCACTCCCCCGCTTGTGTTCCTTCTCTCGCTCTGTCTCTCTCTGTCCAACAAATCAAATCAAAACAAAACAAAACCCATGTAGTCAATATAAAAGACATTAATGAGATATTTTGCATTACTTTATTTTGTAGCATGCACAGCTTCAGAATTCGTTTTATGCTTCCAGCTCCTCTCAGTCCCTCCTGCCACGTTTCCAGTGCTCTGTAGCAGCTGTGGTTGCCAGCTACTGTCTGGGATAACTTGGGACTGAGAGGTCGGAACAGTCTGCTCCCAGGCTCTGACCCTCGACTGGGGGAGAAGTTCTGCTGCTGGGACATTCCCGTCTGGCCTCCAGCCCTCTGGTCTGAACCCCTGCATTTGTTCCTCAAAACACAAGGTACCCGAATCTACCCAAATCTGACCCAGTGCCCCATGGATCCTAGACCTTTTCTGGGATGAGATCCAAAAATAAAGACCAACGTGTGCCACCGGCCCCAGTTCCCGGGTGTCTTTACTGGCTTCAGTCTGGAGCCCAGCAGAGGCGGCAGGAAGCTCATGGTTGTGGTGTAGCTGCTCCCCCCGGAAGAGGGGACACTACTGAGAATCAGAGGTTTGCCTCATTGCCAGAACCTACTGATGGGACCATTTCTTAAGAAGTTTGAGGATATTGGGGCACCTGGGAGGCTCAGTTCATTGGGCACCTGACTCTTAGTTTCAGCTCAGGTCATGATCTCAGGGTCATGGGTTCGAGCCCCAAGTCAGGCTCCAAGATCAGCGGAGAGTCTATTGGGGCTCTCTCCCTCTCCTTCTGCCCCACCCCTCACATGCTGGCTCTTTCTCTCCAAAAATAAATAAATACATCTTGAAGAAAAGATGAGAGAGCTTCTCCTTCTGCCTCTTCCCCTCCCCAAATAAATAAACAAAACTTAAGAAGTTTGGGGACATTATACTTCCTTAATCCCAAGTTCTCAGACAGTCTTTACAGAGTAAGACGGACTAAACTATTTCTGGCTCTTCCCTTTAGACACAGAACCAGGAGCCCATAGTCACCAGGACAGAGGTAGGAGGGGGAAGGCAGTCACTCAGACGCTGTGTAGCTTTGGGTAAGTTACTTAACCTTTCTGAGATTCTGTTTTCTCATATGTACAGCAGAGGTAATACTACCCACCAGACACATGAGGATGTTGTGAAGACTGATTGCACGTAAAGCCCTTACCGGGTATTGAATTAACGTCACACTCCAGATACAGGTTGTCCCTAAGTCAAACTTTGGTTATTGATCAAGATACAAGTAACAGAAAAGACTTGTATTAGCCACATCGGGACAGAGACCCTTTTGATATCATATTGGTGGATATGTCTGAACAGTGTGGTTTTTAAAGATTAAGGCAACATTTAGGAACACCTTGTGCCCATTAAGTCATCACTCCCTATAGCTCCCTCCTCCCAGCCCCTGGTAACACCATTCTGCCTTCTGTCTCCTGTTCGGAATATTTCACATAAAAACAAGCATACACTATTAGGGCCCTTTGTGTCTGGCTTCTTTCACTTTACATCACTTTCCCCAGGCTCATTCAAACTATAGCAGGTGTCAGCACTTTATTCCTTTTTATGGCTGAATACTATCGCTCTGTGTGGAGGGACTCCTGTTTGTGTCTCTGTCTCCATCCATTTGAGTTGTTCCCCTTCCCTAGTTATCAAGGCTAATGCTGCTGGGAGCATGCATGTACCATGTGCCTTAGGACTGGAATTGCTGGACCATATGATAATTCTGCATAACATTTTGAGAAGCAGCCTGAGTATCTTTTGTAGTGGCAGCATCTTCGACCTTCCTCCCAGCAAAGTAAGGGGTTTCCAATTGCTCCACATCCTTGCACTGAGCCTTTCTTTCTTTCTTTCTTTCTTTCTTTCTTTCTTTCTTTCTTTTATTTGAGAGAGTGAACAAGAGAATGAGCAGGGGGGAGAAGCAGAGGCAGAGGGAGAGGCAAAGGGAGAGGCAGACTCCCCGCTGAGCAAGGAGCCTGATACGGGGCTCAATCCCAGGACCCTGGGATCATGACCTGAGCCAAAGGCAGATGTTTAACCCAATGAGCCACCCAGGTGTCCCTGCATTGGAGCCTTCTTAACATAGAGTGAAGAAAGGTTTAAGGAACTGGCAGGTACGTAACATTCCATCTCCTGGGCTCACATCTGTTAAGGTAAAGTACAGACATTGAGATGAACAGGCAGTTCACAGGAGAGGCATTCCGAACCGCTGATAAATGTGGATGGATGCTCTGATTCACTGCTAATCAGGGAAACAAAATGCAAACTACAACCATAATGGAAGAACATTGCCTGCTCATTGGATTAGCAATTAAAAGCAATTAGCAATTAGCAATGAAAAGATCAGACAAGGGATGCGGGTGGCTCAGTTGGTGGAGCGTGAGACTCTTGATCTCAGGGTCGTGAGTTCAAGCCCCACATTGAGTGTGGAGCCTTTAAAAAAAAAAAAAGAAAAAAAGATTGGCCAAAACTTGGCTTGGCTGGATGTGGGCAGTGAGTACTCTCATACACCACTGGCCAAGAGTGTAAATTCCCATCACCGTTTGAAGATTCACACAGTTTACTACTAGTAGGTATGTATCTTAGAGGAATTCACACAAATTCAGAGGTAAGAATGCAAGCAGAAATGTTTTAAAATATTTATAGCTCTTGGCTTCCCCCGATCCCCGTGGCTCAGTTGGTTAAAGGTCCCACTCTTGATTTTGGCTCAGGTCGTGATCTCAGGATCATGAGATTGAGCCCCACGTCTGCTCCATGTCAATGGGGAGTCTGTGTCTCTCCCTCTCTCTCTCTCCATTCCCCTCAGATCGTGCTCTTTCTCTCTCTAAAGTAAATAAATAAAATTTTAAAAATATTTATAGCTATTGATGGAATTTAAGAACACTACCCCCAAATATGGCAACTGGGCATATTGAATTTTTTTTTTAAGATGTATTACTTTTTTATTTGAGAGAGAGAGAGAACACGTGGGGAGGGGAGACACTGGAGAGGGAGACAGAGGCTCTCAAGCTGACTCCCCTCTGATTGTAGAGCTCCATGTGGAGATCGATCTTACAACCCTGAGACCACGACCGGAACCGAAATCAAGAGTCAGTCGCTAAACAGACTGAGCCACCAGGCACCCCTTGAATATTTTAAACTGAAGGAATTCAAGAATTGGAAGGTTCAGGAAGAACTTTTTGACTTTCCCTTGAAGCAAGTCATAGACCCAGAGGAAGGGGTGGCCTTAACTCCAGGATGAGAAGAAGAATCTGAAGAAACCAGCCTTATTTTCCCCAGTTCACTCCCCTGGAGCTCACACCTCTTTACTGTATCCCATTTTTCCATGATTTTTTATTCCTTGTCATCACCAGATCCAGCATCAAAATGTTCAAGCATAATCTTGGGTCTTCATTTTCTTGTGATGGCTCTCATGTCACATAAAGCTTATAGTAGATACACGTGTATGCTTTTCTCCTGTTAATCTGTCTTTTCTTGCAGAGATCCAGCCAAGAATAGAAGATATTTTCTCCCCTATGCTACATTGTTGTAGGAGGCAAAAAATGGAAACAACCTAAGGGATAAACCACAGGTATATCCACCAATTTAAATGACTCACAAACGTAATGTTGAATAAAAAAGTTGTTAAAGACAAGGTATATTCTTTTTGTTTTACTTTCAAAAACCTGATTTTATTTTCTGAATCAAAAAGAAGTATGTCACATTAAATGTAGAATGTTTAACTTTCCATTAATCTCTCAAAACACCTTCCAGATATTGTTAACAGTGCTTAGAACTATAAAAAGTCAACATCCAATACTATGTTTTAAGGAATAAAAAGTTTAAATGTAGGACTTATTTCTAAGAAACCCTTCTCAAAGGTCAAGTTATTGGCAATTCTAATTTTAAAAGAGTTTTAATCATTATTAGATATTTAAGTGACAATGGTTTTCAAGAGCTAAAACCCAGGTCACTTTTATTTATTTTATTTTTTTTTTAAGATTTTTTTTATTTATTTGTCAGAGAGAGAGGGAGAGAGAGTGAACACAGGCAGAGGCAGAGGGAGAAGCAGACTCCCTTCCCAGCAAGGAGCCCGATGTGGGACTCGATCCCAGGACGCTAGGATCATGACCTGAGCTGAAGGCAGCTGGTTAACCAACTGAATCACCCAGGCGTCCCTCAGGTCACTTTTAAAACAGAAAAAATTGGGGCTCCTGTGTGGCTCAGTGGATTAAGTCGCTGCCCTCGGCTCAGGTCATGATCTTGGGGTCCTGGGATTGAGTCCTGCATTGGGCTCTCAGCTCAGCAGGGAGCCTGCTTCCCTTTCTCTCTCTCTGCCTGCCTCTCTGATTACTTGTAATCTCTGTCAAATAAATAAATAAAATCTTTAAAAAAAAACAAAAAATTTTAATTTCTGAGCGACTCCTACCTGGCAACTCCAATTAAACATTACTTTCTACTACTCCCCAAATTACTAAATGCATTATTTTACCTTGGAATAGGAAAATTAGAAAATAGAATTTTAATGGTTGTGTCTGCAAGACAAGGTATATTCTTGTGGTTATACCAAAGAGAAATGCACACGTGTATACTCAAAGACATGCATCATGATGTTCACAGAAGCTTTTTTTTTTTTTTTTTAAAGATTTTATTTATTTATTTGACAGAGAGAAATCACAAGTAGATGGAGAGGCAGGCAGAGAGAGAGAGAGAGGGAAGCAGGCTCCCTGCTGAGCAGAGAGCCCGATGCGGGACTCGATCCCAGGACCCTGAGATCATGACCTGAGCCGAAGGCAGCGGCTTAACCCACTGAGCCACCCAGGCGTCCCTCACAGAAGCTTTTTAAAAAATTTTTCATCTTTGGGGCACCTGCGTGGCTCAGTGGGTTAAGCCGCTGCCTTTGGCTCAGGTCATGATCTCAGGGTCCTGGGATCAAGTCCCGCATCAGGCTCTCTGCTCAGCAGGGAGCCTGCTTCATTCTCTCTCTCTGTCTGCCTCTCCGTCTACTTGTGATTTCTCTCTGTCAAATAAATAAATAAAATCTTAAAAAAAATTTTTTTTTCATCTTTTTAAATTAAATTTTCTAAAATTTTTTAAAAGATTTTATTTATTTATTTGACAGAGAGAGATCACAAGTAGACAGGCAGGCAGAGAGAGAGAGAGAGAGAGGGAAGCAGGCTCCCTGCTGAGCAAAGAGCCTGATGCGGACTTGATCCCAGGACCCTGAGATCATGACCTGAGCCGAAGGCAGCAGCTTAACCCACTGAGTCACCCAGGTGCCCAAATTTTCTAAATTTTTAAAAAAGATTCTATTTGTAGGTAATATCTGCATCCAGTGTGGGGCTCAAATTCACAACCCTGAGATCAAGAATCACATTCTCCACCGACAGAGCCAACCAGGCAGCCCAATGGCAGCTTAATTAATAAAAGCCCCAAACTGCAAACAACCCAAACATCCATTCATGGTAAAATGGGTAAATAAATCGTAGCAAATTCAAGTAATAAAATTCTACACACTAGAATAAAATTCTACAAGCAATTCAAACAAATTGCTTGAACACAGAACACGGGGGATTCCCCTCGTCGACATAGTGTCAGGAGAAAGAAGCCGACATAAAAGAATATATCCTGAATGTTTATATAAAGTTCAAAAGAAGCAAAAGTAACCTTTAGTGTTAGAATTCAGGAATGAGGGTTGGGCGAGTGACTGGGAGGGGGCACAAAAGGAGTGTCTGGGTTGCTGGTAGTGTTCCGTTTCTTGATCTGGTTGATCACTGGAAGTGGTTCGTTCAGCAAAATTTCACCAAGCACTATGCTCATGATCTGTGTACTTAACTTATTTAGTTATTTTAGAGATTTTATTTATTTATTTGTCTCAGAGAGAGAGAGAGCATGAGCGGGGAGAGGGGAGGAGCAGAGGGAGAAGCAGACTCCCCACTGAGCAGGGAGCCGGATGTGGGGTTCACTCCTAGGACCCCAGGATCCCGACCTGAGCCAATGTTTAACCAACTGAGCCACCCAGGCATCCCTCTGTGTACTTTTTTGTATTTATGTTTGTGGTGGTTTTAAAACAGGCCACAAATGGCTGGACACTCCTCCCTTTGAGAGGTGGGTCTAGGTCCCCACCCTTTGACGGTGGCTGTGCTCTTATGATGGGTGGATGAAAGAAGACGGTGTAAGTAATGTGACATCACTTCTGAGAGGAGGTCATAAAACACCACACTGCTCCCTCCTTGCCTGCTGGGAACACTCCTCGCCACCCTGAGTCACTCTACAAGGGCCGTCTGGGTGGCTCAGTTCTTAAGCATCTACGTTCAGCTCAGGTCGTGATCCCAGGTCTTGGGATTGAGTCCCACCCACATCAAGCTCTCTGCTCAGCAAGGTTTCTGCTCTCCCTGCTCATGCTCTCTCTCTCTCTCTCACTGAAATAAATAATAAAATATTTTTAAGAAAGGATATTCACATAGCTATGCAACAGATTCCAGAAGTTTCTCACCTTGTAAAACGGAAACGCTATATCCATCAAGAATGACTCCCCTTCCCTGCTGCCCGTGGCAGCCACCCTACTCTCCACGTCTATGAATCTGACTGCTCTAGGAACCTCAGGTAACCGAGATCTTACATATTTGTCCTTTGTGTCTGGCTTATTTCGCTTAGCGTCCTATCTTCAAGTTTTATCCAGGCAGTATAGTGTGTGCCATAATTCGCTTCCTTACCGAAGCGAATGTATACCACGTTCTGGTGATCCACTCTTCCTCCTGATGGACATTTGGGGTGCCAAGAGGGAATCACAGTTCCTTGGATGGGTATATACGATATAAACTTTGACTTTGTAAGAAAAAAAAATGTGAAAATATATACTACCACTAGATGTAACTACACAGGTGAAACTAGGTAGAGCCATCCACCTAGTTCTATGTATATGGAGACGTGGGGCAAAGTCGGAGGGATTGTGACAGAGTAATGTCTTCCTCTAAACAAGCAAAAGAATAAAGTAAAACTCAGAAAATCAACCGTACCTACTATCGAACTTCGCAGGGAATTTTGTTTAATTTTGAAAAATTGCAAAAACAGCAACAAAGAACGATTTGATTCCTCTGCCTGACCCTTGGCTTCTTGGAAAGGGCTCAGTGCTGTCTTTGCTCTTCATCAAACCCCACACCGCTCCCACGCCGCCCTGAGGTTCGCGGTATTTGCCCCCTTCACTGAGGTTCATAGAACGCAAGTGTCTGGCCCAAAGGCACACAGCTGGTAGAGAGGGGACCAAATCTAGCGACTCTGCTGTCTGATCCCGACCCTTGAGCCCATCCCTGCAAGCCTGAGTACCCCTCACCCTTCCTCAGCCTTGAAAAGCCCTCTCCTCTGGTAAGGAGAGTGTCCAGGACCAGGTGCTGGGGGGCCAAGTCAGCTGCTAATTTGGGTGAACTTGGGAAATGGACCTACTCTCGGTTTCCACATCTCTAGGATGATGTTTTGTTTTTCATTCACTCATTCAACAACAAAAGTTGGGGGATCCTTTGTCCCAGGGCCCAGGGTCACAATGGGGCAGAGTGCTGTGATGTAGGGAGCCCCGGGAACCTCTGGACAGCGAGGGGTCAGGGAAGGCCGCTGGAGGGAGGAAGGACACTAGAGCTGGTAGCTTGTCCAAAACAGGAGATGTGACCACCAAGGGGAGCAGACATAAGGCAGAGAAGTGAGCCTTTATGGGGGGTGGGAGGGTACCCAGGCCCCTGGTAATCTGGATCTTTTTTCTGCTACTTTCCATTCATTTTGCCTGTTCTAGAATTTGATATAAATGGAGGCACAGAGTACGTGCTTTTTTCTGTCTGGCTTTTGCCATTCAAGATGAATTGGAGATTCACTCATGTTGTTCCATGCATCATTCTGGAGGTCTCGGTTCTTTTTCACAGCTGAATAGTAGTCCATTGTGTGGCTACACCCATCTATCTACTCATCACTCAGGAGGGGTGCTACAGGCTGAATGCTTTTGCCCCCCCCCCCATTCCCATGTGAAGGTATGTGGAGGTGATTAGGTCATGAAGATAAAGCCCTCCTGAATGGGGTTAATACCTTCTAAAGGAGACCCCAGAGAGGTCCCCTGCCACCTCTGCCAAGTGAAAACACAGGAAAGACATGTCTGTCTATGAACCAGGAAGCAGTCTCTCACCAGACATCAAGCCTGCCAGCACCTTGATCATGGATCTCCCAGCCTCTAGGACTGTGAGATCGAAAATTCTGTTGTTTATAACTTCCCCAGTCTCTGGCATTTTGTTACAGCAACCCTAATGGAATAAAACAAGGAGTATTGAGATTGTTTTCAGTTTGGGGCTGTTACTGGTAAAGCTGCCATGGAAATTTGCATATGAGCCCTCGTGTGGACATACGATTTCTAATTACCTAGGAATGGAATGACATAAGTTAAATGTTGTGTTTCAATTTTTAAGAAACTGCCAATCTGTTTTCCAAAATGGTGTAGTATTTATATTCCTGGAGAGAGTGTATGAGAGTTTCTTTTTTTCTTTTTCTTTTTTTAAAGAATTTTGTTTGTTTTTTTGAGAGAGAGTGTGACACAGAGAGAGAGAGCATAGGCAGGGTGAAGCGGTAGAGGGAGAAGCAGACTTCCTGATGAGCAGGGAGCTTGATGCAGGAGTCAATCCCAGGACCCTGGGATTATGACCTGAGCTGAAGGCAGATGCTTCATTGACTGAGCTACCCAGGTGCCCTGTATGAGGTTCATTTGGGCCAGATCTTCGAGATACTTGGCATTGTTGGTCTTTCAAATGGTAGCCATTCTAATGGGTGAGTAATGGTGTCTCGTGGTTTTAAGTGGCATTTCCCTAATGACTAATGATGGTGGCCAGTTTTTCTTGTCTTCATTGGCCATCCTTTATCTTTTTCGGTGAGGTGTTCAATCTTTTGCCCATTACTTTGGGTTGTTATCTTATCACAGAGTTGTAAAAGCTCTAATTTTATGTTTTCTGGTGACATGTGCTTTGCCAGATGTACATATTGTGAAAATATTTTCTCCCAGTCTGTGGCGTGCCTTTTAATGTTCTTATTGGTGTTTTTTGAAGCTGGCGCATGTTTTGGTGTCAGTAAAATATGCAAAAGAGGGAGCAATTTGGTGCCCGGGGGCGCTCCAAGCCCAGCAGACTGGGCGTCACTCAGAGATGGGGAGGAAGTGGAGCTGAAATGCACAGACTCTGACATGGGTCTTGGTCTCCGACCTGGTCTAAGTTTCCCACACTGCGTCCAGCAGGTAAAGGGCGGGGCCAGCCGGTTCTATGCTGGACACTGCCCCCTGCTGGTCACTTGCTCCCTTGGACAGGTGGGCGGTGGCTGGCCTGCGGCAACTCTCAGAAGGCTGCGCCCTGTTGGCGATCACCCGCAGCCCCCTGGCGGGTGGGTTTCCGAGTCACCTGGCTGGTAGGTCGCTGGGACCCCCAGGTTGTGTGTGGGCCTCCCACCTGACCTCTCCCCGTGTTATGTGAAAGACTTCCGGCTGGCAGCACGTCACTGGGCCAGTTCTTGTCTCAGGGGTTTCATATTCCGTTCTTGGAGTCTCTGAAGCTTGGGAGGACAGGCAGAACTGTTCTGCCCAAGGGTTCAGCCGTGGAAGGGCTCCACCTGGCTGGTGCGTCGCTGGTGGAGAGACTCTGGACATAGTGGGTTCTCTGCCATTATCCCAACCCACTGCCACACAGCGCCCAGCCCTGGGCTGCAGCCCTCGAGCTATGGAAGGTCTTACCACGAGGTCCCCAGGTGGGACTTTGTGGGTGAGCAGCCCCTCCCAGGGTGCCACTGCGGACTAGAGTGCAGAGCTGGTGTCCTCTCCCAGGGTTTAGGGCTTTGGACCGGCTCACCAAGACCGTCATTTTCTCAGATGGATCTCCCTCCCAGCGTGCTTGTGGGGTCAAGGGACCCCAGAGACCCAGTGGGCAAGGGGTGGGGCAGGTCATCATTCTAATTTCTTCATCCCTGTGGATGGGGTCTGGAGCTTCCTCCCTCTGGGTCTGACTGGGGTTGTCAGCTGGGTCCTGCAATCTGCAGGTGGATTCTCAGGGACACAGAAACATCGAAAGAAGATGGAAATTGGGGCCACTTGATCTTCCTCGTGCCTTGACCTTGCTGGCATGTTTACCTATGGACTCTTTTAGAAAAAAAAAAAAAATATATATATATATATATATACATATATATGTGTGTATATATATATAATACACACATATGTATATATGTTTTAAGATTTTATTTATTCATATGATAGACAGCAAGAGAGGGAACACAAGCAGGGGGAGTGGGAGAGTGAGAAAGAGGCTTCTTGCTGAGCAGGGAACCTGATGTGGGGCTCAATTCCGGGACCCCGGGATTGTGACTTGAGCCAAAGCCAGACGCTTAATGAGTGAGCCACCCAGGCACCCCTCTTCTAGAATATTTTTGTTATTATTATTATTATTTTAAGTAGGCTCTGCACCCAGTGTGGGGCTCAAACTCATGATTCTGAGATCAAGACCTGAACTGAGACCAAGAGTTGGAAACTCAACTGACTGAACCACCCAGATGCTCCTATTCTAGAACACTTTTTTTTTTAAAGATTTTATTTATTTATTTGAGAAAGAGACAGTGAGAGAGAGCATGAGAGGCAAGAAGGTCAGAGGGAGAAGCAGACTCCCCAGGGAGCTGGGAGCCCAATTCGGGACTCGATTCCAAGACTCTGGGACCGTGACCTGAGCCAAAGGCAGTTGCTTAACCAACTGAGCCACCCAGGCGCCCTCTAGAACACTTTTTAAATGCAAAAAACAAAACCCAGAGGACTACAAAGGAAACCAACTTTATTGAAATATAATGATCAAAATATCCAAAAATGGAAAATGTGTTATTAGACAGCGGGTCTAATAATGTCAGTATTTTCAAGAGCATAAGGTAAACAGTATTTCAAGAGACCTACAATGATTGCAATGGGGTACAAATCATGCTAGGTTGCTGATGTACATAGTTGAAGAAAATGCTAGAATTCATTTTTAAAAATTTCATTTAACTCTTTATTTTTTTATTTTTTTAAGATTTCATTTATTTATTTGACAGAGAGATCACAGGCAGGCAGAGAGGCAGGCAGAGAGAGAGAGAGATAGGGAAGCAGGCTCCCTGCCTAGCAGAGAGCCCGATGTGGGGCTCGATCCCAGGACCCTGGGATCATGACCTGAGCCAAAGGCAGAGGCTTTAACCTACTGAGCCACATAGATGCCCCAAATTCTTTTTTATTTTTTTAAAAAGATTTTACTTATTTGAGAGAGAGCAAGTGGGGGTGGGGGCGGTTGGGCAGAGAAAAAAGAACAGGGAATCTCAAGCAGACTCCCCACTGAGGGGCTAGATCCTAGGACACTGAAATCATGACCTGAGCTGAAACCACGAGTCGGACGCTTAACTGACAGAGTCACCCCTGTCACCCAGGCACCCCTTAAGATTTTATTTTGAACTAATCCCTACACCCAGCATGGGGCTAGAACTCACAGCCTTGAGATCAAGCGTCAAATGCTCTACCCTACACATCTGGGGAGTCCCCTGGCAGAACACAGACCTCAGGGTCCATGGATCAAGGCCGGCCAGACTGATGGAAGGCCAGCTTCCAGCACTCCCTGCCTTCCTATAAACAGTACCCGTGTGAGCAGAGCCCAGGACAAATGACGTTCCTGAGACATCAGGGAAGGCGCCCTCCTCCCTGGCCTATCTACCCTCATCCTGTGGATCCAGAGATCCCCAGCCCTCCTTCTGCTGATCTCCTCAGGGCAGCCCCAGTGGCCTTTGGATTTTGGCCTGCATTCATTTCCAGTACCCTGCGTTCCTAGGTCCGGATCTTCGGGTGAGGAAGGACATCCTCCTCCTGCTAGCAGCCCCCTACCCCCACCCCATGCTCACTTCCGCACTTACCCACCACCTAGAGCTGGTGGGCAGCAAGCAGCCTCCCCTGGAGCCTCAGCCTGGTCCAGCGAGTGTCCTGCGACCAGCAGTGAGCGGTGGGAGACACAAACAAGCTTCTGTCTGAATTGCCCCCATTTCCCCGACCCCGGGGCGTTGGAGAAGTACTCCACAGGGATGGAATACCCCTCTTGGCATGTGATGGGGCTGCTCTGCCCTGAGCCATTGCCCCCCACCTTCAGGGAAGTAAGAGTCTGGAGACGGAAGCCATCTTGGGCGCTTCCCCTCCCCCGCACCCCCAGCATTCTAGAGGGAGCTGAGCAGATGATTAGGAGGGACTGCAACAGGCTTGGTCCTTATTCTCTTCTCAGATAAAGTGGACCTGGAGAGCTCTCACCTACCCCTCACCTGGCCAGGTACCTGTAGACACTTCTTCGGTGCTCACCTGAAGAATCTTGAGGGACAGGTGAATCTCATATTAAGGGAGAGACACAGCCTGAAGTGGAAGGAGCAGGAGGCCCCCGAGGGGGACATGGAAGAGGCTGGGCTTGACCTGGATGAGGAGAAACCAGCCTCCCTCCTCAGTTGCCCATAGGTTTAACACCCATCCCCGTGGAAGTAACCCCTGTGTTCATGACTAGCTCTGGGGGGCTCTGGCAGGGGGCTTAGTCAATCCATCTCTGGGTCCTTCATCCCCAAGACGGTGCTGGAGACACTTGCATTAAAAAGATTAAAAAAAGGGACGCCTGGGTGGCTCAGTTGGTTAAGCAGCTGCCTTCGGCTCAGGTCATGATCCCAGCGTCCTGGGATCGAGTCCCACATCGGGCTCCTTGCTCACGGGGAGCCTGCTTCTCCCTCTGCCTCTGCCTGCCATTCTGTCTGCCTGTGCTCGCTCTCTCCCACTCTCTCTCTGATAAATAAATAAAATCTTTAAAAAAAAAAAAGATTAAAAAAAAAGTTTAAAAAAAAGGATAATAGTGATGAAGGAAAGAAGGAATTAATGGATAACTGGACTGGAGTTTTATATTTCACTCAACCTTGAGTGAAATAAAAAATCTTCCCTGATCAGAGTTATGTTCAATTATGATATGTTTAACTTTGTTTTCATTTTAAAAGCCTTTATGATTCTCATGCTTTAAAAAAAATCTCTGGGGTGCCTGGATGGCTTAATCGGTTAAGTGTCTGCTTTGGCTCAGGTCATGATCCCAGTGTTCTGGGATCAAGCCCTGCATCGGGTTCCTTGCTCTGTGGGGGAGCCTGCTTCTTTCTCTCTGCCTGCTGCTCCCCTTGCTTGTGCTTTCTCTCTCTGTCAAATAAATAAATAAAATCCTAAAAAAAAAATCTCTGTCTTGTAACAGAAGTTAAACCTATCCAAATGTGGGACGCCTTGGTGGCTCAGTGGGTTAAACTGCTTCCTTTGGCTCAGGTCATGATCCCAGGGTACTGGGATCGAGTTCTGAATCTGGCTCCCAGCTCCACAGGGAGTCTGCTTCTCCCTCTGACCTTCTCCCTCTCATGCTCTCTCTCACTGTCTCTCAAATAAATAAATAAAATCTTAAGGGAAAAAAAACCCTATCCAAATGCATTATGATAATAAATATGGTGGGGTTTTCTTGGTCGTTTTTGTTTTTATTTTATTCTCCTCCTTCTTCTTCTTTTTAAAATAATTCTCATTTCTTTTCTTTTTTTAATTTTTTAAGATTATTTATTTATTTGACAGACAGAGATCACAAGTAGGCAGAGGCAGGCAGAGAGAGAGAGAGGAGTAAGCAGGCCCCCTGCTGAGCAGAGAGCCCGATGCGGGGCTCGATTTCAGGACCCTGAGACCATGACCTGAGCTGAAGGCAGAGGCTTTAACCCACTGAGCCACCGAGGCACCCCGAACTTATATCCTCTTGATTAACAGTGTCAAGAATAAAACGCGTTCCTTGCCCCCCACCCCGATAATGGGGAGATCTGGCACACTGGAGTTCTCTCCCTGTTTGCTCACAGAACTTGGGGATCCTCCCACCCGGGAGCGCAGCTGAGTCTCCACCTGCCCGGAGGCAAGGAGCGGGGGCAGCGAGGAGCCCTCTCACCGCCACTCCAGGTGAGAAAGACTGTGGACTTCGACAACCCCGGGGCCCCGACTGCAGGAGGCGGCGGGGTCTGACCTGCCTTCAGTTAGTGATTCTCTCTTCTGCGGGGGACAAACCCGAGCGTGGGTTTAAACTGCAAAGGATTTCAAACCTCACGCCCCGCCGGGAATTTAAAGCTGGCAGTGCCGCCTAGTGGCATCGGCGGGGAATGACCGCGTCCCGCACCCAACCAGACCAGAAATTGGATGGTTAAATATTGTCACTGAAATTCGCCAACAGTGGAACTTAAATGTTCTCATACACAAAATGAGTAATACTTCTGTGAGGCGATGGATGTGTTAATTAACTAGATGGGGAAATTCTATAAAAAGGTGTATGTATGTCAAATCATCATGATGTACCCTTGAAATATCTTCCTATTTTTTTTAAAAGATTTTATTTATTTATTTGACAGAGAGAGATCACAGTAGACAGAGAGGCAGGCAGAGAGAGAGAGAGAGAGAGAGAGAGAGAGAGAGAGAGAGAAGCAGGCTCCCTGCTGAGCAGAGAGCCGGATGCGGGACTCGATCCCAGGACCCTGAGATCATGACCTGAGCCGAAGGCAGCGGCTTAACCCATTGAGCCACCCAGGTGCCCCTCTTCCTATTTTTTAATAATTTTATTTATTTTATTTTATGTTTTTACCATTAAAAAAGATAAAAAAGATTTAACATTACAAAGATCAAAATATTTAAATCTTTTTAACAAATATTTTATTTACTTATTTATTTATTTGAAAGAGAAAGAGAGAGCCCAAGTATGGGGGAGGGGCAGCGGAAGAGGGAAAGGGAGAAGCAGATTTCGGGTCAGGGTGGAAGCAGCCTGGGCCGCCATCCAAGGACCCTGAGATCCTGACTGAGCCAAAATCAAGAGTCAGAGGCCTAACAGACTGAGCCTCCTAGGTGCTCCAGGAATGTATTACAATTCTAAATGTCAATTATGCTTCCATAAAACTGAAATTTTAAAAAGGAGAGAAAAAACTGCTTAATGTCAAAAATTATAGACTTTCAAGCTTGAAATGGGCTTTAAAGAGCACCTATGGCAACACTCTCCTCTGACGTCTGGGGACAATGGTCTATCCCATCTATAAAGGTGATCCTCTCAATATTACGGATCATGACCTGAAGAGTTTGAGTAGTGACACTTTAGAGAAACACCTCTGTTAAGAATAAATCATGAAAAGAGGCACACTGGTCTTGGGCTCTGGGGCTCCGAGCATAAATGGTGGAGACAGATACTGAGAAAATGTTCACATAATTGTACGTTCACCGTGATACACGGTCAGGATGAAAAGTAGGACAATGAGAAAATATTATAGGGGGCTTGACCTGGGAGGTCAGGGAGGACTACCCCAAGGAGGTGACATTGCTCCTGAAATGGAAGTTTGGACTTAAGCACAGGGTCAGGCAGTGAGTGGGGCCTGGTGTGTCAAGCGTGGAGTCCCCATGGGGCCAGGCGCTAAGGTCGCCGCTGTGGCTGCTTGTCCACTGATGGGGGGAGCTGTCAGCAGCAAATTGCTGGTGGAAACAGTTTACTAAGAGGGTTAAGAGGTAGAAATAGGGTAAGACCCTATTTCCAAGTTTTATCAAGGACTGTTCGTTGGAAGTTATTTTAAAATGGAAATTTGAGAAATTCTATCATCTTTTTCATTTCTGTGTCAGTGTAGAGTGTCTGATTTTTCTCCAGGCTAAAGGTTAGGTTTTTGTTTTTGTTTATTTGTTTTTTTTTTAAAGCAGGCTCCACACCCAAGGCAGGGCCTGGACTCACAACCTTGAGATCAAGAGCTGCGTGTTATACTGACTGAGCCAGCCAAAAGGTAACCAAGAGGTAAAAGATCACCTTTTACATCTTATTCCTACGACAAGTAATTTTTTATTGGATGCCAGGCATTGTGAGATGTGTGTTTTTGGTGCTGGATTTTGTTGTGTTCTTTTAAAGAACATGGGAATGTTTATGGAGGACAGTTTATTTACCTGCAAATCACGTTGATTTTTTAAAGATTTGTTTTTCTTAAGTTTTTAAATTTTTATTTGAGTCATCTCTACACCCAGTGTGGGCCTTGAACTCATAACCCTGAGATCAACAGTCACATGCTCACTGAGCCAGCCAGGTGCCCTCACTTTGATCTTTTTGAGACTTGTTTTTATGCTCTTACAAGATCGGTCTAGAGTAAGTCTTCCCTCTCTGGCTAATTTAACTCTGCTTTTAAGGTGTGGCGCATCTGGATCTCCACTGAACATTTATGCATTCAGTGTGGTCTCCTACCTACTTTGGCGGTAGGAGCTCAAACAATTCCTAGTTCTTACCAGTTTGGGGCACTGTTCAGCTCCTGGCTCTGCAGTAATTCTTCTTTTCCGGGAAGGCATATTTGTCAGGCCCCGTGGAGTTTCTCAGCGTGCAGGTACAAACCGGTATTCCGCCAAAGACTCCAGGGACCCTATGCAGAGTTCCAGAACTCTGTCCCTGCTTCCCTCTGCCTGCCAGCTCAGACCTGTCCATTCTTGGCCTCTCCAGACTTCAGTCTGTGTCGCTTCAGCTCAGCGAGATTGCTGGGCTTTGTCTGCGTTTCCCTTCATTGTGCTTAGTTGCGTTTTACTGGCAGGTGGAAAGCCTGGGAGGTGGTACTTCTTTGGTGTTGACTCTCATTCTGTTGGTTCCCCTGAAGTGTGCTTTGATGTAGCAAAGCGGAATGGCCGCCAGATGGCGCTGCCGCGCCCGCCCAAAGGTTCAGTCAAAACGCGCAAACGTCAACGCCCTTGGCATCAAGGTGCTGGTAATCAGGCGCTTCATTGATCCCCACCACGTGCCAGGCACCAAGCCGGGTTCTTCAGGACTTTAGGTCACTTGATCCCAATGGAGCTTCAGTGGGTAGAGGATATTACCTTTCAAGATGGGGAACCTGAAGCTCAGAGCCGTCCCATGTGACCAGTCAAGGCCACCTAGCTAGCAAGCAGGAAAGCCCGCTGACCCCAAAGCCTGTGCCCGCTCCACCCTCCCCACACCGCTCCCCCCACCCCAGCACCCCAGGGATTGCAATTCTGTGATGAAATTGTTTTTCTAGATAATGGCGACTGGAGAGAAAAGCCTCCTCCCAATGGTGAAGGGAGGCTGAGACTTTGAGGGCCACGCTATTTTGATGACTCGGTCCTTAGATTGCTAACATCCCTCCAAGGTTGGGGGGCTGCAGCTTAGTGTTTGGGTGTCTGACTTCATCATCAGCTGAGGAGACAAACAGGACACTGAGATCTCCAGGGAGCTGGGACAGACCCTGGGGGGAGGAGTCCGCTGAGGAAGGGAAGCCTGGGGGCATCCGCACCTCTTCCTAGGCTCCCCAACTACTGGATGCTAAATTGCTTCCTTTCCTGGAGGCTCAGCTTCTTTACCTGTAAAATGGGATCACAGTTACCTGGCTCCCAGGGTTTGGAAGGGCAGAATGAGAGCGTGTACCCCAAAGAGATGAAGCAAGAGCCAGACATTAATCTGAGAGCCTGTTGGTGGAGGGAGAAGCAGGGAGAAGAGGAGGAGGAGGGGGAGGATTTGATTTCTGGCCCCGGGAGGAACAGAGATGTCGGGGCAGGGAGCAGGGGTCAGAGAGGCCCACCCAGAAAGCCCAAGTGAGATGAGCACCCGAGGCCGGGGAGAATGCAGAGGGTGCAGGGGTGGGCTTGGGGTCCAGGAGAGAGTGGGTGCCTGCTGGCCCAGAGCATCCATTTCAGAGGCTAGGAAAGGTGGAAAAGAGAGACCAAGGGTGGAGTCATGGGACGTTGTTGTTTTCATCCTGGAAGAGAGAGACCAGTGAGAAGAAGGTGAATTAATACTGAAGGTGATGGGTGCCTGGGTGGCTCAGTGGGTTAAAGCCTCTGCCTTCCGCTCAGGTCATGGTCTCAGGGTCCTGGGATCAAGCCCTGCATGGGGCTCTCTGCTCAGTGGGGAGTCTGCTTCTTCTTCTCTCTCTGCCTGCTTCTCTGCCTACTTGTGATCTCTGTCTGTAAAATGAATAAATAAAATCTTTAAAATCTTCCCTCACTAAAGGTGAGGTGAGGGAAAATGCTGACAGCAGTCTTGCCAGGAGAGCGAGAAGTGCATAGAAGTTCCTAAATCAAATCCCGCTTTGGACACACAAATGCGTGAATGTGCGTGCGCGCGCACACACACACATACACACACTGCCTACAAAGCCAAAAAACATTAGGATAAGCTGTTTTTTTTTAAATTATTTTATTTATTTATCGGGGGGGGGGGAGAGCGAGCACAGGCAGACAGAATGGCAGGCAGAGGCAGAGGGAGAAGCAGGCTCCCCGCCGAGCAAGGAGCCTGATGTGGGACTCGATCCCAGGACGCTGGGATCATGACCTGAGCCGAAGGCAGCTGCTTAACCAACTGAGCCACCCAGGCGTCCCTTTTTTTTTTTTTTTTTAAATTTTATTCATGGATAAGCTGGTTTTTGGTAAAGGTGGTCATAAGAGAAATATACAAACACAATACCTATTCTTTCTACCGCAGTTTCATTAAGTTAATGGAAAATATATTTGCAGTAACAATAATAAATATGAAGTATCTTGGAATGAATTTAACAAAAAAGTTGTGGGACCTAGATTTAAAAAAATATTTTTTTAAAGATTTATTTATTTGTTTGAGAGAGATAGAGAATGAGCAGGAGGGGAAGAGGGAGAGGGAGAGAGAATCTCAAGCAGAAACTCCCTCCGCCACCCCGCTGAGGAGAGAGCCCAGCTTGGGGGTTGATCCTGAGACCCAGGAGATCAAGACCTGAGCTGAAATCAAGTTGGATGCTTAAGTGAGCCACCCAGGTGCCCCTAGCACAGAGATTTTAAAGTGAGCAAAATGAGGGGCACCTGGGTGGCTCATTGGATTAAGCGTCTGCCTTGGGCTCAGGTCATGATACCAGGGTCCTAAGATCTAGTTAGTCCCCCATCTGGCTTCCCGCTCAACGGAAAGCCTGCTTCTCCCTCTGCCTCTCCCTGCCATTCCCCCTGCTTGTGTGCTTTCTCTGACAAATAAATGAATGAATGAATGAATTTTTAAAAAGTAAACAAGAAACTTTGCAGAGAGATAACAGACTTGATTAGAGAGGAATGTACTGCCTGAACCTGAAAATAATATATAATGTTATAAAAATATTCATATTTTAATCCCATATTCAGTTTAATCACGAATCAGTAATTAATCATTAATTAATGATCAGTTGGTTCTTCAAAAGTTAATTTAAAAGATGCTTATTTATTTATTTATTTATTTTAAAGATTTTATTTGAAAAAGAGAGACAGCCAGAGAGGGAACACAAGCAGGGGGGGGGGTGGGAGAGGGAGAAGCAGACTCCTCACCAAGCAGGGAGGCGGACAGGGGGCCCAGTCCGAGGACCCTGGGATCATGACCTGAGCTGAAGGCAGATGTCCAATGACTGAGCCACCCAGGCGCCCCGACCTTTTTACTGTTAACAAAACACATTTTTATTTATTTATTTTTAAGATCTTTTTTTATTTTTAAGTCTCCACACCCAACATGAAGCTCCAACTTACAACCCTAAGATCAAGAGCCTTACACTCCACTGACTCAGCCGTGCACACCCTAAAACACATTTTTAGCCCGCGCTTATTAAAACCGCATGTTATGGGGGAAGGGGGGGTCGGGAGAGGGGGGTGATGTTATGGACATTGGGGAGGGTATGTGCTATGGTGAATGCTGTGAAGTGTGTAAACCTGGCGATTCACAGACCTGTACCCCTGGGAATAAAAATACATTATATGTTTATTTAAAAAAATTTAATAAAAAAACCCGCATCTTATAACATAGGAATAATCACTCAAATACAGACTTGAACAGAAAATCTACAAGTGGGCCCACACATATATGATGATTTAGTATGTGATAAGGGAAGCATTTCAAGTTCTTGAGAAGAGTGTTAAACAAATGGTGTTTTTTCAAAAAAGTTTGATTTATTTTTTTTAGAGAGAGAGAGAGAGCCCATGTGAGTGGGGATGAGGGGCAGAGGGCACAAGGGTGTCAAGTTGCCTCCGTGGGGAGCGTGGAGCCTGATGTGGGAGTTGATCTCTCGACCCTGAGATCATGACCGGAGCTGAAATCAAGAGTCGGAGGCTCAAAGGACTGCAGCACCAAGGTGCCCCTACCTACAAATGGTATTTTTTAATATGTGGCTCATATTATAGAAAGAACATAAGGGTCGCTGCCTATCCAATATTTTAAGACACATTTATTCCAGACATGTTAAGGATTAAAATACAAAAGCAAATGAACAAACAAAAAAGCAGCAGATTTACTGGAAGAAAACTTGGTACAGGTTAAAGTTCTTCAACCTTTAAACTTTAGAACAGGGGGCGCCTGGGTGACTCAGAGGGTTAAGCCTCTGCCTTTGGCTCAGGTCATGATCTCAGGGTCCTGGGATCGAGTCTCGCTGCTCCCCCTCGCACCTGTCTGCCTCTCTGCCTACTTGTGATCTCTCTCTCTGTCAAATAAATAAAATCTAAAAAAACCTACAAACAAACAAAACTTTAGAACAGGAGAACTAAAGCAAAAACATAGTTCATAAAGAAAACGTTGATAAACTTAATCAGGTAAAAAATTTAAATATCATACATCAAGTTCAAAAGCAAATGACAACCTGGAAAAAATGTTTGCAACAGATAAAACAAGAGATTAGTACTTTTAGTTTCTAAAGAGCTCTTCAAAAATTAATTAAAACGATATTTATTTTAATAGAAAAATTGTCTCCAGGCATAAGTAGGGAATTTAAAAAAGGAAACAAAGATGAGTACAATGTCTATTTTATACAACAGCATTATTTCTTACATGCCAATTAGTACACATTAAAAACCAATAATAAAACCCCAAGAAGGAGAGTATCCAGGAAAACAGGGACTGTGTTTTCTGGAGGCAGTTTACCACTACCTTTAAAAAACATGTCAAAGTTGTGTAGTTCATATTGTAATTCCCAATATCCCTGACATCCCAGCCCCACATTGTGGGGAAAAAAAAAAAAGAAGAGTGATCATCTTAATCCAACTGGAATAATCCCACTCTCTTGCCACAGTGATTGGCCAGGTAACCTAGTTCCCTTCCCTTGACCAAAGGACTGGTTTAGGTCTGGCCACTTTTCGCTGTTTGAACCACAGAGATACAAAGGGAGGTTTGCTGGGGCTGCTAGGAAAGCTTACTTATTCTTCGGCAAGCGTTTCCAGACTGGCACCTTCCCTCCTTTTCTGGAAGGAATGGAGTACATTAAGAACCCCGGAGGTGGGGCAGCCCCTTGGCCACCATGAGGGAAGGCACCAAGGAGGAAGCTGTCCTGAGGGAGGCAGAGTGAAGAGAAGAAAGGGACAAGGTCCTTGATGGTGTTGTGGGACACTGTGAATCACAGCAACCCCAAAGCCTGCTCTACATCTGTACCTTCTTGTCTTGTGCACCGATAAAGCCCGTCTGTCACTTGGTTTGGATTCCTCCTCGAAGCAGGCCTTCAGACAAGGATTCAGTGCAAGTGGCTTATTTGAGAAGTGATCCCGGGGGCCTGGGTGGGTCAGTCGATTAAGCATCTGACTTTGGCTCAGGTCATAAACTCAGGGATGGAGTTCAGGGGCCGGCTCTGAACTCAGTATGGAGTCAGTTTCCCCTCCCTCTGTCCCTCTGCTCCTCCCCTAGATCGTGCTCTCTCTCTTCCAAATGAATAAATAAAATCTTAGAGAGAATGAGAGAGATAAGTGATTCCACACAACACCAGGAGGAGAGGGTGGAAATGAAGCAGGGGAGGGAAGCGCATGTTATGAAGCCACTTTCCAATGGGAGCAATTGGACCTCAATCACCAGGGAACACATGCTTCAAGTTATCCCAAACAGGAGGCAAGAAGCAGGGTATTTCTAGGGCAACTTCCTATCCACCATCAGATGGAGGCTCCCTCCAGGCGCTGGGACTTCCAGTTTGCCAGTGTGCTGGCCAATGTGTTTGCCCAGCCAGGAGAAAAAGTCCTGAAACAGAGACCCAGGCTCTGGGAAGCCAAAAGCAACATGTTGCCTGGGGAATGAATGCGCAGGGGCTCCAGACTCCAGGCAGGGTACCCATACAGCTTCTCCAGCGGTGGAAGCTGCTCATGGCCCTGTTCGGAGCAGATACAAGGTGCATTCCCTTCAACCCAGCACTTCACTTGCCTGCAGTGTGTCCTAAGGAAGTAGGGGACAGTGTGTCTCGGTGCAGAGGACCTCTATGGGGAAGAGCCCAGGCTTTGGGGCCAACCTGGCACAAGTATTTCATGTCCCTGCGCTCCAGGGGGCTCCTAGGTCAAGGAGGCATCAGTCAGCACCTGCCTCAAGGGCTGCTTGGGGAGAAAGGCAAAGGGCTTCTACCAGGGATGCACAGAGTAAAAACACTTTGATGTCAATTGTTATTAAAATGAATGCCCTTGGGAACCCTCCTACACTGTTGGTGGGAATGCAATCTGGTGCAGCCACTTTGGAAAACAGTGTGGAGTTTCCTCAAAAAGTAAAAATAGAGATACCCTATGACCCTGAAATTACAGAAATGGGTATTTACCCCAAAGATACAGATGTAGTAAAAAGAAGGGGCACCTGTACCCCAATGTTCATAGCAGCAATTTCCACAATAGCAAAACTATGGAAAGAACCTAGATGTCCATCAACAGATGAATGGATAAAGAAGATGTGGTACATACACACAATGGAATACTATGTAGCCATCAAAAGAAATGAAATCTTGCCATTTGCGATGACGTGGATGGAACTAGAGCGTATCATGCTTAGCGAAATAAGTCAAGCAGAGAAAGACGACTATCATATGATCTCCCTGATATGAGGAAGTGGTGATGCAACGTGGTGGGTTTTGGGGGGTAGGAGAAGAATAAATGAAACAAGATGGGATTGGGAGGGAGACAAACCATAAGTGACTCTTAATCTCACAAAACAAACTGAGGGGGGTGGGGGGAGGGGGGTTGGGAGAAAGGGGGTGGGGTTATGGACATTGGGGAGGGTATGTGCTATGGTGAGTGCTGTGAAGTGTGTAAACCTGGTGATTCACAGACCTGTACCCCTGGGGATAAAAATACATTATATGTTTATAAAAAAATTAAAAAATTTAATAAAAAAAAATGAATGCCCTTGGTAACAACGGTTGGAAATTAACATCCGTCCATAGAGACGATGAGTACATTATAGCAGCTCACAGGGTGAACTGTGGATTACAACAGGGTGGATTACAACACGCCATCAAAAAGCCCACAGCACTACAGACTATACTGGCAGACATAGACGTTCACGATACCTTGTTAAATAAACCCAGCCCTTTACAAGACAGAACGTACCTTGTGCCCCTCTTGGCTCCCTGGCCTCAGTACTGTCCGGTGAGGGGATGGACCGCTAACAGGGGCGGGAGCTGGCCAGGGGGACACACAACATCTTGGGACCACTTCTGCAACTCCTGGTGAGTCTGTGATTATATCAACATAAAACACAGAAACAGGGGTGTCTGGGTGGCTCAGTCAGTTAAGCATCTGCATTCAGCTCAGGTCATGATCCCAGGGTCCTGGGATCGAGTCCTGCATCGGGCTTCTTGCTCCATGGGGAACCTGCTTCTCCCTCTGCCTGCTGTTCTCCTTCTTGTACTCTCTCTCTCTGACATATAAATAAATAAAATCTTTAAGAAATTAAAAAATAAAACATGAAAATGAGAAAAACCTAAAGAATAATCCCATTTATGAGAGATCTCTACGGTGTTTGTGCTACAAGTTTACACACTTTGATAGTAAAAATATTGTTGCTGGGGGCTGCTGGCTGGCTCAGTCAGCAGAGCATGTGACTTGATCTCCGGGTCATGAGTTTGAGCCCTGTGTTGGGTGTAGAGATCACTTAAAAATAAAATCTTACGGATGCCTGGGTGGCTTGGATGTTTGGGTATCTGCCTTCAGTTCATGTCATGATCTCCAGGTCCCGGGATCGAGTCCCTCATCAGGCCTTTGGCTGACTCAGCAGGGAGTCTGCTTCTCCCTCTCCCTCTGCATCTCCCCCTGCTTGTGTGCTTTCTCTTTCTGTCTCTCAAATGAATAAATAAAATCTTAAAAATAAATAAAATTGTTAAAAAAAGAACGTTTTTCTGAGTAAATGACATAATGGGTATTTCTAGAGTCTTTTTGTCCCCCCTATCTATACTTTCTGTAATGGAGCAGTTTTAGGTATGTAGGAAAAATGGAGCAAAAAGAATAGAGTTCCCAAATCTCCTCTCCCCAGTTTCTCCTGTCTTGAACAGTTTTATTTTGTGTGGTATATTTGTTGCAATTAACAAGCCAATGTTGATACACCATGATTAACTACCATCCGTGGTTCACACTAGGGCTCACACTTGGTATTGTGCATTCTACGGACTGTGATAATTGGATAGTGAATGAGCCTCCATAACAATATCCTAGAGAATAATAGTTTACTGCCCTACAAATCCTGTTTTATACCTGTTTAGCCTCCCTGCTAGCATGACAACCACTAGGTTTTTATGGTCACTATAGCTTTGTCTTTTCTGGAATGTCATACGGTTGGCATCATCGACTCTGTAGTCTTTCAGACTGGACTCTGTCACTTAGTAATATGCATTTAAAGTTCCTTCATGGGGACACCTGGGTGGCTCAGTCATTAAGCCTCTGCCTTCGGCTCAGGTCATGATCCTGGGGTCCCCGGGTCGGGCTCCCTGCTCAGTGGGGAGCCTGCTTCTCCCTCTCCCACTCCCCCTGCTTGTGTTCCCTTTCTCGCTGTGTCTGTCAAATAAATAAAAATCTTCAAAATAAAATAAAATAAAGTTCCTTCATAGCTTTTTCATGACTTGGTAGCTTCTTTCTTTCTTCTTTTTTTTCTTTTTTATTAACCTACAATGTATTATTTGTTTCAGGGGTACAGGTCTGTGATTTGTCAGTCTTAAACAATTCACAGCACTCACCATAGCACATTCCCTCCCTAGTGTCCATCCCCCAGCCACCCCATCCCTCCCACCCCCTCCATTCCAGCAACCCTCAGTTTGTTTCCTGAGATTAAGATTCTCTTATGGTTTGTCTCCCTCTCTAATTTCATCTTGTTTCATTTTCCTTCCCTTCCCCTCTGATCCTATCTTGTTTTTCAAATTCCTCATATCAGTGAAATCGTATGATAATTGTCTTTCTCTGACTTTTTTTTTGCTTAGCATAATACCCTCTAGTTCCATCCACGTCATTGGAAATGGCAAGATGTCAGTTTTTTGATGGCTGCATAGTATTCCGTGTGTGTGTGTGTGTGTGTGTGTGTGTACACCGCATCTTTATCCATTCATCTGTTGATGGACCTCTAGGTTCTTTCCATAGTTTGGCTATTGTGGACATTGATGATAGCTTATTTCTATCATTGAATAATATCCCATTGTATCCCACTGTATGGGTGTATCATAGTTTATTAAATGAGCATTTTTTAAAAAAATAAGAAATCATTTAGAACGGGGGATAAAGTATATTTGGTAAAGATGAGGCAGAAGGAAAATGGTGTGCAGAGAAGCACCTAAAAATGGTGCTGTTGTCAGGTGAGGAGGGAAACTTGAGCCCTGCTGGGCTCTCCAAGGGGAGAGGCACTGGGTTCCCTGAAGGGGAGAGGGGCTGTGGAAGGGAGGGCACCAGCAGGCTGTACTTAGTGAGCCCTGGGCCTCTGGGTTTTGGGAGAGAAGGCAGAGGCATGACAGGTGCAGGAATGGTTGATATCTTAGGTCATGTTGACCTGTGTTTTGAGGAATTTCCTGTGTAGCTCATGGTGGGTTGCAAAGCACCCTTGTCTACCCCTTCCTGGCAGCTGCAGTCTGGAAAAAGTTACCACAGAGCCATCGTTTTATAAATAAGCTATGAGTGTGTCCCAGCAGACCAGGGCCTCTGAGGCCGGACATTTGGCACCTCTGTGGCCAAACTGGCAGGCTGCCTGTTGCCCTTGGTACCAGGACATAATTCACCAGCCGACAACAGCCTGTCTGACCCTGCTGCTGGGGTAGTTTTAGAAAGCAGGAGATTCCCCCCAAACCCCTTCAGTTCTGACTCCCAGATTCTAGGACTGAATGGGGCCAAAAAGCCATCTGGTCTACTTTGGGATGACCCATCTGCCAGCAGAGAAGTCAGTTAATCTCACGCCAGTTGCCCCCGTTCTCATGCTCTGATCGTCAATTAAAAGGTCTTTTATATTGCCCATGGTGGTTTTTGCAAACCTCAGCTCATTTTGGATTTATATCTTACCAATAGTTGTTCTAGAGATCCAGCTTTGTCTTGGTATGGTGTCCTTTTCCGGGCTTTTTGCCATGCTTTTTGTTGATCTGTGACCACCGTAGCACACCTTAGCCTGGGTAGAGACAGTCTGACTACTGACCCATCAGTGACCCACAGCTGCTGGTAGTGTCTCCTAGATTTTAGACTCTGGCCCCCTGATTTGTGCAGATCACCCAGACTGCACCCAGGGTGGGGGATCAGGAGGGGCTTCTTGATGGTCAAGGTGGGCTGTGCTTCCTGTTCTTGGGGCTGTCCACCCTATCCCCTTTCTCCTGGCCCTTCAGGAGCCACAACTCCTCTCTGGGGCTCTTCACCACCTGCCACTTGGGGTCCCAGCACTTCCCCTCCTGCTGTGGTCAGGATGGGATGGGGAGCCCCATTTAACCTCTTCGCGTTATCTTTTTTGATCTGAGTTCACAAAAAGGTTTCCCTTGTATCAAGTGGGGCTCACATTCATTTCTTGTCAGGCTTAGGAACTTCCTCTGGAGAGTAGGAACCCAGGCCCCGCGAGGGAGCAAGATCCAAGCATTTATTATTATTTTTTTAAGATTTTATTTGTCTATTTATTAAGATTTTATTTATTTATTTGACAGACAGAGATCACAAGTCATCAGAGAGGCAAACAGAGAGAGGGGAAAGCAGGCTCCCTGCTGAGCAGAGAGCCCGACACAGGGCTCAGTCCCAGGACCCTGGGACCATGACCTGAGCCAAAGGCAGAGGCTTTAACCCACTGAGCCACCCAGGTGCCACAAGATTTTATTTATTTATTTGACAGAGATAGAGAGGGAGAGAGAAAACAAGCAGGGGGAACGACAGCAGAGGGAGAGGGCGAAGCAGGCTCCTGGCTGAGCAAGGAGCAGGATGCAGGGCTCGATTCCAGGACCCTGGGATCACACCTGAGCTGAAGGCAGACACTTAAGCAACTGAGCCACCAAGTACCCCAGGATCCGGGCATTTAAATCAAACATCACTCCTCATGCAGGTTATTGGAATTTTATTTTGAAATTATTTTATTTTTTAACGATTTTATTTAGTTGAGAGAGAGTGATACAAGGAGCAGAGGGAGAGAGACAAGCAGACTCCACGCTGAGCCCAGAGCCCCATGCGGGGCTTGATCCCATGCCCCTGAGATCATGACCCAAGGCGAAATCAAGAGTCAGAAGGTTAATGACTGAGCCACCCAGGTGCCCCTGAAATTATTTTATTTTATTTTATTTTAAAAGATTTTATTTATTTATTTGACAGAGATCACAAGTAGGCAGAGAGGCAGGCAGAGAGAGAGGAAGGGAAGCAGGCTCCTTGCTGAGCAGAGAGCCCAACTCGGGGCTCAATCCCAGGACCCTGGGATCATGACCTGGGCCGAAGGCAGAGGCTTAACCCACTGAGCCACCCAGGTGCCCCATAATTTTAGATGTATACAACAATTGCAAAGATAGTACACAAAGTTCCCCTGTATCCTTCACCTAGCTTCTCCTAATATTCCTATCTTCTCTAACCACGGCACATGGATCAAAACCAAGAAATCAGCACTGATACGTTACCACTAGCTCAACTTCACACTTCATTCAGATTCCCCCAGGCTTTCCACTGGTGTCTTCTTTCTGGTCCAGGATCCCACATTCATGCAGTCATCATGTCTCCGTAGTATCTCCTCATCTCTTACATTTCCTAGGTCTTTCCTGGTCTTTCATGATGCTGACACTTTTGAAGAGTCCTGGTCAGGTATTTTACTATTGCCCTGCTCTGTCTCTCTCTAAAATGAATAAATAAAATATTTTTAAAAATAAAATAAAATCTGTAAATAAATAGATACAAATAGGGGCACCTGGGTGGCTCAGTGGGTTAAAGCCTCTGCCCTTGGCTCAAGTCATGATCCCAGGTTCCTGGGATTGAGCCCCGCATCGGGCTCCCTGCTTGGCGGAGAACCTGCTTCTCCTTCTCCCTCTGCCTGCCTCTCTGCCTACTTGTGCTCTCTCTCTATCTCTCTGTCAAATAAATCAATAAAATCTTAAAAAAAAATAAATACAAATAAAGCAAACGTAATCTCATCCTGACATCTCCTTCCCTAACCTAGTACTACAGGGCTCATTAAAGATTTTATTTATTTATTTGTCAGAGAAAGAGCACAAGCAGGGGAGGCAGAGGCAGAAGCAGGCTCCCCGCTGAGCAGACAGCCCGACCTGGGACTCAATCCTAGGACCCTGAGCTGAAGGCCGATGCTTCATCGGCTGAGCCCTCCAGGCGCCCCTCTTGTGATTTTCCTGGGCTCTTCGAGGGCAGCCATGGATGCTGCAAGTTGCAGGAAGGCTATGGCGAACTGCAGTTCCTCCCGGAGATCTTGGCTTTCACCTGCATGTGCGCTTTACCCAGCAGACGCTTTGCTGGCAGACATTGGACTCGTGGACGTGAGCTGGCCCGCTGCTGTGGGAGGACACTCCTGAGCCCAGGCTCGAGCCTAGACCCACCTGACGCTGCCCGCATCTCCACCAACAGCTGCTCTGGGGCCGCTAGTTGAGGCTTCAGGCGAAGGCCGGGAAGTGGGCAAGGGAGGCCTCAGATGAACCACAGGGGCTCTTGGTCTTCTCAGTCTTGATTCACACATCCCTGCCTCCCCATGCAGGGTAAGGTAGACGGACAGAGACTTCAGCTAGGACATGATTCGTTAGGGTCAAGGATGCCTGGGTCCAGACGCTGGTGAGAGTCACCCACTTTGGGGTTCCAGTGTGTCCAGGGCAGGGAAGGGGTGGGCCAGCTCTCCCTGGGCTTCAGTCTCCCTTGAGCCTCAAATGTGTGGTTGGCCGGGAAGCCAACACTGCCCACACACCTCTCCCCTCCTTCCTGGTTCCTCGGCCTCCCCTCCGTTGGCCTCCTCTCCGTGCCCACCCTCTGGCCTTCGCCAGTCCTGGAGCCACTCTTCCTGGATCCTGGGCCTGCTTCCTTCCAGTCTTCTGAGAGTCCTTCTCTGTCTGCTGTTGGGCCTCCTTGGGGCCCCGCCCTCCCTGTTGTTGTGCCAAGAGCCCTTCTTCTTGCCTGCCGTCGGTCTCTTGGCCCATCACGAAGTCACTGGGTGCCAGCACCCTTCTCTGGTCTGTGCTCTTCATTTTCAGCCTTACCAGCTCGGCCAGTTCCTGAGCCTGGAGACCCTGACAGGACCTGCTCCTTTCTGGGGTGGGACAGCGAGCTCCCCACCTTGAACATGCTTCTGCGCTGCTGTGGTGGTTTCCATCTCCCCACCACGGCTCTGCGATGCTTCCAAACCTTTGCCTTCTCTGTGAGTAGATGCAGAGAAGGCCTTTCAAGTATAATTCAACTCTGGAAGTCATACAAAGAAAGACTGGCCAGTCCGAAGAGACAGCAAGACTCTAGGTGTGGAAACATCGGGTACCAACAGGCTAGAAAAGAACACTTGTGTCTCTGCTGGTTGGTGATCTCACGGGAGCAGATGGAAGCACTCGGCAGCCCAGCAGATCAGCGCAGAGCGTTGTCCAGAGGACACAGTGATTTCTGGAAGGAGAAAGGAACTGAACATGTCAACAAATCGTGGCCAGAATCCTGGCTCATGCCGTCCAGAGGGACAGGAGACAGTGGAGCTGGACCTACCATCAGCCGCTGCAAGCAGGACACATGGGAGCTCCTCCTGTTGGGGGAGAAGGGTTTGGGTCCCCCCAAATTGGGTACCCCAATAATGGGTGCGTGATTAAAGGAGTGAGACTGATACAAAGTGAAGGTCAAGCAAAGCTTTATTTCGTGCCAAGCATCAGGAATCAAACTGCCTGTCAAACAGACCGGTCAGGGCTGCCCCTCCAGAGAGGAGGGTCCCTCCCTGCTTTCCAGACTAACTTTTATAGAGCAAAGGCCATGTGGTTGGGCCTGGCCACACACAGGTGGCCAATAAGATTGTAACAAACACACAGGAAATTCCACAGTGAATGCTAGGCGACAAATTGAATTAAAATTTACCCTAGTAGACATTTGAACCAGCCTATCACACCTTGGTTAGGATTGGCGCCAAAAGGCTCCCAAAGGGCGGGGCCCCTACTCCTTGGTAGCTAGGAGACAGTATGCGCCCCCACTGATTGAATACCTCCACCTGGCCTGACCCACTCTTGGACTTGGACTTTGTTACATGGGACTGGTTTCCCAGACTTGCTTTTAAGTAAGTTCCCCTGAGGTGGGGGGGCAAGGTCAATTTAAGCTTTACAACAAAATGGCCGTTCAGCTGGGGTGCGGCTGCTCTGGCTGAATAGGCCCTAACAAGGGGAAAGTTCACGAAAGTTCACACGGCCTTCATGGCATCTTTCCTCTTAAAGCCAGGAGATTCTGTAATGAGCTATACAGACAGCCACTTTATAGCCAAATTCACCGGCATACAACAGATTTGCTGGTTAAGAAGCAACAGCTCCTCCTGGACTCTCTTGCCCGTCTTAGGCCACCAACAGAACAGTGACTTCACCCCACCACATTGGGGAAGCTGCCCTGGCCTCCTTGCTAGCTTGTGCTGCTTCTTGCACTGGTCAAGCTTGTGTCACAAAAGGATAGTCTCCTTCATACACAAAGAACTCCTAGAAGTCATTTAGAAAAGGACTACCAAGTCAATGGAAAAAATGGTCAATACATGATCAGAAGAGCAAACACAAATTGTTCTTAAATATATGAAAGAAACTCAGCTTCACTCATAAGAATGACTAAGATATTTTTCTTACCTATCAAAATAAGCATAAATCAAAAAGTTTTTTA
This sequence comes from Mustela nigripes, assembly GCF_022355385.1. NCBI lineage: Eukaryota > Metazoa > Chordata > Mammalia > Carnivora > Mustelidae > Mustela > Mustela nigripes. The sequence goes on along the minus strand of NC_081559.1, from coordinate 39,653,558 downwards.
AGATACACTTTTGGTAGGTATTTGTGTCCTGCTCCTAATTCCTGTGTGTGTGTGTGTGTGTGTGTGTGTGTGTGTGTGTGTTGGGGGAGCTCCCCATACCAGCAAGCAAGGCTCAGACACCAGCTGGGCATCTTACAATTCAACTCAGTTCTGACACTGTCTACCAGGGAATGGCATCAGGTCCCACAGTTAAGGGTTCAGTCCTGTAACACTGTCCTCCAATTCAGACACCAGTCGTCAGCCCAGCTTATCGCCTGTGCTTCTGAGTGGCTGGCTGTTAATCAGAGGTCCCTAGCTAACCCTTCTTTGAGTTCAATGGATTTGCTAGAATGACTTACAGAACTCAAAAAACCTGTTAACTCACTAGATTATCAGTTTATAACAAAGGAATTAAAGGATATGAACCAATAGCCCGATGAAGATACTGGGGCGAAGTCCCTACCGAAGGAGCTTCTGTCCTTGGGGAGTCTGGGGCCCCACACAGTGGCCTTGGAAGCATGCTGGTTCCCCAACTTGGAACCTTTCCAAAGTCCCCCCCCCCCCCCCGCCCCCTTTTGAGTGTTGATGAGGCTTCACTACACAGGTATTGATTGAATCATTGGTCATGGTGATCAACCTCTGGCCTCTTTCCCTTCCCAGAAATCATCTATTGGGGCTGGTTTCCGTGGCAACCAGCCCCAGCCTCGGGTGCTTTCCAAAAGCCACTCATTAACATAATCCAGTGGGGGCAGAAAAGGGGTTGTTGTGAACAGCAAGACACCCATCCACCTTTGTGGTTCTGAATAGATTTCAGGAACTGAGGACTAGAGACCAAATATCATAACAAATGATGCTCCCACTGCCCTTGTCCTCAGCACATTCCAAGGATTTTGAGGGCTCTGAGGCAAGAACAAAAACTATCAAATATATATGTGAAATATATTTTGGTTTTCTGAATGACCAAATACATACATTTCTTTTTCTTTTTCTCTGTCTTGTCTTGTCTTGCTTTGCCTTGCCTTTCTTTCTTTCTTCTTTTTTTTAAAGAGAGAGTACAAGCCAGGGGCAGGGGGAGAGGGAGAGAGAGAACCTCAAGGACATTCCACACCCAGCAGGGGATCGTGACCTGAGCTGAAACCAAGAGTCGGTTGTTTAACCTGCTGAGCCACCCAGGTGCCCTCTATTTTTCTCAAAAGTCCCAGTATCACAGTGGGGCTGTGAGGATCCAGGCGTCGCTGGTGAGCGTGTAAGCTGGGGAGAAATTTGGCCCTAATTATCAAATCCATCTGCTCTGTGACCTAGTGATTCCACTGCCAGGAATTCATCCTACAGAAGTGCTTATACGTGGGCAAAGTGATGAGGACAGACACAAGTTAGTTATTGCCGGTGTCTTCCAATTAGCAAAAGACTGGAAGTAATCCAAATGTACATTATATTAAGGGGACTGGCTAAAACAATCATACAGCCGTACATCCTGCCCCACAACTCAGATACCTTTCCTTATCTTCTTTAACAGGATTAAAGTAGCTTGGCTCCAAATTCATCAGAGCATTTAATGGGGACCATGAGAGGCCTTCCCACCAAAGAAGCAAGAGCAGAGGCTCATGATCAGCAGCACGACTTCAGAGTGTGCTGGGGGTATTAACCCCTGCGATCTGGGAAGAGAAGCCAGGCGGACACAAATGTGAAAGGGGAAAGTAACACCTTCACTGTTAGAAGATAAGATTATCCAGGTACCTGGAAAATGCAAGCAGATTATCAGAACAACCACTACAAACAGCAAGAATCTGTGAATTCCCAGTGAACAAAATCCAAACACAGAAAGCAACAGTCTCTCATTGTTGCTTGGGGATGATGGGCCACGGATCAGACCAGGGAACCCATGAGCCCGAGCCCTGAGCGGTGCTTCATTTGCTGTAAAATGAGGTCTTGGGGCAGCAGCCGTGCTGTGCAGAATACCATGGTGATGACTTAGGCATTTTGTACATCTGTTTTTGGCAGAGGTGTTCTGGGCAGCAGGTGGGTGCCTGCTCTGATCCAGTCCTGTTTGGAGACAGGGGAGTGGCCCCGCCATCGTGGGACACAGCCCCATCAGGAGGAAGAGACAAGGGCACCCACATGCACCCAGCACTATAGGAACACCGGGCCTGCTGGTAATTCAGACAGGAGGGGACTAGGAGGGCTTCCTGGAGGAAACAGTTATCTGAAGGGTGATAGAGGTAGGCAAAGGAAGGAGAAGGCCATTTGCCACAGAAGGATATGAGCTGTGTGGAAGCAGGAAGAAAAAGGGTGGATCTGGGGCACCCCAGGAACTCAGTCTGGCCAAAGTATGACATGGGAGGGCATTAGGGCATTCATTGAAGAAATATGGGCAGTTCTTCAGTTTGAAGGGCCAGTCTCAGTCCAGTTGATGGGAAATGTTGGGGTTTGGGAGTGAACAGTTGAAATAATTTTTGAGATGTTTTCAGTGCAAGAAAGGTGGTTTTATTAAAGTACCATATAAATTTATTAAAGTAAATTACAGGAGAGGACCCGTGGGCTGAAAGAGCTGCACCGGGTTGGGAGGAGCGACTGATGGCACACTTCCAAGGTGGGAAGGGGTTAGGGACACCTTAGTCTCTAAGGAATTTGGAAGCAAGGCTTCCAGGACCTTGGGGGACCGGTTGCTGTTAGGATAAGTGCGTTTAGTCCCCTCTAGTAAACCTTAGTCATGAGACCCTTCAGACGGACATCCGGGGACCCATAGGCTTGGAGAACGATTGCTGACATGTATCTTGGGTTGTGGGGGGGGGAGGCGCGGCTGGTGGAGATAAAAGGAAGTTTCCAAAGGGATTTTTACATGTTAAGGAAGACTTACAGGATCCTGGAGGTCAGGCTAATGTCAAGCTAGGTTGTCTTTCGCCTCCAGCAAAGTATTCACAAGCTGCTGGAGGAAGGTCACTCTGCTTTTCTCACCTACTTGTCAATGGCCTGTGAAGGAAACTTAATTATTTTTTCTACATTTCTTTTACCTTTTGTTCTCCATGTCAGGGGCAGCTACTGTGTTGGTAGGGCTGTGGACACTGCAGTGGGGGGAGGTGGGAGCACTCTGATTACACTGTGATTACCGGAGGGGAAGTTTCTGGAGGTGTCAGGGAGATGTCACGTTGTAGGAAGCTGAGGCCTACTCTCAGGGCCAGGCGGGAAGGAGGGAAGGCAGGCCCCTCAGAGGCCGTGGTCCAGATCTCGGCTGCCAGGGAAAACCTCCCAAGAAGTCCTGTGCTAAGGGGCAGGCAGGGCCCTCTACCAGGGGCCTCTGGCTACTCTGTTTCACAGGGAGGGGTCGAAGGGGCCAAGTGGGAAACCATCAAGACAGAATGTGTGCATGGGGTCATGTGGGGAGTGAGTAAGGCATATATGTGGCCAAATTAGCGACATTAGTGAGTGGCTCAGGACCACAGGCAGCGTGGCAAAAGCTGGGCGCAGTGGACACTTCCAGTAGAAGGAACAGAACTGAGAAAACAGAGCATGGGGGTGAGGGGCCAGCCCCCAGGGAGGCCTGTAGGAGCCCCATGTCTGGCAGTGCCAGGCCAGTCACAGCTCTGCTCAGCCTTCGAGGGACTCCCACCACCTAGGAACCATCCTGAGAGGGGAGTGAGCGGGGTCTGGGGAGGGCAGAAGGAGGCCAAGGCTGAGATGGGCTTCTAGCTCTTGGGGCATCAAAGTTAGCCATCCTCTAGTCCGTGATGAGGGACATCTACTGCCTGCGGGACTACTGGTCAATCCACCTGCCTTTCTGGGCTCGTGAACCACCTCCTTGATTCACAGATGGGGCTGGGCGTGGTAGGTGGAGGGAGGCTCTGAGCCCCTGTCCACACAGGTGGAGGTCAAGGCAGAGATCAAGGGTCTGACGAGACGGTGGACTAAGTGCAGAGGGAATGATTTGGGCAGAAGAACTTCACAGAAATAGTCATAGTCATGCCACCTGCATGGTGTGGTCCGGGCTGGGGCTTCCCTGGTGTGGGAAGGATGACATGGGATTAGGGAAAGGGTATCAAACATCACCCTGACCACACAACACGATGCCCTCTTGCCCCTCCCTGGAACCTTAGCAGAAGCTACCCTACTCACTTGCTTTAGATTCTCTGGGGTCAGCCAGGTGGGCCACTCACCCCAGGACTGTCCAGCAGGGGTCATTACATAGCCACACGGTCCAGGTCCAGTCTGGACACGAGCATTGCCATCAATCAGAGGAACGGCCTACAGACTAGGTGAGCCACAGCCTCCCTGCAGGAAGAGGTTTGGAACTCAGAGCTCAACTGACCCCTGTCTCTAGCCTTACAAGACACGTGACTTTCTGCAAGGTGCTAACCTGTCTCTTCATCTGTTAAAAGGGGACCATAATACCCTACACACAGGACACACTAAGTGAAGTGTGTGCAGGAAGTGATCACAGTGCCTAGTACAACAGACTGTGAACTGGTACTGTTTACTGCCAGCCTCACACACAGGAGCCCCTCTGGCACAGAACCCAGGTCTGCACTTGCAGAGTCTGGTAGAGTGAAGGTTACCTGTCCACTGGCCTGGGTCCCCACTGGTAACATTTGAACCCCCAATCCTCCAGGAGGTCTTGCTTTTTCCCTGGCCTTCCTGGGGTGCTACAGCCCACCCGAGCACTCCCGCTACCCTCTGCACACCTCTCTTTGCATCTCCCTTGCTGTGTCCTGGAGCTTGACCACTTCAGACCGTGAGCTCTGGGAGGGGACTGCCTCGGGATGCCCACTCACCTCTGCACATGCACCACACTGCCCAGGGGCGCATGCGGGGGCCAGTGTGGGACGGACATTCTAAGCACAGCAGAAGACAGCGCTGGACTCTGTTCTTTTGCAGCTGACACATCAGAGAGCTGTACTTTTAGGAGCTGTTGGGCTGCAGATGGATGATTTGTCCAGGACATTGAAGCTTGAGTCAGAATGATCTTAGAGGGGAGTTCAGCGTCAGGGTCATGTGGAACTAGGCTGGGGTAAATGTCAGGGCTAACACTTTCAACTGGCACCAAAAAGGACTGTAGCCAAGGGAGAGCAGACCCAAGGCAGGGACAAGGGAAGATGAGAAATACCAAAACCCAGACTACCGGGTCTCTGCCAGGGAACAGAGCTCAAAGCAGAGAGAAAGGACTGGCTTAGTTCCAGTGCTTTCCGGCAAACCCTGTGAGTAGAAGCACCTTCTGGACTTGGATATGCAGCTCCAGTCCTTAATGCTCTTCCCAGCACAGCCATCCATGGACTGGTAGAATGCCCTATCTACCAGCATGGCATTCTACATAGTACTTGTAATTAAAAAACCTCATTTCACAGCCAGTGAAGTCTGGCCATGGACTTGTGCTCATGTAACTCACAGGTTTTACCAAACCCTCACCACGCAGAAGCAGTCGGATAGAGCGAAAATGGCTTGTGGAAGACTCGGCGGTGATGCTGCGGGCAGACAGTCTCCTGAAAGGGTCGAGTTCTGCCTTAAAGGCTACAGTATATGCTGGGCATGAATCTGCTCTCCTGTACCCGGATTCAGATTCGTGGGTCCAGGAATCAAGGGAGAGAAGTGGGAGTGGTTCCCCAGTGCACTCAAAGTGACTCTGTGGGCTTAGAAGTCTTGGTTTTCCAAGGAGAAATATTCCCACCAGGAAACCCAGCAATGGCTCCACTAGGTTGCACACAGAGGCTCACCTGGCTACTTGGGGCTCACCAACACTGAGTGTCGGTTGTTTCACCGACACTGAACCAACAAGCGAGTCGGGGGGTTATTCTACTGGCTGGGGAATATTCCCAAGGGGAAACGTGTATGCTGCTACATGACAGGGGTGGAGAGGACTGTGGCTGGAGTCCAGAAAACCCTCTACGTCCCTCTTAGAAATTCCAACGATGAACAGAAAACTAAAAAAATAAAGGCAGGACAATGAATTCAGACCCTTTAGGAATGAAGGTTTGGATCAACCATGCCAAAAAAGAACCCAGCTGAGATCCCGGCAGAGGAAAAAGGAAATGGCGACCAGGTAGTGGAAAAAGCAATTACAAATACCAATTCTAGACACACGCGCGTGCATGCGTGCATGTACACACACACACACACACACACACACAGTTCCTTCTCAGTAGCTCATGCAATTTCTATTGGAAGCTAACTTTACCGTTTAGTCTTCAGGCAGCATTCTGTGACTCTATATTCTATTCAGATCAGACTGTGACAGGATGGGAGGAATCAGCATGGCCTGGAGATCCATGTGATTGCTGGGCTTTACGTAGCCTGTTTCAGAAAGAGTTAAGTCCATCTTACAATTAGTTGCATCTTGGGGAGAAACAGAGCAGCTTTTGAGATAGGATTAAAGTTCAAATACACATAGAAGGCTGTGTATGGATGCTGGGCGACTAAGGGGCAGGGCGGTACCCACTACAAGCCCTTGTCTCTCAGCTTCACACCCAGCATTTTCCATTGTTCTTGTGAAGCTGGCCACAGCCCTCTGCAGTCATTTCTGCTCTGCTCGCTGGTATCCTGTGGTATTTCTCAGCAGTGTGCACCAGAGGGAAGCCTCAGTGCTGTTGGAGGAAAAGGGACCCACTCCTTCCTGTTGCCGCAGCAGGACTCCCTGTACAGTGGCGGCAAGTGTGTTCCCGCAGCTGCAGCTCGATCCCAGGCCTCTCAGTGTCCAACAAACTTAGAAGCGACTCCATCAGGCCCATCATGCTTGCAGAGACCCCACACCAGAGGGAGCAGCCTCCATCCTGTGGCAGCTCATCCTGGAGATGCTGTCTCCTTGAGTCTTCCTTTCTTTTCGCCTTTCTCCTTACTGTGTCAAAAATTCTACACTATCGTTCAAATGACTCTCAAGGTGTCATGTCTTCTATTTGGACCACAACTGACAGACACAGACAGTTTCTGTCTATTGAAACGGAGGGTCAGGTCTGCATTGTTTTGGATCACCAACTCAGACTTTGCGGTGTCTCCTCTCTCCCTTGTATTTCACAAGGGCACTTGAGGATTTCTTCAAATTCTGATCCTTCAGATTTCCTGCCATTCCAATAGTCCTCACCCCATGTCGAGAATAGAAATGAACAGTATTTTGATATTAAAACTTTATAACAAAAACATTTAAATGGAAGTTTGGCAATGATTAATAGCAATTGGAGAATTTTTTAACACATTTACGTTAATGACCCCACATTGTCTGGACTACCCCACAGGTTTTGTTCTGGAAAGGATTTAAAAGCCCTGTGCGCGGAAGGCAGACGGAGCAGCCGCAACTGCCAGGAGCCCCACGTCCCTGTAGTAAAGAGTCCACAGCCTGGTTCTTGCGGATATTTTCCATTTATTACTGCAGTAGACAATTGCTCTGAAAGTGCAACACTAAATCACTTTGTCACAGCCTCTGCTCCTCTGCTGGCAAATTCTTGGAAGTTCATTCTTGGAGCATCGTGGACCACAAGCTTCTCTCAAGGTGGGAAATTATTGCCACTGCCAATGTCACAGGAAAAAAAACCTCACACACATGACTAGAAGAACAAAACGAGAAGAGCACTGGAGAGGAGGAGCGGCCAATTTCAAATGGAAAACCCAGCAGAGGAGTCATGGGCAAACAGTCCACTTGCGCGAAGTGAAAGGTGACTCCCAGCCTCCTGGCAGCAACCTACACATTTGTGAGGCGGGCCCAGGGGTGCCTGTCATCCCTCTGTCCCCAGAAGAGGTGAAACCAATACCAGTGCTATGCCACACCTCCGTGTAGCCGAGGTCCACAGAGTCAAAAAGAAATGGAAGGACCTCTCAGGCTAGTCTGGAAAATGGGTGGTTTGGCTAAATGGACTCTTCAACCTCCCACTTAGAGCTGCGGGGTGGAGTATCTGGGAGAGCTCGCAGGGTAAGACACTGCGTCAGAGAAATAACTCTTGTTCTAACCAGCACAGGGTCAGCATCTATTGGTGGTAAAAAAAATTACTTTCAAATAGTGCAATGACAAGGAGGAAGGGAAACATGAGCAGCTCTAGAAAACACAAGAGATTTAAAAAATCTGAATGAGACCAAAGAAAGCGCAAAAATATGAATGTGGACCATACACCTAAGCACTCAGCCTGGTGGACCCCTCCCTCACGAACACATTATACACATCCGCACCCACTCGCGCACACATGATAGTCAGGCAGATGCCCCAAGAAGGGCAAATCCAAACGTCTGCTCTCTTTGGAATTCTCATGGCAAATCTGAGTGTAGGCAAAAGTGAAGCCCTTCCTAGGGTCGAGACAAATACTCAGGAGGCAGCCTTTGCTCCCCATTGAGCCAGTGTTGCTCCTCTATTTGCCTGAGCCCTTCACAATTGCCTGGGCACTACAATTCATTCTTCATACTCCTGGAGTTTAAATCACTGCTAGATCTTCTTCTCTGATCTAACTTCACCTGTAATGGAAGCACCTCCTTTTGGCTCCTGGACTCACGTTCTTTTGGGGAAAAAGCATCCCAAGAAAGTGGTAATTAGAAGGTGTTCAGGAGTTGGAAAGTAGGAAGAGAGTAATATAAATACTGTTACTCTCATAGGATTTCTCTGAGACCAGGTGGCTAAGGGCCTGGCCTTCAAGGAAAGGTTTTAGGAGAGGCCTTAATTTAAGGTACTGCGATCTCTGCTCACAAGAGCCAAGTAAGACAGTGCTCCTTGGAGGTTGCTGTAGGACTCGTACTCAGTACTTATTTCAATTCTAGGTGCTCTTTTGACCTCTCTGACTTCAGTCCTTCTGGAGTCAGGTGACCCGGCTTCTCTGATGCATGACCACTCATTTCTAAAGCATGTTTGCCGTTGCCCACAAGAGGTTTCTCTCCAGGTATTGTGGAACAGCACACATTAGTGCATCTACCAGGTGGTAAGGACTGAAAGCAGGTTTCCTCAGACAAGCACAGCCATGCAAAGAAAGCCACCCATCACGGTCACCTTTTTGTCAGATGCCCCAGTTTCAGGATCATAGAATTTACCACATTAAGTGTTAACACTGGGTGACAAACAAGCTTTTGCTTCCCTTCCTCAATGAGGGTCACGCAAAAACCCACCAGAAACAGGTGGGACACACATCCCCTGCTCCTCTGGTTTCAGACACTGCCCTCAGCTCCAAATCCTGCACTTGGAACCGCTATTATAACCTAGCTCCTAAGCACACTGGATTCTGCTCCAGTTTAACTTACCAAGGCATACCTTCTGAGCCGCCTCAGTGAAACCAGTGTGGCTCACTGGATTAAAATTCTAAGTGCAGCAGTGCCTAAGAAGAAAGAGTCCTAACGGAGGGAGGACTGGAGGGCATAAAGCAGGAGACTATACAAAATCAGTAACACATTTTCAGAAAATGGTAGGCTTGGGGGAAGAGGGGAGAGAAATAAACAAAATGTCCCAATAATTTAATGGCAGAGCTAGAAGAGAGCATTTATAGCTATTCCGGGACTCTCCAACAAAAAGCTTTTCCTGGATGCACAGACATTCATAATACTGATAACTCTCAGTCGACAGCTCTGGCTTGTACACGTGGTCACGATGCCCTTCGTACAGCAAAGGAGAGCACAACAGAATGCCCGACAGGCATCTGGACAGCACACAGCAAAACGAAAGGCTGAACTCCCCCAGCCCCAGAACCCCATTTAAAAAAAAGTTTGTCTATTACAAAGTCACGTTTTCTGTTTTTCCGCTTTATAAAGTCAGCGACGCTGGAGGGTGTCTAGCGGAATCCGTCCTCCAGGAATGAGTGCAAAAGGGGAGCGCATGGCTCAGGGACGTCCCTTCAGTAAGCAGATGGAAGGACCAGCTGGAGACCTCCCATCCATTTTGGACAAACACACACATACAGAAAAGGATTATTGCCAGCTTGTGTACTTTCACAATGTGATTTTTGTATTTCGAAAGCTTGAATTGTCCCTGAAAGAAAAAAATGGGAGAAAACAAATCATTCAATACACAGATCTTCAGTAGGCAACAACACACATATGGGGCAGGGGAAGGGGTGGAGACCTGAACTCGGCAGCTCTAGGGCCCTCATGATATACCCCGAGAACTTCCTTTCCTTACTAATCTAATGCAAACATAGCAAACCACCTCCCAAGTTCCTTCAAACACTTCAACTTGACTATTTTCAACAGCCAAAGATTAGAAACAACCCAAATACTTAGCAAAAGGGCACTGGTTAAATATGAATATTATGGCCCATTCCTTCACTGAGACACTTCTGCCGCTTAAAAAAACAAGCCAAGGAAGCTCACTACTAATATGGGAAACTCTCTAGAGAAACTGAGCAGGTATGGAATAGCATATGTACATAGTACACCACCTTTTGTGTAAGTGGGGGTTGGGGAAATAAGGTCACAGTTCATATTGTTTGTACGGACATAAAGTCTATAAGGCCACACAAGAAACCAACAACAATGGTTACGTGGGGCAGTGGAGGGAGGGTGTTACAGCAGAAACTGAGCAGATGCAGTCAGAGTGGGGAGGAAACCCCCCCCCTTTTTTTTCAAACACATATGCACACATACTTAAAAAAATAATTGAATGATGTGGCTGTATTATGTATTCAAAAAAATCAACCTATCTAGCAACCAAAAAACTCTGTGCAAAACTTACAGTTCCTTATAAAAGGATATTCCACAAGGTGAAATACTCATAGCCTTGACTTTAGACACTTAGCTATACCTCTTAAAAGAGAAGCATGTGTATACATAACCCATGGTAAGTTATGTTCTCTTAGCTGCTTTCCATTGAATGTGGACAGGCTTGGCCACCCCCCAGAAACCTTTCCTGTTCCCCACTAGAAGTCCAACATCTCAGCAGTTCACATGCCACCAGAATCCCACCATCTTAGGGCTGGAAAGGGCTTTAAAGGTCACCTCATCTGGTGCTCTAGCCCACAGCTTCAGACTTTAAAGTATCTGAAATTCTAGAACAGAACAGAATTTCTCATTAATCTGATTTTTGAGTCATTATTTCCCTTTATTTTTAGTGGAATGTTCTAGAAGCCTTAGTTTTAAAGGACCCATCTTAAAATTGCTAGATTTATTGGGCATATGGCTACTGGTACAGTGTATACATATGAAAGAACATGCTCAGCCCAGACAAAGAGCCGCCTGCACTTAGCGTAATAGATGCTGCCAGTAAAGAACAGCTCTCACTACACAAGGAGAATGACTGCGCACGAGTACACTGAGAAGGGAAAAGAGAGCTGGTGCAGGTGCTTCTCGACAGCCCACTAGAGTTTTTATAACGGTCATATATGACCATGTAGCTCATTTAACTACAGCTACTGAGCATTTTGATGATTTCCATCTAAGGAGGGAAAGACCACACACAAAGAAAAACTTAATGGGGTGATCATCTTTTTAAAAGCCCTTTCAAAAGGACAGATCCCACTGAGGAGCCACAAGTAGCTAGCAAAGGATGAATAAGGAAGTTCTGATTATAAAACAGAAAAGCAGGCATAACTGATTTGTGCATGTGACTTCTGAGTCCCCTCGGGAATGATGTACCATTGAGACCTGGGGTCAGAAAAGCGCTCTACTAACAAAAGAAGTGATTAGGAAGGAAGGATTTGCTCTGTTCCTTCTCTTCTCTTTTGATGCCACATCTATCCCCGTAGAGCAACTGGATCACAAAAGTCAATCAGCAGGGAGAAATAAAATGAGTAAATAGAAGGGCGGGGTGTGGGATGGTAGCATCACAGGATTTTCTGACTGCGGGAGAATGATTTATCTTGGAGTAAGAGAGGGCAGGCAAGTGTCTCGACCCAGGCCTTTCATCTGTATAGTGATGAAGTGGAAAGAACTTTCTGGACAAGTCATCACTGTAAGCAGGTCACCGTTATCTTTTGGAAGAATCCCTGTACTGTGCTGGGCTTGGGCCACAGACAAATTCTCTCTGTGGCAGGTAAACTGAAAAGCTCTATAATATTTTCCTATCCAGATAGTTACTATTTATTCTAAGTACTTCTATTGTCACAGATCTCTTCAGGGTCAGAAAATCTAAGAAAGCACACTCTAAAGTTTATTTGTAATGCGGAAAAGGGGAGAAGAGTAAGGAGCCAGGAAAATCTAGCTGAGCTTCTGCAGGGTTTGATATAAAAGATAACAAAGAGCAACAAGAACAGGTGACAGGCTCCTCCTGACAATGACAGGCTGGTGGCAGCTGGTGGCTCTGGTCCAGCTCCTCTAAAAAAAAAAGTGGGCTGAGAATAGCTTGCTGCCAGATTTAGCCTGACGAATGTGTTCACCTCAGACCAGCTGGGAACTAATCCGAGGTTCCATCCCTCACCCAAGGGCTGCAGTGCCAGAGAGATTAGGAGACAGAGAAAGGAAGGAGGAAGACAGGAAGTGGCAGAGGTCACAGGCAACTTTTAACTTTTTTTTTTTTTTTTATAAAAGATGGGCTTCTATTCTTTTAAAAGCAAACTATAATTTAGAAAATACAGAGTGAGCTCCTAAAAGTTAGCCCATCTAGCCACCTAGCAATGTTGTGATGCTGCATGGAAAACCAGGAAGGGTTTTCTGTTGTTGTCGTTGTTGTTTTAAATGATACAACAGATCTTTTAGAAGGAAATAAGAACATTTTTACATCCTCACCTGTGAATTTATGTAAAATAAGCAACGGGGACTGTGCCGAGTATACTGATTTAAAGGGGCTTTTCAGACATCAATTTTCCCACTCTATCTTAATTTATTCCCAGGGATTTTTACACATCAGGGCACATGAGCCAAAAGACCCATGAGGCTAGAGAAGTCAGAAAGACGTTCTCTACTTGATGATTCTTTGTCCTGATAGTGGGGTCTCAGAAATACCAGTGCCCTAACCAAACTGGCTTCCAACTTCACATTCCCAGGCATCCTGGGCAAATCTATTCCTCAAATATTCTTAAACAGGTTTCCAATTTGCTCAGCCTCCACATAATCACCATTTTCATCCTTCTAGAGAAAAAGACAAGTTCCAGTTCTGGGAAGAATAAGCTGAGGTAGAGGTTGGCTCCTGAGGGTACACAACAGAAGCAAGGTGGTTGGCTCCTCAGAGGAACGCCTCTCTGTTCTTGCAGGAAGCTGTTGCTGTGCTCGTGCCCACCAGGGGCAGCACAGTGGTTCTGGGCCTCAAGGGCAACCTGGGATCCAGCCATCTGGGGGTACATTACAATTCAGCCTGCACACGGTCTTCTCTGTCACGGAACATTCTCTGTCATTCTGTCAGGTGTCCACCCCAGGCCAGCTCTGGCTTCCTCTTCTCTTCCTCAACAAATATTAAATAAGACTGCAAACCCTTCCTGGGTTCAGTTGGGCAAGTTTCAATCTCTAATCTCCCACTGAGTGCCAACTCCATTCCCCAACAACACAGATCACTGTTCTGCACATGCCAGGCCAGACATATAAGTAACCCTAAATCCTCCCCCAGCAGTTAACTGGGGCTTCTATTGAAGCCATGGTTAAAAGTGCAATACTGATTTGTAATGCAGATCAAGTAAAACAGTTCTAGAATATTAGCAGTTATGTGTAATAGCATAAAATATCAGATAAACTGAAGAGAAGTATTTGTGGTTCAAGAAGAATTACTTTAAAAAAGAATTACTTACATAGCAGTTTTTATTTCTCCCCAGATCATGGTCTACTTGGAAGGGGGTAAAGAAAAGGTGGAGAGGATGAGGAGCTATGAGCTGGAGGTACACAGCCTCAGAGCACCTCTTCCAGGGGTGAGGCGACAGGAATGAAATATGGAGTCCTTTTCGGGTCTTTAGGACAATGAAGTGAGGTGATTTTTTTCATTTAGACACTAATAGTCCTCTCAGACTCCCAAGGCCATGCTTCGAGGAGAACACCTAGGGGGCACCTAACTGGCTCAGGCAGTAAAGCATCCGACTTGATTTCAGGGTGGTGGTGAATTCAAGCCCCACGTTGAGTGTGGAGCCCACTTAAAAAAAAAAAAAAAAGAACACCTAAATTATGAAGTGTTCATGAAGTGCTTTCTTCATCTGCCAGATAAAAAAGATACAGGGGCAACAGAAAGAACAAAGAAACTGCAAAATAGCAATGATATGAAACATGTGATTCCAAGGCAATTCAAAGGTATCTTTCCCGAGGATTCAGTGTTATCAAAGGGGAGGGAATAGTTTTAAATTTTCTCCTATACGGACTACTCTAGTTTCATTTTAAAGGCTTCCCCCTCCCCCATAGAATATAAGATGCTATTGATTTTTAAAAAGCCCATCGTTTTAGGTACTCTAAACACTGCCAATTAAACTATGTCAAAAATTTTTTAATCATATACACAGTAAGCAACCTGATTTTAGGGACATTAAAAACCAAGAAAAAATAAATCCTAGAAATAATCAAACATGGTAACATTATTAAACAATTCCATTATAGTGCCAGGCCTCTGGAAATCTGACTTTTCATCCTGCAAATCAGTGTAGCCAACATTACAGCCCAGGCATGTTTTTCTAGTTTATACACACCCTCCCGGTGTGTATAAACTAGTAGCTACTTCAAAATTCTGTTGACTATATTTTATAGAGAAGTTTTTAAAATAAAATGTTACTTTTAAAAAATCTAATATCTAAAAATTGAATTTATAATAAGGGAATTAAACTACTAAAAAAGACCTGAGGGGTATCACCCACACGTGCAGGCATTCCAGGACGGCTAAACTGCAGATGATCCCAGCTCCACAGTCCTCCGACCCCAGGCCACCTGCTTCTGTCCCTCAGTGTTGTCCTCTCTTCCTGCTCATCAGAGACATGCAGGTCTCCTTCTCTTGAAACTGCCTCATGTCCTTCCTGGGAAGGGGGAGTTCTGAAGCAGCTACTACAGCTGGCATGTTCTGGTCCAATTTTAGCAATCCTCTCTCTCACAGGGATGGTGGGGCAGTTAATGTCCAGGAATACACTCTCAGGGCAGGCACATGCAAATACTGTCCTCTCATTCAGAATAAACTGACCCAGTTCCCTCTGCTAAAGAGACAAACATGGACTTGGCACTCTCTGAATTGAAATACAAATGTTCTTAAAGTGAACGTGTCAGTTGACCACGCCTTCAATGTCCCAGAGCCTCTCCCCGCCAGTAAGCACGTGATGGGCCAGTGATAGCATACCCGGCATCTACCTCAGCTAACTCTCCTTGTGAAACCCTTGGAATCTATCACTGCTCACAACTGACAAACACCACCAATAAACATAGTCTAAACATAAACATAGGGGTACATAGTCTTTCTGGGTGTTCCTCTCCCCTAACCCACACTGGAGCCTATGGAACTGCCCTGCTAGTCACAGGACCCTGCCAGATGGCTTAAAAATGACCACGTCTGGGCAAAAGACAAAGGGTCTGTGGCACACTTATAATCATGAAATGGTACTGGAAGAGATCGGAGACATCTCAGACAGTGGAACCTCACTTTTCCAAATGAGAAAAAGGGTATAGTAAGTTAAACAATCTTAGCAGAGGTTCACCAGGAGACAGGTGACCCAGTGAGGACGATTCCATGGTCTTGGACTCAGTACTTTTCTGTTAGACTGTGACAGTCAGTCAAAGATGAGAGGTCAGAGCAGCCTCCATGTTGGCAGAAGCCAGACTGGCAGTAAATGGGGAGAGGGCAAGCCCTGGGAGAGAGGGGGACTATGGCCGAGAGGTATGTCACAAGGTTACAGAGAAGATAGACAAGGCCCTACCCTGAGTGTGAGAGACAGAGGGGAGCGTCCGATCAGCGGCCGCTGCTGTTCACCAGGCCATGAAACTCCTCCCAGGCCCTGGCAAACCAGAGACAAAAAACACAATAGCACATTCAGGTCAAGGGCTTTTTAACAAAGAGCACAGATACGATAACCCCACATCCCCCTGTAGATACCTTCAGGTTGTGTGGAACCCACCAGTACTGGACGCCCAATGGTAAGGCTTCCCACCTAGACTTTCCACTCACATCAGGAATGGTGGCCAGCTCCTCTCAGGGGCAGCTGGCACTACTCCCAGCTTGCTCCACTGGTGAAGTCTGGCCCTCACTATCCCTAAAGCCTTTGCCACAGTCCTTCTACCTGTTGCTGCAAGTCTACCGGGGGGCCACTGAGGTCAGAGCTAAGCTCAACCATCACTGGAGACACCGCTCATCACTGGGGCAAAGGGCAGCGGCGCTTTCTGCCTTGAGGGCATGAGGACAGGTGGCAGAAACTTTTTCTTCACAAGATCTCACCCTGGGGGTCAGGGCAGTTACCCAACAGCATCATGACGTCTGGTGATGTTATGAGGCAACTACAGCACTTTCTCTGCTTTCACATTTCCAACCTTCTGACCCCTCTCAACTCACACCCCACATTTGTATCAGGTTCCATCTGTTTCTGGAAATACCCATGTAACTATTACTTAAACTTTAAACTGTGTAGGTCACAGTTCAACATTCTAGGGATCAATGCTCCTCCTAACTTTCATGCCCATTAAATCAATTTAGTAATTGGGGTTAAGTAGGGATAAGAAATGTGACCGAGGGATACATAGTCTTTCTGGGTGCTGCTCCACAAAGAACAAGCCCTTGGTGACCCTGGCCAAAAAAATAGGAGAAAACAAAATCTCCCATGCATCCTGAAGCCCTAAACCACCTGGAGTTTCCTTGGAGGAGCTGATGTCCTACCTTTTTGCCCTATTAGGGATAAAGTACCTGGTAAGTTCCCTGGGAAATAAATAAATGAGCAAATAAATAAATAAATAAATAAATAAATTTGTATATATGCAAATATATATATATAATGGGTAATTTCCTATTTCTAAATAGAAAATCCCTTAGTGGCAATTATTCCATTCTCAGTTTAAATGGATGAAAATACCTAGGGTGACAACATATTATGTCACTCACTGCAAGTTTAGTATTACGATCAAAGAATGAATATACTTCATTACTAGGCCTTCTATGGGTAGCTTTTCTTTTCTTTTTTTTTTTATTAATAGGGAGGGATTAAATACAGAGACCTGGTATGACAAAGTCCTTCTTCTGGGTAATATTTGTACAAGTTTCATTAGTTTTTCTCTCTTTTGAACAGCAGCAGCAATTAAAAGTTAATGATCTACCCTGTGGCTGATGGCTTCTCCAGAGTATTATCAAAGCTACTCATACACGCTAACTGAATTGAAGAAAAATCTAAGACCGCCAAGCAAGCGTGCCAGTCTTGGTCAATTCACAAACTCAATGTCCACAGCAAGACATCTGTTCCACAGCCCTTTCTGGAGAGGCGGTGATGCGGTGAACTTCCTGAGTCCATGAGTGACATCAGAAGGCTGTTTCATTCTCCATTCCAAAAGAAGGTAAGGGCAAAGCAAGTCCGACGCTTGGGCAGCAGCCTAGGAAACCCCTCTCTTTCTTTCTAACAGTGAGATTTCAATTCTATTTTGAGCAAATTTGGTGTCAACAAGAAACTACATGGTTGTGCTGAAGTTTCATCTCATTTTTCTTTTGTTTCCAGAAGGCCTACACTAGTCCAAACAGAGCAGTTCTCTGTGTCAAGAACCTGCTGAAATACAGATTTCAGAGTTCCCCTCTAATCCATTCCAGTATGAAACTGCCCTCCCATTTTCTTCAGAAGGATCTTCTTCAGATGCTAAACCTCAACATGAAGAATCTGGGTACAGAGATTTCCTCACATGGATTCAGTGGAAATCAAACAGTTGGTCACAGTCATTGGAACAATTACTCCTACTCTTGTAGGCCAATGCTTGGCTAAGAGGCAAGTCAACCACCTAGAGCTAGGTGTGAATTTTCTAGCTATTCTCCATCTCAGACATTTTAGGTAATATTAAAACTTGCTTCTTTTAAAGGTAAAGAAAGAATAAGTTAAATGTTAGAAGTGTTGTATGAATGGAGTTTCTTATAAATAAATAAATAAATAAATTTATTTATTTTGCCCTTAGATTAACAGAGCCTATAGGGAATTCTGAACAGATTCAAATGACAGAGTGACAAAGAGTCCTTTAGAGACCACTCTTGTCTCAGCTCACTTACCAGGAAATAAACTCTGACAGCAGAGATCTCACTTCCTGTATAATCATATTTGCTCTCCCACCCTGCCGAAAGTCTGGGTCACAGCCTTGCACTTGGCTGGCACCTGATCCTCATGGACGAGCTCAGCCCCCTGCTAGTTTGGGCTTTCTTTGCTTTAAACATCAGTATGGGGGAACATTTCATAAACGCAAAGCCAGGCCAGCAATTCTGCCAGTGTGACTCAGTGCCAGCAAGCTAGGACTCTGATTTAGACAAGATAGGAGAAGGGATGGCTGATTCTTGCCTACAAAGTTCAATGTTCAAATACAATGAAATCTAGATGTGGTACAGCAAAGTCTCCATGTTTGACCCATCTCTCTTCTCTTCTAGAATAAAGTAATAAAGGGAAGTCACCTACCCTCAACTTCCTGTGCAGAGGGGTCTGGTCAGACTCCCCAGTGCTGTGGCCTACTGAGTGAAGCTGGCCCTGCCTTCCCCTTTACCATTCCAGGCCAGATGCACAAAGGAACTCAATGGGACTGTTCCAAAGAGGAATTTCCTCACAAAAGATACTGGTGCTTTATGTAGCTCTGTGCCAGGTTTTATCCTGGTGATGCCCTGGTGTTTGCAGGTCTGGCTGCATTATGAAATTTCTCCTCAAAAGGGGATACAGTTACTCGATGTTTGCAAGGACCCAGACCTATGAACTCTCAACTACGACTGGTCTCATTAAGAGGAGCCATGCACTTGAGCTAACACTCAATTGAACAGGTTTCCCATTTCTCAATGGGACCTGCTCACCCTTCAGGGGGCGGAACTACTGGCAATGAACAGTAGGAGGCAGCAGGCAGGCATCCCCTCTACAGTGAAGCAGCTCACCAGGCAGCAGTGCTGGCCTCAGCCCACCTAGGAGTATAGCAGGAAAAGGCCACAAGCAGCATGATTAGGGAAAGGCTGGAAAAACCGAACAGTTGAAAAAGGACATTGAAAACTAGACTGATACAGCAAGGTGGAGAAATGTGACTGAGAAATTGTAGCCATTCCTAGAAAAATGCCCCTCACTATTTCCAGCAGCCCTACTCTCCAAAGAACTTGGGGGAGAACTGCTCCTTCTTCCTTCACTTCCCCGAGTTCTCAAGTTCTTGGTGCTGCTCCTGGGCTTAATCAATCTCCAGTGGGAGAGCCACAAGGACTAGAACAAAGCAGAACAGCTCTGATTTCTGTTGACATTTGGCAATGATCACAGGGGCCTCCGTGTGGGTTTGGTGCTTTCCGATCAACTCTTACTCTGGATGGTGACATCAAGCTCATCTCCTGGACTAGTTATATAGCGGCAATCAAGGTCAATACATGTAACATAATATTGGAAGGCAAGAGGGAAAAGGCCATACAAGGTAACTCTGACAAATGCTGAAAACATAGAGAACAGGCATTTCCACATGCCAACAAATCTCCCGTCTTCCAGGTATTTCAACCAATTTTGGATAGGTGATAAACAGAGAAACAATCACACAAACACCTCCAGAATGTTCAGTACTAGTCCTGTTGTGTGTTCTGTGAGATCCCAGGCCATGTGCAGCCTGGTGGTCAATCAGGACGGGAGAAGTGCAGGGTGTTGCTGCCAAAATGGAAGAGCCACTTTGGAAAACTCCACATCACACCCACAGCCACCTTCAAGACACCATCAGGCGACCTGACCTAGAGTTCTACAAAAATGGTTTACTTCTGGTTTGGGTAGGAGCTCCTAAGAAAACTTAATAATGAGTAATGAGACCTGCTGAAATCCTACATGCAGGTCAGGGGCCTGAAGGCTGTGCTGCAGTGCATACAAGCCAAGCCACAAAGCATCTGAGGGGCTGGTGTGCAGTACAGTCCGATACCCTCAGGAGCAAACCTTACAGGACGAAGACATTTCCCCACCCCAGGTCCTGATGCACAACAACCCTGGGGACCGGGAGAAAGGGAAGGTCTAGTACCCTGAAACCTCGCAAGCAGGACTAGCTCAAAGAGGAAGAGGATTTGGCTCTAAATGGAAAACAGAAGGGAGAAGGCTGGCAGAGAGCTCGTGGCTTGGGCAGCTCTGGCACAGTGAGAAAACCCTGTTAACACAAAGCGAGGAAACTACATACACACAGCCACACACAGACAAAAAAGCAGGGCTTCACCTCCAAGCAAGAGAGTTCTTTGAAGTAAAGGCAAACAAAGTCAGCGAAGCAAAGGCCAAGGATCCCCCTTTCCAACCTTAACAGACTTTCAAGCTGAATTCTAATCAGAAATCACTCTGGTCTAGTCATCACCGTGACCAGATGGGAACTAAAATTCAAGTACCAGAAAATGGGGTCTCATTTTGAGAGCGAGATGTCACCTCATTATGTCAGACCTCAGCAGAACTGGAACAAAATACCATGTGACACTACAATGGGCTTATGGAAATGAGGCTGCATTCCCCAGATGGCCCTCCACGGAGAAGTCTGTGCCATTCCTTAATATGGTGACAGTCAGTCCGAAAGGCCACTTCTTTGATGCACCATAAAGAGCGAGAGCATGAGACAAGCTAGTTTAGCACCATTTATTAAATGATCTCAGCTGTTGTTGTAGCTGCTGCGTGTCAGCCTGTTCTTAAAACATAAAATGCTCTTCCAATTCCTCTTGTCCAGGACAGAAGGATCTTCCAGGTAGCACGCCAACAGAACAAGAGACTCCGGTGATGCCAGCTTCAATGATGGTGCCATCCAGAGAGGGAGAGGGTCATGGCACATTCAACCGCGGCTTCCAGAGGTTTTGAAAAAGGAGCCTTTGGGGGCCCAGCCTGCCTGGCATTCTAGTGGAAGTGCAAAAGGTGGGCACATTGGGAGAGGAAAGAGAGGGAGACGCGAGGGAAAGTAGCATCTGGGACTCAAGGAGGGTTTCTGGTCCCTGTAGCTGCAGGGCTGGAGTGCTAGGCAGATCTCTTGATAAAGCAGCGAGAAGCAGACTAAGGCAAAGCCCACGGGCTCTCCTAGACTCTGTAAGGACTTGTTCACCCATTTCTACAAAAGTCAGGAAGAACCGCCTCAGGGTATTAGAGAGGGAAAATAGTGGAGAGGGCAGAGTTGAAAAATACCTTCTTTCCCTCTCCTATGCAGGTGAAAGTTTGCTTTTGAGGGGAATGGGGGATGGAGGGCATTTGGGAACCTTGAACGTAAGAGTCCTAGGAAAAGTGGTGTGGACCCCTCCAGCTTGGACTGTGTCTGGCTGGAGGGCAGAAACTATTCTCTCCCAGAACGAAGAATGGGAAAATCTGCCTAGAGAAAAACAAGGCTAACTCAGAATTGCTACAGCAAGCAACTGGGGCCATGGCTGGCTAATAAACTGCTGGTGGCTCCGGGTGAGTCACAGCCAGCCATATGATTACGGACCAACTCCTGCGGCAGTGTTTCCAGTAACAAACTGGCACTTAGCTGGTTTAAGCCAACTCCACCCACAACATTCTCTGTGAATGCATGGGAAAAAGATTCCCAAAGTTTCCCTGCTGAACAGCATCGCTGGGCTCATTACTAGTCTCTAATAAGAATAACATGATGATGATATTCTTACTAATGATGACGATGATAACAGTAATAATAATTCGTCCTATAAGAGCATTCTCCACCTGAGGACCTTCAATTACAAAGATTAAATCAGCCTCACAACAACCCTGTTAGGTAAAGTATTATTATCCCCCATTTTACAGATGAGGAGACTGAAGCAGAGTGGCAGAGACTTGCCAAAGGCACATATTGATACTGGAGTCAAAGGAGAGAGTAAAACCTAAAAGTCCCGACTCCTAGTTGGCTAGCTCTCCCTCCAGTTTTGAGAAAACCTGAGAGCCACTCCCCACAACTTCTTCATAGTAACCTGAATTTACTTATGGCTTCGATCACTGAAGGAGCAACTCCAACCAGTGATTCTCATTTGTGGACATTCAACTCTAGGTACCCCAAGTCCTAGGTAGATCACAAAGCTTACTTCCCCCCTTTGGTATTCATGCTTCCCCCTTGGATTCTGCTCTCACAACCACACTATTCTCCTTCCACTACAAGTTCAGCTCTATAGACCAGGAAAGTGGGAGTCTTCATTCCCAATAATAAGAAGTCAACTTCCCAGGACAAAGAAAACAGACTGATGCTAACAGGTTAAAAAGACATGCAAAAGTGGGGTGAGGGGCGGACAGGGAGGAGGACTTGACCGTTCAGTAAAATTATCTTAAAAAACAGCAAGAAAACGAAGAGCACTTTGTCTTTCATTTTAAGATAGTGGTTAGTGAATGAAAGACACGACAGCCCGTGTAAATAAAGCAAGCCCAGGCAGCGTAACTGGGACTGTGCAGAAGGGCTCTCTCTGATACAAAGCGCCACATAGTGTAGGTGGGCAGGGAGCCTCACCAGCAAAGAACTGCTACGAGTGGCCAAAAGCACTAGAGGGGAAGACTGGTCTGTCCCTTCTCCGTAAGTCTGGCTCCTGTTTGACCGTATTCCTCTGGGCCCAACTAAGGACCTACTTCTCCTAAGCTTAGGGACATACCCCCCAAGCACCCCCAAAACGTACTTGATGCTGTCGGTGTGGGTTTTGTACTCCATAATGGTGTTGGGAGGTAGATTAAGCACTCGCCGAAGCGTATCCCGGATTCGGGCTGTGGTTGCTTGGTCACTGGCAGTCTTATTCCATATTGAAATAATGTCCTCCTACAGGAGGAACAGAAGGAGTCGTCAAAGCAAACCAGAGGCAGTGAAGAGAGCAAAGGCAACACAAGAAACCAAACCTGCCCATGGTGTAGCTTACCTGAAACCGGACAGAGACCACAGCCCCACAGATCTCCTCCCCAACCATGAACTGTTCCCCCAACATGGCCAGGATAAGATTCTCCCAGCAACGGGACGCCAAGCCCTTCCGCAGCCGAATAATCCATTTGCCACCATTTTTATTTGCATCATCCTGTATAAGATAGAAAGCACTAAAGTTAAAATGTGCTTTTGCCGGTCTTTTACTTTTGTATGCAGCAGGAAAAAAGCCAAGGATCCCTTCAACACTTAAGAAGTCTTGTCACTTTTCAGTTATTCAACTTTATAGGAAAAAACGGTGGTAGGACCAGGGAGATAAAAAATGGGAAAAAAAGAAAAACAAGGTGGGACTCCTTGGTATCAGCCTCAACAATGAATGGCTAAACCGATCCTTTTAAAAATAAACCTCTTTTTCTGAAACTACTTTGGAATCAAAATAAAGTGATATCAGATTTCAAACATACAACATTCCTCGTTTCATTCACTAGAAGTTTACCAAGTGTCACTAAGTCTCAAGCATACAGACGTGAAGCCACAGTCTCTACCAGATCTAGTCTAGTGGAGGAGAAAGCCAAGAAAATTAATCTCGGCAGTACAGTCTGACATGTGTTGCTATAACAGAGATACGCTAAGTTAAAGAAAAACAAGACAGAAACACTCAAGAAGTGGAAACATTTAACCTGGGTCTTGAGGGATGTACAGTTAGGTAAAAAAGGCGAAGGGTCTGCAGGCATCAAGAAAAACACGTCTGTGTACAAACTGAGGCTGTGTGTCAGGGAGATATGCAAAGAAGGCAGCTAGCTGCTCTGAAGAGAAGGCCTGGGCATGCTGGGAGATGAGGCCTGGAGGGTTAGTAAGTGCAAGATAATGGGAGCAATGCAGAGTTGCGTAGGGCCTATAGTTGGGTGTGTATGTATGTGCTCACATTTGTTTTCTAAAAAAAATGCCCTGGCATCAGAACAGAAGATGGGTTACAGCAAAGAGATCCTATAGCCCAGCTTTGGGCCTCCAGCTACTGCTAGCTACTCCAGCTCACTTTTTACCCACTTCAATCACATATACACTGTAGTAGTCTCTCTCTCTCTCTCTCACACACACACACACACACACATCCAGTTTAATGGGAATAAGGGTAATTAAAAAAAAAAAGTCCTTTAATGTTGTTATACCACTTTAGTGATAAAAAAATCTTTGTAAACATACAGACAAGTGATGACATCAGTGCCCTTTCCCAGAGGTCCTGGCTCCAAAGATGTACCAAATAGTGTTGTAGCTTTGAGAGAAAACTTTAAATACTTTAACCTTAGCAGGGCTAAAAAAAAACCCCGCAAACACTCAGAACAGCAGTCTGAGGTCCTCCGGGCTTACCTCCCACATGGGTTTAATTCCTTCTTTGAAGAGATGGAAGTCACTGTGGCCTGTCAGGTCCCCGGGACGTACCATGTGGCTATAAAACCTCCAGAACTGCTCCACCTGTAGAGAGAAGGCCCCAGAGCACAAAAGATTATCCTTCCTTTTTCTTTGAATGAGATTTAAGAGAAGACACTCTGCTACAGACTTGACGTTTTGGAGGACACATTTTCATTTGGGGAAGCATGTGGGAAGGAAGGCATGCTGTATGGGAAGTACAGAAATATAATACTGTTGATACAAGGATAAACTCTTTAGGTGGAAAATGCCAGCCTCAGCCAGGACCCCTATTTATGAAAGCCCCAGGATAATCATTGCATGCTATAAGAGGACCCTGTTTTACACAGTGAAATCTTTCCAGTTTATTTTTTTCTAAGTAGGCTCTATGCCCAACACAGGGCTTGAACTCATGACCCTGAGATTGAGAGTCTCATAGTCAGAGCGCCTAGGTGGCTCAGTCAGTTAAGTGTCTGCCTTCCACTCAGGTCATGATCCCAAGGTCCTGGGATCCAGCCCTGTATCCGGCTCCCTGCTCAGCCCGGGGCCTGCTTCTCTCTCTCCCTCTCTCCCTCTGCTGCCTCCCCTGCTTGTACTCTGTCAAGAAGGTGAATAAAACCTTTAAAAAAAATTTAAATAAATAAATGAAGAGTGCCACTCTACCGACTGAGCCAGCCAGGCATCCCAACACAGCGGAATCCTTTTAGTCTTGAGGTATATTAAGTGCCACATACATGTAATTTTTTAGAACCAAATCACTTTGTAAAAAATACAGTATTATTAACTACAGTCATCATGCTGTAGTCACATCCCCATGAAGTCTGATCGCTTCTCAATCACAGACTACTTACTGGCAGATACAGCGCAAACGACAACAAATACATTTAGTTCTGTTTGGTTATTGAGCCATCAGTGATGGTATCAACCACATACTCTACTCTAACCCATGGTGCCCTTGGTAAGGGCAGGACGACCAAAACCAAACAGAACTCGGCCTCTCATATTTGGGGTTTAAGTTCCTCTTCTGAACTAGAAAATTTATGTTTCTCCTTGCCCCTCCTTCATAATCCTGTTAGAAAACTAGACATATTTCCTATTAGATGCATGCCTTATCAGATGTATTTCTCTATGAGATGCATGCTTATTTCTACTCATCAAGCTATTCCTGTTTCTCTCGGTAGTGCCATGATAAGGAGACCTTACTTCCTTAACAGGTACTGGCCCCACGAAGTACTGGCCAGTGAAGAGGCACACTTTAGGAAGAAAGAAAAAATGTGGAACAGTGTGAAGACAGTTGGTATTCGCCAACACAGCAATGAGGAGGCTCTGAACAAACACCCAGCAAGACATCACAATGCACAGCTGAAAACAGGGCACTGAGGAGATGAGATTCAGGTCATACTTCTAAGTGTGGATAGTAACTAAGGAGAAGGAGACCTTACACTTTATGAAGCGGCTGTTCCTCTAGAGAACAGAAACATGGGAACTGTCTCATGTTACAAAGAAGTCAGGAACAAATGTCATTCATAGGATTTTGAAGCAGTGTCTCATCTCGACAACCGCTATGTTTAGCTGTATATAGCAACTAGGGAGAGTAAGTGGCCATACGTATTAAACGAGCAAATATCTTTTTCCACTCTGACACAGTAGGAAGAATCAAAATACACCCACTAGAACTTATAGCTCACTGTGAATTAGAAATTGGGGGGTGGGGGTGGTTAGGGAGAAAGTATACCAGCACCCCCAATTCCCCAATTGAGCACTGCTTTATTAGCTGTCTGGTCTCTTCAATTCTATAGTCAGACTACAGAATCTCAGTCACCATCGTACATCCGAATCACAAGAGAGATGAAGTACAAAACTTGAGAAATATTATTAGGCTTCAAAAGATTTCCTCTTCCTTCTCTTTAGGCAATTTTGGTATTTGAAACTCCTCACTGAAACCGCAAAATAAATGTTCAGATTCAGAATGTAGGCTGCACACACACACACAAAAGACTTCAGAAATAATCTCGGGGGGCGCCTGGGTGGCTCAGTTGCTAAGCATCTGCCTTTGGCTCGGGTCCTGATATTAGTGTCCTGGGATCGAGCCCTGCATCAGGCTTCCTGCTTGGCGGGAAGCCTGCTTCTCCCTCCCCTGCTTGTGTTCCCTCTCTCACTGTGTGTGTGTGTGTCTCTCTCTCAAATAAATAAATAAAATTAAAAAGAAAGAAAGAAAGAAATAATCTCAGGGCACCTGGGTGGCTCAGTTGCTTGAGTGTCTGTCTGACTCTTGCTTTTGCCTCAGGTCATGGTCTTGGGTGCTAGGATCCAGCCCTACATCAGGCTCTGCGCTCAGCAGGAAGTCTACTCTCCTCTCCCTCTCCGTCTGTCCCTCCCACTACTCACACACACACTTTCTAAAATAAAATCTTTGAAAAAAAGAAATAATCTCAACTACGTTCCTCATTTCATAGTTGAAAAAATGGGTTTCAGAATTTGCCCTGCACTGAGTCCAGCACCATAGCAGATGAGCCATGATGATCCCAAAGACCAATGCTCTTTCCATTTTAAGACACTGCTTTTGTAGTCATCCTGACTTCGAGAACTTTTAAATATGGTCAAATATTAGGATTAAGGAGCACTGAGAAATACTGCTTTGGATTTGATAAAATGTTCCACAATGTGATTACTTCTCTGTGAGGAACCTAATATTGTGAGACATTTCCTGATGCCTTGAATTATAAGACAGCCAACAGTGGTCACACATCCACGGATTCTAGAAGAATGATACCCCAGATGATGTTAACAATGTTGCTCTAGTCAACTCAGCATTCATGCCAAAGAGAAGAAAAGAAGAGGCACCTGGATGGCTCAGTTAAGCAACTGCCTTTGGCTCCGGTGGTGATTCCAGGGTCCTAAGCCCTGTATATGAAGCCCCATGTTGGGCTCTCTGCTAAATAGGGAGTCTGCCTCTCCCCCCTTCAACTTGTGCACACACTCCCTAATAAAATAAATAAAATCTTAAAAAAAGAAAAGAAAGGGCACCTGGGTGGCTCAGTAGGTTAAACTTCTGCCTTCAGCTCAGGTCATGATTCCAGGGTCCCAGTGTCCCAGGGTCCCAGGATCGAGCCACAGATCAGGCTCCCTGGCTCAGCAGAGAACCTGCTTCTCCCTTTCCCTCTGCCTGCCGCTCTGCCTACTTGTGTGCTCTGTCAAATAAATAAAATCTTTAAAAAAAATTTTAAAGAGAGAGAGGGGAAAGGTAGGCTCCCTGCTGAGCAGAGAGCCCGATTCGTGGCTTGATCCCAGAACCCTGGGATCACAACCCGAGCTGAAGGAAGAGGCTTTAACCCACTGAGCCACTCATGTGCCCCAAGAGTCACATGTTCTAATGAATGAGCCCACCAGGACTCTTTAATTTTAAGCCCATCTCCTCCAAAGGGGCTTTCCCCAAGCTGGAATTAATTTTTTCTTTCCTCTGAACTTCAAGAGCACTTCAGCCTTCCCTATAGCACTTATCACTGTAAGAATGACTTGCTTCTCTAAGGGCAAGAGCTTAATTCATTTTAGAACTCTTGGTGAATCCATTCAACAAACATTTCTTGAACCAAATATGCACCCAATACACAAGCTATTTTTAGTATTACAATAAAGCCTGTATCTACCAGTAATAAGGGAGTACAGGCGGGCACCTGGCTGGCTCAGTTGGAGGAGCATGTAACCCTTAATCTCAGGGTCACGAGTTTGAGTCCCACGCTGGGCATGGAGCCTACTTTTAAAAACAAACAAATAATTAAATAAATAAGGAAGGAAGCACAGGCTCACTAAAACAAATCCTTGCTTTGGGCTGAAATGATTATCAACTCAGCAGAGTAATCAGCTAATCTGATTACCAGATACATATGACATACACACACGCATATATCTGATTAATAATAAATGAAGAAATAGTCTAAGAAAGCAGCATTAAGTCTCACTTTTCTTGTTTGTAAAACATGGATAATATCACTGATCTCATAGGGCTATTATATGATCAAAGGAAACTACATCAAGTGCCTATTACTGTGTCATTCTTCTTTACCAATTTATTGTAATGTTTACTGTCAGAGTTTTCATTTCTAGTGTCTGCATTTTAAATAGGAAAAAACCTCCACAATTTCAAGAAAACAACAAATCCTGCATTTGATTCTGCCCAGAAATCAAATGTACAGCATGTAGGAAGTGCATAAAAATTTTTGCTGAACAAGACTGGTGTTAATTGCAGATATGGAAACCTAGCCACCAGTGAGGGAGACAGACAGAGCTGGGGCTATTTCTGACTCTGACAGTACTTACAAAAACAATGATTAGGATTTAATTTTCTTTCTGAACACAGGAAAAAGATGCTACTTTATACACAGTTCCTAACATACCCAAAACCCTAATGGGAGGTTCGTTGTTTTTTTTTTAAGTAAGCTCTCTGCCCCAAGATTAAGAGTTCCACGCTCTATCAGCCAGATGCCCCATTAATAGGAGGTTCTTAATGTAAGGAAAACTTTTGAATTTTACTCTTGACTTTACTGTCAAGCTTCATAAAAAATAGATATAGCGTATTATAAAATGTTTTATCCTCCATGAAAATTTGCATGCAATAGGGACTCAGTACATATCTACTTAAACAAACCTGTTTTTTTGTATTGTCCCTTTACAATCAATTTGACAACTCATATACTTCTTGATTCCTATGCATGTTACCTATGGATGTCTGATGAGAAATCAAGAATGAACAAACCTAACCTTGGGGACTCCGTCAAATAAGGAAACCAGAATCCTAAGCTACCAGGAAAGTTAAAAAAAACACTATGATGTAAATATAGGGACGAATGTTCTACAAAGGCTCATTACATTAAAGCAGTAAGTACTCACGGAGGCAAAGGTGCCAATCTGTTTGATATTCTGTTCATAGCTCTGTGAGCTGGTGGGACGGCCAGGGGTCCTTCTGGAGTACCAGAAAGTATAGTTGTACTGCAGGGGATGCTCTGCTGGTCCAGGCACAACAGCCTATCAAGTAAAGAAGGTGTGTTAATCTGGGGCATTTTTCACATGATCTGAGACAGAGAAAACATTTTACGGCGTCACCCCTTATCACCTCCACAAAAAGGACACATCCTCAATTACCTGCATTATGCCCAAGATTCCACTTACCAGTAAGTTTCCTTAGTGGTTAACTGACTCTAAGCTCCTGTAACGTTTTATCTGTATTCTTACGGCATTTGTAACTTTGTGTTTTCTAACTTAGGTATTTATGTTTATATCTTATCTCAGCCAAGTACTCCCAGGCCAAATATTGCCTCCTCTATGACACTTTATCACTTACTGGCTAGTAACCTGGGCAGGCTGCTTAACCTGTTTGTGCCCCTGCTGCTTATCTACAAAGTGAAGAAAATAATCATAACCATATCATAGGGTTGCTGAGCGGATCAAATAAATTAATAGACCTAAAGTGCTTAGCACAGTGCCCGGCACACAGTTTAAGTACTCAGTGTCAGCTATCATTACTACTGTTACTATTAAGTGGAAGCCCCTGACCCATAGTCTCATTCGCCTTTGTGTTCTCTTAGCACCTACAATGCTTGTATCTGGATAGTCCTCGACCTTGTGAGAGAAACAACTGTTTTGATATGTCAAAAAAGAAGATGATCTGGAACACCCAGGTGGCTCAGTCAGTTAAGCATCCGCCTCCAGCTCAGGTCATGATCCCAGGGTCCTCGGATCAGGACTCAGGCTCTTTGCTCAGCGGCGAGCCTGATACTCCCTCTACCTGCCCTTCCCCCTGATTGTGTACACCTTGTCCCTAACAAATAAATAAACCCTAAAAGGAAGAAAGAAAGAGAGAAAGAAAAAGAAATCTATCAGTCCCTCATTCTCTAGACTTTCTCTTTTTCCAGTAACTTTCAGTTTAGATTATTACTGACTAAAGAGTCTAAAATTTCAAGGGATATGTAGGATTAAATACTCGGCAGCAGCTTATGAAGCAACAAATAGCTCTGCTAAACTCCAAGGTTAATATCTCGTCATGCTGGGAGAATGCTGGAAAGCAAGGCAACATCTCAAGATCTTGTGGCAAGGGAAAAGTTCTAATTCCCACCATGAATGCCAGTGATTCAACAATCTTTTTCTGAGAACAAAAGCAGATATGCCAGTGTGCTTCAGTTAGTTAAGCATCTGACTCTTGATTTCGGCTCAGGTCATGATCCCAGCCAGGGTCCTGGAATCGAGTCCCAAATCTGGCTCCATGTTCAGCATGGATACTGTTTGCCCTTCTCCCTCTGCTCCTCCCCCTGCTTGAGCACATGTGTACACACATTCTCTTTCTCTCAAATAAATAAACCCTTAAAAAAAAAAAAGCAGCAGATATTCCAAAATAGGGTGCCATCAAGTTAATCTGGTATCCTTAACCTAACAGGTTCCACAAGATAACCAAATTTCAAGTCCAAAGGCAATTCTATCTCTACAGCACAAAACTCACCTTCCTCTTACTGCTGCCCTGATTCTTGTCTCGTTCCATTTTTTCCTTCTCACCATCTTTCTGTGTGCTGTTTTCTTCATTCTGATCATGGTCCCCACTGTCATCGTCTTTCAATCTGAATGGGAAGGCAAGACAATGTTAGGCCATGAATGAGCTGATTCTTGCTTACCTAGCAAAGCCACCAGGTCAAATGAACTATCATATAACAATCCCTAAGTCAGTCAAAATAGAGACAATGAGATGTATAAGAGATGAGGGAAGAGCAAGGGAGTATAGAAAGGCAGTTAGGAGGAATTTCAAAACACACTGTCTTCCAGTTTTCTTTCTTTCTTTTTTTAATCTTATTTATTCATTTGAGAGAGATACAGAGACAGAGACGGAGAGAGAGAGATCCCAGGACCTGGAGATATGACCTGAGCCAAAGGCAGATGCCCAACCATCCAAGCTACCTAGATGCCCCCCATCTTCCAGTTTTCTGACAGGCAAAGAAGCAAGAGAAAAACAGTTTAATTCATTTTATTTTTTGGCCAAAAATAATGAATTGATAATAGTTTCTGTATTGTATAACTGCTTTGGCCTTTCAAATAAAGTTAAAAACTGACCTATCTTTCTTGACACTTCTTCTAACCATCTCTCCTATCCTTCCCCACTGCAACTGCTTTAGTTCAGGCCCACTTCTCTGTCATCTCAGTTATCAAAATAAATCCCTAAATGGTTTCCCTAACACAAATCATTTCCACCCTCTATCCATCCTCCACATAGCCACCAGCATCTTTCTAAATGCAAACAAGGGGCACCTCTGTGGCACAGTCAGTTAAGCATCTGACTCTTGGTTTTAGCTCAGGTCGTGATCTTAGGGTCTTGATTTCAGGGTTGTGAGGTTGAACCCTGTGTTGAGCCCATCTGGCTCCATGCTTAGTGCAAAGTCTGTTTAAGACTCTCTCTCCCTCTGACCCTCCCCTTGGTGCTTGTGTATGTGCACATGTGCATTCACTCTCTAAGATAAATAAATAAATCTTAAAAAAAAATAAACAAAAATCTGGTCATTTAAATTCCATGCTTAAAACCATCAAACATTTAACTTCCATGCTTAAAACCATCCCTTGCCTTTTGATGCACACCCTGCAGGATAAAGTACAATGAAATTTAAGATCCTCTAGAATCTGATTTTTGCCTACTGATATTTCTTTCCCTTCCCATCTCCCAAAGCAATCTATAGTCCCACAGCTATGCCTCTGCAAACACTACCCCTCAGCCTCAGGTGCCACTCCTCCTACGTCTATTTTTCCCATTAAATGGAGGGATCTCTTAGAAGTCTTTTTAATCTTTGATCTCCAGCACCAAAGACAAGAAGATGTTGCCTTAACATATTACACGATGTTAAACGTTAAACATGAATCAATGTTAAACGAAAAGAAAAAGAAATGACTGAAAGAGGGAATGAATGTCTTCTTGCCTGGTAAGACTGGTCAAATGTAGAGTAGATGCTATACTTCTAGAAGCAGTGAACTACCTACCCTAAGGCTTTCAGGTACATCTAAAGCTCACTGGATTCAGACAAAAAGATAAACGGAAGGTGAATTCACAAAGATACGAATGTCATGTAATTTAGAGCTGGACCATTAGCTTATCATGGCTCTTCTCCAAAACCACCTTTGGCCCTAATGACTATCTAGTCAAACGGAATTAGGTGATTCTCAAGAAAGGACCTAGAAATGCTCAAGTGATAACCTTATATACCTATAGAAACATGATGCAAAGTATTTTGCATTTTCTTTTGCCCATAAATTTCCAGTGCATAGCACATAAAAAGCACTCAATAAATATTAGAATGCACAAACTAGCCATGTGATGAGGTGCCTTTTCTGCTCATTTCACAGCCCTACTTGTAGGGTATACTCAGGTGCATGATGCCATAAATGACCCTACCCCACTCTGTTCAAGGAATGAGTATGAAGGGCACTTGAATAAAGGGCATTCCAGCCTGGCCAATAACTGATGCCCCATGGTCTTGCTCATAATTATGAGTAGATTCCTTGCTTGGCTTTTCATCCAGGAAATGAAAGATCACACAGATTCAGAAGCTGGGACAACTACATGGCTCCCACATGAGAAAAGCAATGAGGGTAGACAATGAACAAGAGCAAAGAAAACCAGTAGGGAGAAAGGAAATGGAGCAGAGAAAGTGGTGAGAAAAGTGGCTTTGTTTGTGATGCTGCCATCTTGTTTAGTTTGACTTCCCCAGACTTCTGGGAGAACATTATCTGTGCTTATTATACTTCTCCCCCTTTATTAAACTCGAGATGGTTTGGTTTACTTTCCTAAAGGAACCTGTATAGCACCAAGTCCCACATTTACCAAGCCACTTATTGTATCAGAGGTTAGACTGCCTGTCCCCAAGGATCTGATTGTGGAGATAATGTATACATACTTGGGAATCAGCTTGGTACAAAGGTCCTGCTCTCTATGTGCCAAATATCACCTCCTTCTTGGTCCCAAAAAACTCCTTGCACTCTTGTGTTATCAGCCTACTTACAGTTTCCCGATCTCACCCCTCTGTTATACTCACCGTGTGGTCTCTTCCCCTACTTAACTTGTCCATCAGGACTTGGGATGAGGGCCACTTTCTCTTAGAAACATTTCCTACTCTCCCTAGGCTGGATCAGGCTCCCCTCTTCTGAATCTCACCATACAAATGCTTGTACTTGTCTCAGATGTAATGTCATGGCTACTTTTTTGGGCTCCCACCAATCAAAAATTTCTCATGGTTTTTTATACCGAATAGGCCCAAGACAGCTCCTAATTCTTATCTTTGGGGCACACCTCAGGACTCAAGCCATTTCCCTCTCTTCTTACCTCTTAGCCTTCACTATATCCTCTGGGGTCTCTCCTCTTTGAAGAGGGGCAGTTTACTAGCCCCAAGAAAAGTTGGGGCTAGTAAGTTCCTTGGAGCTAAGTTCCTTTCTCTGCTGCTAATCACAACAAGGAAAGAGAAAAAGAATAGCAAAAATAATTATATCTGAGAAGAAACAGTGCCACTGAGATCCCTGGACCACACTTCCTGATTCCCTTCAGAGATGGTAAAAGGAAATCCTACGGACCTTCATCTTGTGTTATTTGAGAGTGGAGCTAGCCAACTACGCTGCCCTCAAAGCCCATACTTAAGGCAAATCACTTGCACCCTATGTTCCAGAGGCTACTCTTCCCAGCCTAAAGCTGGATTTGAGCCAAGATACCATCAGGACTAAAAATCAGTGCTCCACAGACTCAGGAGCGCAATTAGCATCTCTAAGGCTATCCAGACTGAGTGGCTAAGTCAGCTCATCAAACCTTCTGCCCAGGTTTGTCCTTATACTAACTAGATGCTTGTGGATAGGAACTTGGGTCTAATTCATCTTTACATGTCCAGCATCAGAGACAGACAACAAACATGTTTAATGAAAACATGTCTAAAATCAAAGCAATAGGGGCACAGTTACTGAAGTGTCTGCCTTCGGCTCAGGTCATGATCTCAGGATCCTGGGATGGAGCCCCACACCAGGATCACTGCTCAGAGGGGAGTCTGCTTCTGCTTCCTCCTCTCCCCTCTGCCCACCCCCCCCCCCGCCTGTGTGCACTCACTCTCTCTCAACTGAGTTAAAACTTAAAAAATAAAATAAAATTGGGGCGCCTGGGTGGCTCAGTTGGTTAAGTGACTGCCTTCAGCTCAGGTCATGATCCTGGAGTCCCGTGATCGAGCCCCTCATCAGGCTCCCTGCTCAGCAGAGAGCCTGCTTCTCCCTCTGCCTGCTGCTCTGCCTACTTGTGCTCTCTATGTCTCTGTCAAATAAAAATAAATTTAAAATAAAATAAAAGCAATACAAGGCAGAATAAATAGGATGAGTGCCAAACAGGTGGCTTGGACAATACTTTAAGAAAGGGCCAAAAGCTAGCAAAGAGAGAATAGTGACAAAATCGAGTAGGGCATCTAGAGCTGAAAATTAATCAGTCTGGGACTGCAGAACAGTGAAAGCATCTTAGGTTTGACATCATGTCAACAGGATCAATGACAGGGGCATTAATGGACTTGACAGATGTGGGAGGTAGGGTATAATTATAGTCCTAGGTCAAAGTCGAGCCCACTGAGTAGAGAAAGTTAGAGCTCTTCTTTAACCTGAGCTCATCAGACTAGACGACAGTACCCAGGTCCAGGCAATGGACTTTTATGATGCTGGCAAACTGGCACCAGTCCTTAGGAACCATGTGGTTTAGAGTATAGAAGCCAAAATGTAACAATGGTCTAAAAACTGCAGATTTGGGGGGATCAGGGCTGGCTCAGTCAGAGGAGCTCCGGGCTTGGGGCTGTGGTTTCAAGTCCCATGTTGGGTGTAGAGATTATGCAAAGAAATAAACTTCAAAGCCTGGGGCAGGAGTGTGGTCTCTAATTGCTAATTTCAAATAAATGAAATGCTTTGGCTTTCTCCTGCATAGCTAGGAGATGTTAAAAAATTCTGACTCGGTATAAGGAATAGCTAATAATGAAACATTAAAAATGATCCAGGTTAATTTTTGTCAAGAGGTACTTGAACCTAGGTTAAACAACACATCTGGGTTTGAATTCTGCCACATGGGCCTTCCTGTTTTTGTGGACAAGTTACCCAACCTCAGGGGGCCTCATTTTCCTATCTGTAGAAGGAGGTAACACGACCCCCTTTGCAGGGTTGTTAGGTGTAGAAATAATACGTGAAAAGTACCTAGCAAGATGCCTATGGAAGCCATTGCTACTATTCTTAAATTAGTTTACTGCAGATTGCTAAATGATTTGGGCAGGACTGGACTAAATGACCCATAAAGTGCTTTCCTAAGATGAAATTCTGATTTGTTTGATCCAGCAGAGGAACAGGGTTTGCAGAAAGCTTCACTGAGGGAGGACTTAGATCTGGAACTTGGTGCCCCAGAGATTCAAGATGAGGGGTACAAAAGGGGGAGGGGGAGTGTGGCTGTTCCTACTGAGATGGGCTCAGCTAGGCAGCAGACTTTTTCCAAGTCCCCAGAGACTTCTCAGAGACCAGGAAACATTCCTGAGGAGCTGCCTAGAGGGCTGAAACCCAGGACTCCTGAATTTGCAAACCAGCACTCCTTGTCCTGGAAAAATCCCAACTTGCCGTCAGCAGACAGTCACAGCCTAAACAGTGATGCCACTTTACATTTCTTCCTCACTATAAGCAGTTCACAAAGTACCTTTAGGCACTGCTGAATGTGATTTGACCTTTATCACACGCCAGGGCACTAACCACTAATGTGCCTTAGATAACAATGGCTGGGTAACTCTTCTACTGTCAAATAACTGGGAAACTGGTGGGTCTGGGCCTGGAAATCCGGGTCTTTGGAGATCAGATTTACCAGATTATTAGAAGAGCGATAAGAACATAAACTACCTCAAGATACAATCGCTAGAGGGAAATACTCTCATTTCTTTTCTGCATTTCCAATTGATGCTCAACTAGGAACAAATAGGGTAGACACGGAAGTAGAGACGGGGGCAACGTCAAGTGTGCTCGCTGGGCAAGAAAACGAGCAGCTCCCCGTGAGTGTGTTGGAAGGGAAAAGGAGGAGGAGAACGGAAGTAGGAAGAAGGCTGAGGCAGACCAGGGGCGTTGCCTAACTGAGCAGCCTCCAGGCGCAACAGCCACATCGTCTCACTGCACCTTCCCAACTCTTGGACCCGGACTGTTACCGTCCCCACTCTGCAGATGAGAACACTGACTCAGAGAGGCGAGGTGACCTGCCCAGGCTGGAGAGCGTGCGTGGAAAGCCGGCTTCAGAGGCAGGGCAGCCAGGCTGCGGAAACACCCAAACCGCCGCGGTCTCCGCCCCTCCACTCTGCCGGCCACCCGCACCCACCGGGGCGGGGCGTCCAAAAAGCTGCTTCCGGGCGTCACAGCTACCTCCTCCCCGGGCCCCCGCGCTTCGCCGTCGGTCCGTACGACCCCCGCGTCTCTGGGACCCCCGCATCACGCCTTCCCAGCCCCCTCCTCTTCCCCGCCGGCCGCCTGGGCCAGGGAGGCCCGCAGCCCAAGCCCGGCAGGGAGGACGGCGCCGGGGAGTTTTGCCGCCGCCAGCCCCGCTGGGGGGCGGGCGCGGGGAACGGTTGGGGGAAGGGGCCCCGTGGGGCGGCCACGCGCCACTCACGCGTCGAACTTGTTGTTCATCCTCTCACCGCCGCCGTCGCCACTGCCTCACGGAGTGACTTCCGCTCCGCCAGGTCTCCCCCCGCTTAGGGCCCGGCTACTTCCGGCTGCGCGCGGCGCAGCGGAACGTCGGCGCCCTACCTCTGTGTGGGGCGGGTTTCCCGGGACGCCCGCCTTGGGCGGCTGCGCGGAGGCGCGGGTTTGGCGGCCGGTAGGGTCGCGTGGGCTCTTCGCTCTTCCCGGGTTCCTGTCGTGCGTCCGAGGGGACGTCCCGACCCCCTCCCGCGGCGGCTCGGAGAAAGAGGCAGAGCCGCGTCGCTGACCGTGCGGGCTCTGGACTCACTGCTTGGTACAGATCCCGACTCCACCCCCAGACAGGCTGCGCGATCCTCCCCGAGGCTCTTTCCTCTTGGGGTACCCGCCACACTGTATTATAGCACCTGCCTCTTCGGGTTGCCGCGCGGATGGAATGGGATCGTCAGTGGCAGGTGCTAGACTTAGTCGCCCGCAGTAAGTGTAGTGTTGTAAATTTTTGCTTACTTGAGCCAGGAGCTAAAGAGCTCATCTCCGCCCTTTGAGGCAAGTCAGAGAAGTTGAGAGACTCACCCCGGGGGACAAAGCTAGTGAAAAGCTTACAAGAACCACAGATGGGCCCACCGTCATCAAAGTGCCTCCCGGATCTAAATCTCGGCTCCAAATACACAGGGAGACCGCGCATATAAACTGGAGTTAATGAAGTGAACCTGCTGGTGGTTGAGCCCCAAAGCCAGCAACCCTGTATTTGGGGGAGGGTGTTGTTTCCGGGGTCGCCCCCCCCCCCCGCAATGTCCCATTGTCAAGTCTTACGTGGTACTTTAACACTTGGGAGTCACTTTCACCTGCACCTTTGATCCTCTAATGTGGGTAGATAGGAACTGAATGTAAATGTACCCGCATTTACAGAGGCTCAGGGGGCTCGAATGAGTTGCTCAAGTTGTCTTATCACCTGTAAGACTCAGGCCCCAGCTGTACTCTCAGAGCAGGGCCTTTCCTCTCTCCCAGGAAGACCTCAGCCATCTTGTTTCCTAAGTGGGGCCAGGGGAAGCTGGTCAGAGTCTCCTCTCAGAAGGCAAAGCCCAGTGATTCCCTGTTACCTCCCAGCCTTTCTGCCTACCTCTTGGTTGCCTTAAGCATCCTTTGGGACAAGTGCAAATGCCCCAGCCCTTGAGAAGAGAAGAGGGGTCTGTTTTCCAGGCCATGGAATCTTTCTTGGAGTGTCTAGAATTGGGTTGGGAATTCTGGACTCCAGACTATTTAGCCACCAGTGTTCTGGGAAGCCCTTCTTACCCTGGGCCTCAACTTGCCCATCTGAAATGTGGGGGAATAGTGACTCTTACTTGTCCATGATGACCTGAGGAGCTCTTAATTCATGGAATCTTTTGTGATCAATGACAAAGCATAGAATGCAAAGGTCACTGGTGCAGGTGAGTATTGGCTGCTTATAGCGCCCAGAAGGCAGGGGAGGGAGAGTAGCAGCTGGACTGGGCTGCTGCCATTCTTTCAAGAGAACATTTCGCACCTGTCTTGACCTGCCTCCTTTAGGGGCCTTTGGGGAACTTGTAAAAAGGAAGGGAGGCCTAGGCATGGAGGGATGGGACCTTGCCTAGTTGGGAACATCATACAAGACAGATTCCTTAGGGCTTCAGAAATGAGGGGAGTAAGGGGCACCTGGGTGGCTCATTCGGTTAAACAACTGCCTTTGGCTCAGGTCATGATCTCCGCCGGGTCCTGGGATTGAGCCCCAAGTTGGGCTCCCTGCTCAATGGGGAGTCTGCTTCTCTCTCTCCCCTCTGCTCATGCTCTCTCTCTCTCTCAAATGAATAAATAAAATCTTAAAAAAAAAAAAATAAATGATGGGGCTTGCTCATGCTTTGCTGAAATGAGGGGGTTGCCAGGAGTAGGTAACCAGTGCCATGTGGTGATCCCAAGAGCACACACTGCCCACAGCCATTTTCAGCCACTCCAGAACTCCAGCTTGGTCTCTTTATTTTCCGTGCTTTTTTCAGGGCCGTTGGCCTACATGGCCCTGCAGGGCACTTCCCAAAGGGCCCATCATGACCTCAGTCACTGAAGAACCCAGCTGACAAGACTCCATGTGTCTAGCAGCAGTTGGTTGCTGGTTGGCTCAGTCAGGTGGGGGCAGGTATGAGCGGGGGTCTCCAGGGAATGGCAGAGCGGGCACCTGGTTGTAGTGGGCCATGAGGAAGATGCCAGCAGTGCCACAGACAAAAAGTGAGAGCATGGCCAAGAAGCAGACACGGTCCAGCACGCGGCCCACCAAGAACCACTCCTCACTCCCCTGGAGGCGAAAGGCGGGGTGTGGGATGATCAGCAGTGACACCAAGCCTGCCCTGGATCACTGTGTGATCCCAAAGCCCTTCTCACCTACTTCCAGGCCTTAACCTGCCTTCGGCCATAGTCCCCTGGCCCCAGTGTCCCAGTTCCAATTTTCTCATCCCATTGCCCTACCACAGCCACCCCACTCATCTTGCCCCCGTCTCAGTTCCACGTCCCTCCCCGGGTACTGAATCCCCCTTACACTGTCAAAGTGACTCTGCTGGTGTCGGGCGAGGGCAATCAGGTTGCAGGCTTCCACACATGCCTGGATGGCGGGGGCGGCCTGCTTCAGGCTGCTGCACCACTCCTGGCTGTGCCCTGGCTCCGGGCCTTTCTCTGTGGGAGAGAGGGTAAGGTCAGGGAATAGAGCGGAGAAGAACTAGTCTGAGAAGGCAGCCTCTCCCAAGGGGCCCTAGCGTCTCTCTCCTCACCCGGGAGACTTAACAACACTCATCTGCTCTGCCTGGTTCTTTGGCTGACAGCTAGCCCTCCCTGTCTGGAGTCCCTGGGGAGGAGTGTCTCCACAGTCATCCCTACCCCACAACCCCAGCCTCACCTAGCTTCTCCAGCGCTGCCCTCACCAGCCCATTGTGCTGCCGCTGCCGGAAGAGAAGTTCACTTCGAGGCAGGCTGAGAGTGACCTCTTCCCCAGCTGTGGGCGACCATCCTGAGGAGCCGTTCTGCAGCTGGCGCTGGGGGTCGGGCACAGCTGCTGGGGAAGGTGGGCAAATGTGCATCCGCAACAGCTGGGGCAAGAGCCGTAGGAACACCTGGAGAAAGGATTTGGTGGCGGGCTTCAGCTAGAAGCCAGCTGACCTGGTATGGAGCTGGGTTTCTGAGCCCAAGGAGAAGGTTGGGCGGGAGGGCTCAAGCCACTAGGGGCCCAGAGGCAGCACACGATGGCCAGGGGCTTGACCCCACTCAGCTCCGCTGGTCTGTGCTAAACACAGGGAGCCTAGGTCCTCCAACTTGTGTGCATGGCAGTATCACCAGGGCACTCCCTACCCAGGTTTCCAGACCCCACCCCCGCTGTTCTGGTCCAGAATGCCTGGGGTGGGCCTGAGAACCTGCAATTGCAACAAGGGTCTCTGTTGGCTGTAGATCACACGGACTCCGGAGCCAGACTGCCTGGGTGGAATCTTGCCTCTGCTTCCTCGCCAGGCAACCTTGGGTAAGTTAATGAATCTCTCTGTGCCTCAACTTCCTCACTTGCAAAATGGAGATGGGACTAAAACCCACCTTGTGGGAGATCTGTGATGATCAAACGCTTCTGCACGCATAATACACCGGTCACATAATAAACACTCAGGATTATATTAATCCATGGGGCACATGTTTCAAGATATACACAGGGGTGTTTGCCACTGAATGTGGCAGGTGAGTAGGGAAGGGGAAGGGGTGGAGAGGAGGACGTGTATGAGTGGACTGGACAGGAGGACGCTGAAGTGGGCAGGGAGGGGCCTTGCCTTTCGGACCCCACGAGCCATGGAATGTGTGTGGGGGGACCGCAAAGACACGTTGAGCACGACCACAGCATTCACGACAATGAGGATGGTCACCACCAGGAGGAAGGTGAGGTACCTGCCGGGGTTGAGTGGAGGGTTGAGCAGGAGGTGGGGCTGGGCCCTTTGGCCCTTCATCTCTAGCTGCACCCCCACTCTTGGCACCCAACACCCCCAATCCCTTAGGGTGAGGGGTTGGCATTGAGGGAGGTGGGTGTGGGAGTGGCAGGAGGGACTTCCTGCCCTGACTTCTGGGCAAGGTTGGGGGAGGTGGGCGGTCGGCGTGAGGGGCAGCCTTACTTGCTGATTAGTGGCACTGCCTGGGAGGTCTCGGGCACCTTCTTGGCCACGAGGAAGAGGAAGACAGTCTGGGCCAGGAGCACGTTAATGGCGACGGTACACTTCTGGCCCCCCGCTGCCCATAACCAAGAGGTCTTCAGAGCTGATGTCAATGTCAATTTCTCTGCTGTGGGGCACCTCCCCCACCCCATAAGGAGGCCGACGGCCCTGGTCTCCAGGGACAGGTGGTCCTGTGTGTGGTACCCCAACCCTGTGTCCTCCCAGCTCGTCCCTGTGCTACCACCTGGGGCCAGGGCTCCCCTCCCACCGGCTCCTGGTACCCTTGGCAGGAAGGAAGTAGATGAGGATGGCGACCGAGGAGATGAGGACACAGGGTGCAATGATATTGATGACATAGAAGAGGGGTTTGCGCTGGATCAGCAGGTAGAAGACGACCTTCTGGTGGCCTGCCTCCTCTGCCGGTGCCTCCACGTCTAGCAGCATCTTGGCAGGCCGGTGCCGGATGGCCCACTCCCCATTCTCTGCGGGAAGCAGGCCAGGGTGGGCACAGAGAGGGAAGCCCCCATCCCCTAGCTGCAGGGTGGCCAGCGCAGGCCCAAAGGAGCACCATCCAAGGAGCCCGGATACATGATCCCCCTCCCACCCAAACTAGGAGAGAAGAACTATGTTGAGCCTTTAAAGATATATTTTTATGGATTACTGTGGTTTTCACCTTGGGTTACAGGGAAGGGGGTCTGAGCTTAGTCTGGTTCTTCCCTGGAGGCCAGGTCCAGCAGGGATCCTGGGAGGAAGTTTACCTGTGAAGGCCTCAGGGTCGATGAAAATCCACTCGATGGTCTGGCCATCTTCCTGGCTGAGCTGCAGATTGATCTCATTGGTGCTGTAGGTCTGGGACCTGGGAGATGGGGAGGGAGGGGGGATACATTTGAGTATGGGTAAAGCCACCTCTGAGGTCACCCAGATGATCGTCCAAGGAAGCTGTGGACAGTATTGCCTTCAAAAGTGCAGCCCAGAGGGGCACCTGCATGGCTCAGTCATTAAGCATCTGCCTTCAGCTCAGGTCCTGGGATAGAGCCCTTCACTGAGCTCCCTGCTCGGCAGGAAACCTGCTTCTCCATCTCCCACTCCCCCTGCTTATATTCCCTCTCTTGCTGTGTCTCACTCTGGCAAATAAATAAAATCTTTAAAAAAAAAAAAAAAAAGGAGGGTCTCCTTGTGAAAAGAACACTCAAACAGACTTTCTCCCCCACACCCCATTTCTGGATAAGAAGACTGATTCACCCTCCACCTCTCCATGGGGTGAGGGGTGACACTCGTGAGTGCCTTCTTGCCCACACACCCCGGTCATTAATTCCTCCTTTGGAGTACAGGCAGGGAAACTGAGGCAGAGAAGGAGGATGAGCAAGGAGACTGTGGCTTAGCAGGGAGGGACGTGGGCATCTTCAGGTGTCTGAAGATGACAAACACACAGGCCCCCTGAGAGCTGGGCTGGGCCCCTGCTGAGACTGCCTAGCATCCCCCAGCCAGCCAGACTCCTCTTAGGTCCACTCTCTGAATCCCTCCCCGCCTCCCCTGCCCCTGGTAAATGGCCTCACTGGAAGACGAGGGAGCAGTTCTGCCAGTCGAAGGGGAAGTAGGTGACAGAGACCGGGCAGGATGAGCGGAAGATGGCCGGTGGCAGCCAGTAGACACATCCGTCAGGAGACACCAGCACATTGCAGTAGAGGGCCACCTCGAACACGCCGTCCACGCTGTGCATAGGCCGGGCCACGGGGCTGGGGCGAGGGGTCACGTCCCCGGCAACCCCAGGCCAGCCCTTGCCCTGCGTGGATGGGGCCTGGGGACAGCAGCCCTTCACGGCCACAGGGTCCACCACCTCCTTCCAGAGGGCTCCCCCACCGCACCCACCTCCCGGCTTCCTCCAGCCTGTCCCCTCATCACCAAGGCCTGGTCACAATGGTACTAACATCTCCCCAGCTCTTGCCAAGTGTGGGAGGTGACCCCGAGTGCGGCCCTCCATGTCGATTCACTCCTGATGGCTTCTGTGGCAGCTGCCCTCATC
Source organism: Mustela nigripes (assembly GCF_022355385.1). Taxonomy (NCBI): domain Eukaryota; kingdom Metazoa; phylum Chordata; class Mammalia; order Carnivora; family Mustelidae; genus Mustela; species Mustela nigripes. The sequence continues at coordinate 39,610,499 of NC_081559.1, read as the reverse complement.
CCCGCGGCCAAGGAAGAGCAGCGGCCCACCAGAGGACCCGGGACAGAAGAGATGGAGCCAGGCCGGGGGGGTTGGGTCTGCTGGCCTGGCCCTGCCCCCAGCGGCACCTGCCCCTGCCAGTATTTCCCAGTCTGTACCTTCTGCTCACCGGGCCCTTTCCCCGGAGCCCCCTAGTACTGGGCCCTACCCTTGTGTCCTTTTGTCCCCCCCAACCCCTGCTTGCATCCCTCCTCACTTGTTTTCCAGCACGACATCCGGCCGCCACACCATGGTGGACGGCACCCTCAGCACCCAGAGGCCTTCGTAGTCTTGAGGGTCCCAGCGCAGGCGATAGTCACACCACTGCTGCAGGAGGAGTGGGCTTGCCAGGCCCTGCTCTCCGCCAAGTCACCCTCTGCTCCCCCCGGGAATGGTGCTCAGCCCAGGTGGGTCAGAGGAGGCAGGGAGGGGATGGGGGAAGGCAGGTAGCTCTAAGGGCACTGGGACCCCATAGAAAAAGACTGTGGGGTGGCCTCTTACCATCTCTATCCAGACATTGGTGGTGAGGGCCTCCTCTCGCTCATTCTAGGGGTACAGAGCAGCAGATGTTAGTCCTCTCCAGATGTTAGTCCCTCTAGACCCCCGTTGGGTGCGACAGGACCTCAGCCTCTTGGGCAGCCCTCGTGGGAGATTTCTAGCCCCCCAGCCTCCCCCCTGTGGAGTCCTTCCTCCGCCTCTCCCTAACAGGTCCCAGGGGCCAGGTACACTGGGCCTTTATCTCCCCCACTGCTCTCCAGGCCTGTGGCTCACCAGGGAGATGAGGTTGGTGAGTGTGAGCTTCAGGCTGACATTGACCACGTCCGAATCGCGCTCAGCGGGCCTCAGGTGGGGGTTGTAGCTGTGCATCAGGTCCCCGAGCAGACGTTCCTCCTGGTTCCGGCCCTCGGCTCCTGCAACAGACAGCACTGAGCCTGGGTACAGGGGCTATGGGGCAGATAGAGGGAGAGGGTGTGATGCGGAGAAGTGGGGTGCTGGGCATGGGGGCAGGCTTCAGTAACCCTCTAGACCCTCTGTCCCCTGGGCATTGGGTCTCTACTCCAGTCCTCCCCAGGCTCCTGATCCCCTGTGTCCACACCCAAGCAGACAGCCAGCAGCAGCAGGAGGAACAGCAGCCCTGGGCCCCTGAGCATGGTGCCACAGCTCTCTACAATGACGGGTGGGACAACAGCTCCCAGCTCAGGGCAGAGAGATGCAGACTCTGGGTCTCATATAACAGCCCAAGCTCCCACCCCAGCCAGGCCAGCCCAGCCCCACCAGCTGTCCGACCACAGCACTGTCAGCTGTTCCAAGATGGACAAAATGCCAGGCTCAGGTTACCTGGGCTGGGGAGGGGACAGAGGGGGCCTGTCTGCTCCAGTAGAGACAGCCCAGCCTCTATCCCCACTCTCTGATTCTGCTGTCCCAGCCCCTGTTCCTTCTCTTGGGGGAGCTGAAGACAGCCAGGGACAGAGAGATGTGGGAGGGAGGCAGAGTGTGAGGAAGGGCCCTGAATTGGGCTCTCTCATTCTACTTCCTCCAGGGGGTGTTCAGGATTTGGGGAGGTATGGAGGCATGTTCTGTATCAGAGTTTCTCTGTGATGTGGTTGAGGACCACAGACTGTCCCACCAGCCTAATATCTTCATGGGTTCCTCCACTGGGCCCAGACACTGCAGGCAAAGCCTAGGAGAGAGATCCACTACGTTCCATAGGCTTTGATACCTTAATGCAAATTAGGGTGCCAGTCTGGGCGTCCTCCCAGGCTCTGAGACATGGCATATAGGACTGGTAAGCCTTGAAAGAAGGAGGGCTGAAGAAGACCTGAAATCTGGGGGCTCTTGGGACTAGAACAACTGCTGAATAGGGGCTCCTCAGTGTGGCCTCAGTAGTTCTTAAATTATCTACAAACTTGGGCTCCTGGGTGGCTCAGTGGGTTAAGCGTCAGCCTTTGGCTCATACCACGATCTCAGGGTCCTGGAATCGAGCCCCACATCGGGCTCTCTGCTCAGCGGGGAGCCTACTTCTCCCCCTGCTCCTTCCCCCAATGCACACGTGCTGTCTTTCTTTCGTGAAAATAAATAAAATACTTAAAAAAAATTATCCACAAACTTAGGGGGTCCCTAGCATGTGACAGGCCCCAGGCCAAGCGGGCAGCAGGGGATTTTGAGGGAGACAGGGGTAGTAAGCCTGAGCGGCTCACAGGAAGTCACTGCTCAGTAGGACAGGTAGATAAGGTCAAGGTTGTGGCCCCCAGAAAGTCAGATGAGGGGAACCCAGAAGGGCCAGAAAACACGCTCCAACCACTTTGTAGTTTGAGGTCAGGGGAAGGGTGGGGCTGGTCTAAGAGCTGAGTGTCCTTCTGCCAGTTGTGGCCATGGGCTCAGGCTACCAGTCTTTTGACCATTTATTCAGCAGACAGGTCAGGATGTCCCAGTAAGTTTGCAAGGAAAAAAAAATGCAGGTTTCTGTAAGTGCTAGCCACCCATGGGCATCCTGGGGGACAGTGTGGTGGAGGCATGTAAGGGCTACGTGTCCCCCTCCCTCCAAATAAATGATGTCTGCAGCATGTCAGCATGTTTTAGTGAGCTGGAACTCCACCTTGGAGATCTGGGTGAGGTTGGCTCAGACCCCAGGCCTCCACAGCCCGAGTCCCTCCTGTCTGTCCTCACCAGGACTTTGGGGTCGGAGGGGACAGCAGTGGTGGCACCTGCCTTCCCCGGTCATTCACTTCTGTCCTTGTGCTCGGTCCTGCTCCAGGCCCCACTCTCAAGCATCACTCTTGCCGCTGGGAATCTAGGTATGTAGCCCCCTTTCCCTGAAGTGTACAAAGCCAGTTCCCCTTCTCCCCAGTTTGCCCTTTGTTGCTCCCCAGAGCAGTACCTCTCTCCCTCTCTAGCCCCTCCAAGACCACATGTTGGCATGCCCATTAATGGTTTCTGCTAAATAATGGACCACCTATTCTCACCCAACCACACACTGCCCCCAGCCATGGTGGTCTGGCCCACCCCAACATTTCTGACTTCCCCCTTACCCTTCTCTACAAGTGTCTGGGAGGGAAAAGGAAGGTTGTGGAGCATGACTTCCCTCTGGTATGAATTATGCCACCTCCCCATGTATGTTTTTTCCCCTTCTTTACTGCTGTGGGAGAGAGGCCAAGTCTCCTCGGTGTTCTCAGGAGGGCGGGTCACCCGAGGAGGGCTGGCGCTGCCAGGAGGGGCTAAAGGGGTGTGTGTGGAAGCATTAAAAGAAAATCTTCTGCAGGCTTCATTTGTGTCTAACAGTTACTCCCTCTTTGTCACCTTCTCTTCTGGAGGCTGGAATGTTCATTTCCCAGGCCCCCTTGCAGATAAGGATGGCCGTGTGATAACATCTTGACCTGTGGGATGTCTATAGAAGTCAGCTGAAGGGCTTCAGGGGAGAGCCTTTGCTTCCTGATGAAAGGGGTCGGAAATGACTGGTTCCTTTCCTGTGTTAAACACAGATGTGAAGTGAGGATCAGTGGCAGTCTGCTTGCACCCTGGGGCAACAAGCATGAGGGCCGGGCTGCTGGGCAGAGAGCCCAGAGCCCGAGTCTCTAATAGCTTTGTGGGACCGCTGAGCCAAGGTGGCAGCCGCTGCCTTGTGATCTCATTATGGAATAAAGACGGAGCCTTATTGGTTTGAACCATGTTCTTTGGGTTTCTGTTCCTAGCAGCCCAGTGCATGCCTCAGATTCATCACTGTTCAAAGGAGAGTGAGTAGCACTGATGGCCTGGAAAGAGTGTGTAGGGACACCCTGTGGTTTCACAGGAAGCTGGCCCCTTGTGGGGGTGACTCCCTGGGGAGTTTCTCTGTCACCCAGAGAGGGGACCAGTGCTGACAGCGCCCTGGGGCCGCGGTGCTGGAGGAATGTGTGCAGTTGGGGGTCCTGCTGTGACCCTGGGAACCTGTGCATGGGGCACTCTTGGTCAGGTGTGGCATTTTGGGGTTGTCTTTTGGGGGGAAAGTTCACGGCCATCTGAGCCAGGAAGATGCAGAGGATTCACCAGGAGGTTGCCAACAGTGCCATCATGTGGCAGAGAGAAGCAAGGACAGTGACTGAGGAATCTGATCCAGGATCTCTCTTGGTGCTTGAGATGGGGACTCTCTCATAGAGGAAGACCCCAGGAAGGTCCCAGACTTTCTGCTCATCTGATGGTGTAAATCCAAGCTACTTTCTCTATTCAGAGGGGAAAAAAATAAATATTTGTACCTTGAATCCGTGCACAGTTTATACTGAAAGTCAGAAGTAACTAGGGTCAGTTTTGCCATTAAGAGGTTTGTCTTTTTCTGGGCACTGGGTTCCCTGGTGGCAGTGGGCCCAAATCCTAGTATAAATGAATAGAAGTTTTTATAGTCACGTTAAAAAAAAAAAAGAGGTTTGTCTTTTGTTCCTTTCCACTGAAAGACTAAAAATCTCACCTTTTGTATACCTGAGGTAATGAGGTCTCTAATTCCCTCTGAGGGAAATGGGTTGAGCTATGACAACCTTTAGTGCGTGCGTCAAGGAGGAGAATAATTGGGTCCTCTGTGTTTGCTCCCATATGCCCTCAGACCCCTGGCCAGCCTCGGACATAGGAGTCCACAGGCCCATCTTCTGTGACTCAGGCCCACAACTGAGGAATGAGTGAAATAATCAGCCCTTAAATTTGCAGGACCGGAACCATAAGAGACTCTTAATCATAGGAGACAAACTAAGGGTTGCTGGAGGGGAAGGGGGTGAAGGAATAGGGTAAGTGGGTGATAGACACTGGGGAGAGTGTTTGTGGTAATGAGCACTGGGTGTTAGATAAGACTGATGAATCACAGACCTGTACCCCTGAAACAAATAATACATTGTATGTTAATTAGTTGAATTTAAATTAATTAAGAAAAATTGCAGGACATGTGTAAGGAAGGAACTTTATGACTACTAGCAAATTCGATTTTCACAACACCTCACAAACGGAACTTACACATTTTGTTGATGAGAAAAGTGAACCTAAGAGATGAGCGCGGCTCACGCCAGATCATCCTCTGGTGTAACAAAGCACCCCCAAACTTTGTCTCTTAAAAATCATATGCTATTCCACACAGTTTCTGGGGGTCCGGAATCCAGGAGCAGCTTAGCTGGGTGGCTCTGGCTCCAGAACTCATGGGACTGCACCCAAGATGTTGACCTGGATGGTGATCTCCTCTGAAGGCTCCATCGGGGCTGGAGGATCCGCTTCCGAGGTCACTCATGGGGCTGCAGGCAGAGGGGCTCAGGTCCTTGCCAGGTGGGCCTCTCCACAGGACTGCTCCCATGCCAGCTGGCTTCCCCAGAGTGAGAGATCCAGCTGAAAGTGAAGAGTGATGGAGCGGGAGTGCTGCAGTGTCTTATAGAGCCTAACCTCAGAAGCGACACACGTCACTTCCGCCTCCTTCTGTCAGTCACACAGACCAAGCCCAGTGCATTGTGGGAGTGCGCTACTCAGGGTATGAATACCGGGGGTGGAGATCGCTGGGGCCATCTTGGAGGTAGGCTACCTTGTCTCCCAGCATCTGTAGCCTCGGCCTTTGGCGCTTGGGATAGGATTGTTGGGGGCTCCCTTTGGGATAGAGTTGTCAAATTTAGCAAATAAAAATACAGGATTCTGGACACCTGGGTGGCTCAGTCTGTTGAGTCTCTGACTCTTGATTTCGGCTCAGGTCATCATCTCTGGGTGGTGAGACTGAGCCCCTGGTTGGGCTCTATGCTTTCTTTTTTTCTTTTCTTTCTCTGCCACCCCTCAAAACAAAACAAAACAAGATGCCCAGTTAAGTTTGAATTTCGGATAAACAATAGTTTTTTTAGTAAAAATATGTCTCAAATATTGTATGGAAACCCTACTTTGGGGAGAAAAGTTGCCCAAGAGGAGACACTTCTTGGGGGAGGGCTGAGCTCTAGGGCTCTAGGATCGTGCATGTGACCTGAGGTTGATAAGCTGACCTTTAGTCTTTTTGAATGTTGAGCTTGGCCCTTCCACCCCAGTCCTTGGCTTCCCTAGGGGACCCAGACAAAGTCACCAAGGCAGAAAGAAAGGTCTGGGGAAGGCCATTTTGCAATCCTGGGGCTCCCACCCCTGCTGAAATCCTCTTTCCTTAAGAGGTCTGGAGAGGGAGGTGTCCCCACATAACACCCCCACTGGGGCCTCCGAAGCCCAAGGCTGAGGGGTTGTAGAAAGGAGGGTGGCTGGAGGAACAGGGAAGTGAGAGCACAGGATCCTACCTGCTCTACCCCCATCTAGGGAAGGGGAGGAAGAAGAGGCCTCTGCCTTTCTCATTCCTCACAGAAGGGTCCCAGCCTGAGTCAGCCCCCCTTCCCCCCACACATTGTCCTGCTCTGACCCCCAGATGATATCCGCTCTTAGTCCTCCTCAGCGGCTCCCTGGTGTTTAGCTGTAGAGGACCCATGGTTGAAGAGCCGGGCTTCCCCCTTCCTTCCCTAATCTCAGGAAAGCCCGGCTCTTCCTGCCCCAGCCTTGCAGCACCAGCTGGACTCGAGCCCCAGGGTCAGAAGTTGGCCTCCCCAGGAAGGGCTTGTCCTCTGTCAGACATCCCTGTCCACACGACTAGCACCCTCCCTCCGCCCCTGCCCCCGCCCACTGGACACTGCCTGGAAGCTGGGCCAACAGGGCAGGGCAGGCCTGTTCTAGATGAAGCGCTTGTCCTGCTCATGGTAGGAGAAGGGGTCCCCAGGGAAGGGCTGAGGTGGAGGCTGGTTGTAGGCGCCTTGCAGGAAGATCCAGGTCGTGCCCACCACCATGATGGGTGTCACCACGAACAGGCAGAGTCGGTCCACTGTGCGGGCCACTCGGTTCCAGCAGTCCTTCTCCTGGGGGCAGGGGCCAGAGACAGGGTGGTGGGGAAGGCTCTTAAACCATGAGCCTATACCCCAAGCCCGGGCCCAGTGACAGAGGCATGGTCTCAGTGTATCTGTGGGGGTTGCCCCCGGCTAGCAGTGGATGGGACAAGCTGGTGTGTTCCCTCTGTCCAGGAGACCAAGAATGGGGCCACAGCCCTCCTCCTCACCCCACTACAGAGCTCCTGGGGCTGAAGAAGAGCTGGGGTGCCAGCAGTCTCTCTCGAGGGGCTGAGGAAGGTTGCATCGTCCCCTCTCCTCCCTCTTCACCCTCTCCGCCTCTCAACGCCATGCTGGCCACTATGTGAACTGGAAAACAGGGCCCCTTTCTCAAGAGAGAAGTTTAAAAATCATATAATATTGAACGACCACCTAAGGCTGCCTTTTAAACGGCCACTTATGTCCAGAACATCAGACTTGGAGTTGAGCAGGGACAGAAAATGACGGGTCTGGCAACAAAGAAGGAGCCCTAGGGGTGCCTGGGTGGCTCAGTGGGTTAAGCCTCTGCCTTCAGCTCAGGTCATGATTTCAGCATCCTGGGATCAAGCCCTGCATCAGGCGCTCTGCTCAGCAGGGTTCCTGCTCCCCACTCTCTCTCTGCCTATCTCCCCCTCTCTCTCTGCCTGCCTCTCTGCCTACTTGTGATCTCTGTCAAATAAACAAATAAAATATTTTTTTTTTTTTAAAAGAAGGAACCCTAAGAGAGCTATGTGCCTGTGGCTATGCCTGGGTGCACGCTGTGTGCAGTGAACTGCCAGAGGGTTCTAGATGGAGGCTCGACATACCAGCGGGGCCCGGGGTCTGCACCCACCATGAACTCCTTCCTCTCAGTGGGTACGTGTCTCTGAGGGGAAGAGAGGCCCCCTGAAGACGGGATACACTCTAGGCATCAGCCCTCTGTGGCTACTCACCTCATTATAACTGTTCTGGTCCTTCATGTGGCTGACGATGAAGTTGGCCCCATCCACGGCTGGCTTCAGCTCACTCAAGAGCTCCTGCTGGGCCTGCTCAGAGCCTGGAGGGAGCCGGCCTGTGGAGACCAGGCCAGAGCGGGACATGAGACCTGCCTCCAGCCCACCTTCCGTGGATGGGCCGCACCCCTAAGCCCCCCGGCATGGACCCACATGCGGTGGTGAGGCGCCGGGCCAGGCCGTGGCGCTCAGACTGCTTCTCAAACATGAGGTCACTTCGGGACTTGAGCAGGAAGTACTCCTCAGCCTTGGAAATGTAGCCCAGGGAGCTGCTCCTCCGGACCAGAGCCCCCGGACCAGGTCCATTGTCCGCCGGGCGGGACATGTGTAGCAGTTCCGGCAGGGTCTCCAGGAAGAGCTGCAGCAGGTCGGGGGTGGGGGGGACGGGGGACACAGGAAGGCTATTTTACTGACATGTGCCACCTTGGCACATTGAAATGTCTGTGAGTCCATTCCCGACTGCCAGAAAGTACTGCTGAGTCGCATGCTGTCCCGGAGTCCCCCATCCTCTTGTGACGGACCCTTAGCTTGCTTCCAACTGTCCCTCATTGTCCACAGCACAAAGCAGAGCTCATTTGTTCAAAATGAATTATATACGCAAAACAAAAAAGAACAAGGCCCCCAATGCTCCGCGCTCTTCTCCAGACGCTGAAGACCAAACAAGCCCTCAACCTTCCCAGAACAGCGAGCAGCGGCGGAGAGGCAAGGACACCCCTTCCTGGGCATGCCATGCCCACATTCCTTGCCTTTTTTTCCATCAAGGGTAGAGGAAACATACAGCAGAATGGGCAGCCCTGAAGTGTAGAGCTAGATGAATTTTTATAGATGCTGTCAACTATGTAAACACCCCCCAGAAGAGATCTCCGACGGGCTCCCAAAAGGTCTCTGGTGCTTCTGCCTGTCACTTCCCCCGACCCCCTTGGGGAAACCCCCTCCCAATTTCTATCGCTAAAGGATGGTTTTGCCTGTCCTTGAACTTCATAGAGAGGAAACTGTGCAGCTTGTGCTTCTCTGTGTCGGGATCCTTCTGAGTAGCAGCCAGCCAGGAGAGTCGACCATGTGGCGTGGGTAGCAGCATGTGGAGTTTGGGTCACACAAGGCCGGCGTACCCGTGCAATCATGCCGGGGGTCTTTCCCTGTTCTCCTGTGAAGGGACTGCCGGACCGTCTCCAGCTTTTGGCTGAGAGCCCTCACCTTCTTGACCCCCTCAGACAGCACGTGCGTGCTGGGGGTGCGGAAGTGGATGTTGAGCACGATGACACAGATCACGACGACCATGGTCACCAACACCATGCCGAAGAGCAGGAATCTGTAGGGACACACTCACTGTGGAGCCCTGGTGGGGCAGGGGGTGGCAGGGCGTGGTGGCCGGGGCTGGCTGGGGTTGTGTGGTATGGCACAGACATCACTCACTTGCCAATGAGGGGGATGGCGATGGACGTGGCTGGCAGCCTCTTGGAGATGAGCAGCAGGAAGACAGACTGAGCCAGGAGCACTGAGATGGCCATCGACGTCTTCTCGCCACCTGGGGGAGCCTGGGACTTAGCAGCTGTTCCCTCTGGTCTTGGGCCCAGTGGGTCCCACCATGGCCCCTGCACCACTGGTTACTAAAGCCACCATACCCTGATTAACATTGTGGGGGTACCAAGCTAGAGCACATGGGTTCAAATCCCGGCTCTGGCACTTACTTGCTGAGTGACCTTAGACAAGTAGCCTAACCATTCTGTGCCTCAATTTTCACAACTGTGGAATGTTGTGAGGACCAAGTGAGAGAGTGAGTGTTAAATGCTCATCATGCTGCCTGGGGCTCAGTGATCACCAGGTCTCACTGTTAGCCAGCTTGCTGCCACTCGAAAATCACAGGTCTGGTGTGTCCCCCTGTACAGAAAGTTCCAGGGCATCCTCAGAGCCCCCATATTTCCCCAACTCCTAGTCCTCCACTCAGAGATCCCTAGCCCAGCACTGCCCAGCTCCTCCCATTGGAGCCCCTGAGCACTCTGAGGTGGCCACTGCAGTCACAGGCCCACAGCGCTGCCCCAGGGCCCCTTCTCTACCTGGAAGCTGCGTCCCATCCCATCTCCAGCTCAAGCGCCACCTCTTCCAGGAAAGCTTCCCCCATTATCCTACCCTGGAGCCCATGCTCTCAGACCTGCAGAGTCCAATCTCAGCCCACAACAGAGGCTGGATCACACTTGTCCCTGGGACTCACTGTGCCTTACTTCTAGTAAATACTCTGAAACTATTGCGAAACCAAGTGAGCACAGATTACACATGCCCTTCTAGAACCAAAAGAACATCAGCTGCATGCCCCCATGCCTGGCTTCCCAGAGATCCCTTCAGCCACCCACTGGTTCCAAGCGGATGGTCTTCTGTGTGCCAGGCCTGTGGTCATACATGGTGACCAGGACAGACCTGGTATCTGCTCTGACAGAGGGACAGTCTTGTTGTTCTCTCTTGGGAACTTCCTTGGGAAGTCCCACTGTGAGAAGCAGAAGCAAGGTCCAAGAGAGATGGACTCCCCAGGGGCCCTGTCCATTTGGGGATGTTGGACAGCATCACAAAACCCTCCCTTTGGCTGGCCACATGCCCCTCCTGCTTGGACCCTGGGCAGGAAGCCCCGGAAGTGGTGACCCCCTTATGTCTCCCAGGAGGAAGGGAAGGGAGGGTTGGGAGACCGAGGCTCAGGGAGTGGGAAAGGTGCCCCAGGCAGCAGGGGGCTGGGATAGGCTCTGAGGCTCACTGTCGGCCGGCAGGTAGAAGACCAGGTTGATCATGAAGGAGATGAGCACGCAGGGCACCAGGATGTTGATGACGTAGAAGAGGGGCTTGCGGCGGATGATGAGGTAGAAGGAGACGTCCTGGCGGCTTGGACTGTCCAGTGGGACACTGAGGTCCATGTTGATCCTGGCTGGCCGGTGCACTATCTCCCACTCCCCATTCTCTGAGGGCAGCAGAAGGACACCTTGGTGTCAAGTTGGGCAAGGGGGCACGGGGTGGGCTCAGGGCAGGAGTGGGGGCTGGGGAGAGGGGGCATGTGAAGGACGGCTGGGGTTCTGTTTGCAGGTTTCCCTCCCTGGGGGGTTGGGATGGAGGTTTCAGTCTGCAAGGAAGAAATTCTCCTCTGGGAGTGTTTCCCCCCTCTTCTTGGAAGATATAGAAACTAAGGCCATAATTTGGTTCAAATAAGTCTTAGAGATAATGATGCAGCAAGGGTAAGACCAATCCCTCCCCCTCCACTCCTCAGGGATGGAGTAGCCTTGGGACTACTGTGGCATTGGTCTCCTGTGATGGACAGTGGCATGGGGTAGGGGACCCCTAGAAGATCTGAGCCCACTCATAGATGGGGTGGGGGGTGTTAGTAGGGGGCGGCACACACAACGGTAGAGACCCCTAAAGCCGCAACCATATCTCTGGGCTGACTGGGAACAGAAGACTAACGACCCCTCTTATCTGTCAGCCACATCCATCCCCAGGGACCCTGTCCAGATCCAGGAGGGTCTTCTGGCCTGGGCAGCAGAAGGAGTGTGGCCCTGGAACCTGTCGGTCTCTGCCTGAGGGACAGAGTCCCTCCAGTTGGACTTCTTTTCCTTTCAGTGTGCTAGATTTGTGTCAGTAAGTATGTCTGTGTATGTTTCTCTGTGGGTCAGTGTGTGTCTGTCCATCGGTGTCTCTCTGTCAGTCTGTGTGCCTGTAGGTCCATGTTCCAGGTGTGTGCGTGTGTGTGTGCAGGTGCATCTCTGGGGGGGGGGGCGGTGTCAGGGTGACCGTACCTGTGGGTGTGTGTCTGAGGGCCCGCCTACCCCGCCCACCCATAGCTGCTACTCCCAGTACCTGTGAAGCCCTCGGGGTCAATGATGATCCACTCCACAGGGTAGAAGCGGCCCTCTTCTTCCTCTTGCTTCAGACTCAGGGTGATCTCCTTGGCTGTGTACTTGAGGGAACTGGGGAGGGCAGTGAGTAGATGGGGGTCCTCAGCCATTGGGCGTGGCCACTGATGGCAGGGGGGGGGGGAAGGCTAGTAGTGGAGGAGGTTCATGGTCAGAGGGGCCGTCGGGGATGTGAGGGAGCTCTCATCAGGACAGAGTGGGGGCCTCTGCCCGAGAGTGCTTCATGGACCTGTCTCAGTCCCTGGCCGGGGTGAAGGGTGGCGGGAGAAGTGAGAGCACCTGAACTTGAGGGAGCAGTTCTGCCAGTCAAAGGGGAAGTAGGTGACGGAGATGGGGCAGGAAGAGCGGAAGATGGCGGGTGGCAGCCAGTACACATAGCCCGAGGGGTAGATGAGCACATTGCAGGAGTAGGAAATCTGGAAGGAGCCGTCGTTGCTGAGGGACAAGGACAAGGGGTCACCATCAATGCCAGCCAGCTTGGAAATGGCAGGGTTTAGGGGAGCAAAGTGGGGAGGGGATGCCAGGGAGGGCTGCGGCTCAACTTGTTCTCCAGCACAATCTCTGGGAGCCACAGCATGTCAGGGGGCAGGCGCAGGACACTGATATTCCCAAATTCTTCAGCATTCCACTGCAGCCGGCTGTCTGTCCAGCCCTGGAAGCCCAAAAGAGGTGTCAGTGGTCGGTTCTGCTGTTGCCCAGGCTCCCTTTTCCCCCCTTAACTCTCCTCACTTCCCTGATGGAAGACTGGGCAGGGTCTGGGAGCTGTGATAAGAGGTTTGGGGGAGATGGTACAAAGTTAGGACTGAGACCTGTCATGTACAGCTGTGTAGAATGTACACTGCACAATCAAGGGAGCATATTTCCATTGTGGGCATAGAAGATGTATATCTGTATTATGAACTTCTGACAGGTGGCAGAAGAGTGTCTTCTAATAAAATCAGGATGTTGTGACAGTTTCCCTATAGATGAAGGATCCCAGTCTACCAGAAGTCTCTATCTGAGCTAGCTAGTGACTGTTCAAGGTGGTGGGAAGGGCAGCTGGGCTTCTGGATAGAAGTCAGCTCCTCCCGGAGGACAAGACGATCCCCTCCTGGAGATCCCCAAGCAAAAGGGAGCACAGGGAAGCCTGGGTCTTGCACCCTCACCCCACACCCAGCACCGAGTGGGGTATCCTTACGTGCTCAATCCACACGTTAGTGGTGAGGGTCTCCTCCACTTCTTTCTGTAATCACACACGAGACGGCTGTCCCCCAGGGCCCTCATGGTTCTTCCACCTACGTACATTCACCAAGCACCTACTCCCAGCCGCCACCCAGGGGAAACCATGGCAATTGGCCTAATCAGACTTCTGCCACAAGCATTCACAGTCAGTAGAGGGTGGGCAGACCCAGGAGCAGGGACAGCGCGTGGCCTCTGAAGTGTATCATGGGTCTGATATGGGGCAGGGGATTAGGCCAAAGCCTGTGGCAGCATTGAGCGTGCAGAACACTGGAGCCTGCTTCCTTGGGACAGGAGCTACCATAGTCCAGGCTGGGGCCTTGAACTTCCTCCCTGGTCATCCCAGTCCGGGAGACAGGCAGGCCTCCCAAGAGCTGTCCCTACTCTCCCGTCCCCAGCTCGGTCACAGAGGGGGGTCTCACCAGGGAGATGAGGTTGGAGAGTGTGAGGGCCAGCGAGACCTCTACACTCTCCCCCTGGTGTGCCGGCCGGAGCTCCTTGTTGTAGCCTTTCTCTTCGAATAGGTGCCGAATTAGCCGTTCCTCCTCGTTCAGGCCCCAGCTACCTGGGGACGGGTGGGGTGCAGGACAGGGGTGGACAGGAAGGGAGCTGCCCTGAAATCCTGCTGGGCCATGGGGCTGGGCTCAGCATGGGGATCCCACCACTCCTGCCCCTCCAGGGAGAAATAGCAGTGGGGGTGGGAGGTTGGGCCCGATGTTAAGGAAGGGAGCACCGGGTAGGTAGGGTAGGAGGGACCATGCAGTAGGGGCCCTGGTGTGAGTCCTGAGGGCCCTTCAGGACGGGTTGATGTTTGATCTTACCACAAACAACCAGTATAGCCAGCAGCCCCAGCGTCAGCCTGGGTCCCTCCATCCTGTCCCTCTGGCTGGGTCTTGTGGCTGCCCCTTCAGTCGACAGGGCTGGGGAATGTGGATGGGTAGGAGAGGGGACAGGTGCGGGGAGGGGGGGGGTCGTGTGCAAAGGGAAGTGGCAGCCCGGAAATGCAATCTGACACGTCTGGGCATGGCTCCGGGTATAAAACCCAAGGCAGGTGCCGAGGGGGTGGGGTGGGGATGGGGACTGGCCGCCAGGCAGGAGCCCAAGGACAGGAGGCTGGAACTCCCCACGACTAGCAGTAGGGATGGGGGCTGGGTAGAGGCACTGGACACTGGGGGCAGCGCTGGCCATCCACGGGGAGGGGAGTGGTGATAGGTCAGCTGTTGCCATTTCTTGAGGAGCAGACATGTACGCGGAAATGGGGACTTAGCAGCCTCTCTCCAGTGTCTCTGTGACCTCTGCCAACTGCTACTGGAGGTTGGGCCCTAATGTTCACCCACCCAGTTCTCATCCCAAGAAAGCTCCAGAGTTATCGCTGTAGATCATAAATAACGTTTATTAAAGCAGCCAGGATTTTCTGATGACATATCTGGGAAGACACATGGACCCAGGCCCCCCCCCCCCCCCCCACCCAATCAACTGTGGCTGGGACATATTGTTATCACAGGAGCCCCTTGGAGGGGTAGGTCTTAACCAGGGGTTGGGGGCCCAGACATGGTTCATGGCCCCCTGGCTGGGGAAATCTGAGGACTGAGTGGGGGGTGCCCCTTCCTCCCCAGCCCCTGGCTCTGCCTTGAACCCATCCGGGCCCCCTCTGCCTCTGCCAGTGTGGCCAAACGGAAGGCCTGCAGGGCCTGCACCAGCAAGCGGGGGAGGCTGCGAGCCATCGTGGCCGGCTCCAGGCCTACCAGGCCCCCGAAGACCACGTGTTGGCCCCCCAAGCCTGCCCGCACCCAGGCTCGGAAGAGGCCGGTCAGCGTCTTGGAGCCCAGATCGGCCAGGACCTGAAGAAGGAGGAGGGGGCTCAGAGTCCCACAACCCAGCTGTTGGTCTGCCTCCTCCGGGCCCCCAGAAACTCTCACCCAGATCCGCTCCTCTCCATACCCTCCCAATCCTGCACACTTCCTGCTCACTTAGACACCCCCACGTGCCCTTCTACTCACACCTCCCCCCACACCTTCACATCCACCCAGCACCCCAGCTTACACACAGATGCCTTCCCTGCCCCTTTCTCCCAAGACACCCCCCCCCCCGCCTCCACCCCAAGTTGCTGGGGAGCAGGTCCTCCCTCCTGCTGTGGAGGGTGCCCCTTCTGTCCCCCTACTCATCAGGGATGATCCAGGTCAGCCTTCTGAGGCCACTTTGAGTGAATGTGGGAAGACTGACGACCTACCTCGTGGAAGTCCATGGCCAAGTGCTCTGCTGGGACCTGCAGGATCCAGGCATGGGTGCCTTGAAGGGTGGTCAACTTCTGTTGCAGACTCTCCAGCCCAGGGCAACCTGCAGGAAGGGGAGAGGTCCTGGGAACAGCAGTAAATGCACCGGAAAGGAGCCGGGTGGGATTCCCACAAGGACCTCAGTGGACTGCCTCCCAGGGGCAGATTTCTCCTCGTGCTACAGATGGGAAACTGAGGATCAGAGAGGTTAAGTGATAACAAAAGCAGATGGTCTCTGTTGAACTGAACCCCCAAAGAGTCATCCTCCCTACTGCGGGGCGGGGGGGTTGGCGGGGGCTCAGGTGGGGAGATCCAGTCTGCCGGTTGTCCCACGAATCCCCTGGCCAGCCCTTGGCCTGCTACTCTCCCGGCAAAGGCCCGCAGGGGGCGTCATTACCGTTCGCTTCCACGCGCTGCTCTGGCCTCCGCTTCGAGAACCGAGCGCCCGCAGCCCGCGATCCTGGGGAGACGCAGCGTTAGGGGATCGTCTCCGCGCAGTTGGTGGCGGGGGGTGCTGGGGCTGGAGTGTGAAGGCGCGGGGTACCTGGGTGCAGCCGCTGCTCGCGGGCGGGGTGTCTGGGAGGCTCCGGGAGCGACAGAGCGGGGCGAGCCAGGGTGGGGGCCAGGCGCCGCATCCCTGGGCTCGGGCCAAGCAGTTCCTGAGCGCCCCGCAGCAGGCCCAGCAGGGTGTGCGCCAGCGAGCGCAGCTCTGCGGGCGGGACAAGGGTCCGAGAGGCGGTCAGACCTGGGCCAGGCCCCCTGTCCGCCGGCCCAGCCCTGGGATCTGGACTCACCGCATCGCCTTCGGCGCTGCAGGCACTGCTGGTGCGCCAGACGCGCGCAGGCGGCCGCGGGCCCAGGGCACAGGCGGGCGTAGAAGGCGCAGGGCGGGGCGGCGTTTGCCGGCGGCTCCCCGGGGGGCTCCCAGGCCAGCAGCTCCCTGCAACTGGGCTCCCGGCTGGAGGGGTTTGCTGTGGGGGGTGGGGGTGGGGGGCAGCCGCGGCCGATTCAGCCCCGGCTTTGGACCTTAGCCCTTGCAGCTCTTCCCCGAAGGGAGGACAGGCTTTCCCCCACGCAGTAAGGGGGTTGGGAGCCGATGGGATGTAGAGGGGCTTGTCCCAAGGGCACTCTCCACTTGTCACCTCTCCACTTCGGGGAGGGTGAATAGGAACGGGGCACTCACCACTCATCTGTTCCTGGAGCCAGTCTTTGAACACGGCCACACGAGTGTAGACCCCAGGCTTCCCTGGCTCTCCGCATCCATCCCCCCAGGAGGTGACTCCATACAGGACCTCCCTGGGGCGGGGCCCAGGCTCAGAACAGGTCAGGGGGCCTCCAGAGTCACCCTGCAGGACCCAAGCCGAAAGAGAGAGTACTTCATCGACCTGCCCCTCTCCTCTGCCAGCCTGACACTTGGCAGGGTGGGGCAGTTGTGAGTTCTGGGGATTCTGCCCTTGTACCCACTTTTAGTGGTGGGGACATGAAAGCTCAAACAAGTTGAATGACAACCAACTGCCAAAGGAAAGAAGCTGTCCTGTCCCTGGGGAGCAGCCTGCTCAGCACCCTAACATCAATCAGGGCTCCTACCTGGCAGGAGTCCACGCCCCCGGCCAGGTAGCCAGCACATAGCATGCTGCTGGGGTGCAGCTCGGGCCCCAGGGCCCTTTTGCAGGTGTCAGTGCTGAGCAGGGGCACTCTTGCCTCTCTCACCGCCTCCGCCTCAGGCCCATCTACAAGAAATCCGGGGAGAGAGCTCAGGCCTGGAGGGCAGGGGCCTTTCTAGCAGGTCCCTCCTCCCACTACCCTCCATGATTCCTTCCCCTTTACAAGATCAGACAGTATTTCTCAAAGGTGATGGGGGGGGGGGTCAGATTCCCTACACCCGGCCTTCCCCAACTCCATCACCCTAACCTCCCATTCATCGCACTCACACTGGAAGCAGCCCCATACCTTCGAAGAGGGCCCCCCAGCCCGCGATGGCGCAAGCGGTGCCGGCTGGGGGTTCCCGGGGCCCCCGGGGCAGGCACACAGGGCGCCACGCCCCAACCGGGCTCACGGGCGTCCACAGCTGCACCAGGGCCAGGTCGTTGTGGAAGGTCCGCGGGTCAAACTGCGGAGGGAGTGGCCGCGCAATAGTGATGAAGTGTGGGGTGGGGGTGCTGTTCCCCACTCTGAGAGCCTGGCGTCTGTCCTCTCACCTTGGGGTGCGGCAAGATGCGGTTCACCGGCACCTCCTCTGCTTGCTCCCCCTGGGGCCCCTCGGCTAGCGTCACTGTCCACAGAAGCTCGTTCTGGGCACTGCGGGACAAGCGGCGAGTCCCCTGAGACACTGCCCTCCGCCCACGGGCACCACTCAGCAGGCCCACACGCCGGGCTCTCTCTGTCTCCGCTCTTCTCGCGGGGCAGGGAAGGTGGGCGGGGGAGAGGCGGGCCCCTCCAGTAAATTCAGGAGCCGCGCCCAGCCGGGTGTTCCCAGATAATCCGCACCCAGGCTGGGCGGCGAGGGCGCCTGGAGGCCGGGAGCAGGGCAAGGCGGTGACCGCCGCCAGGGGGCAGCAGAGACCGGCTCTCGCGTGTGTCGCCCGCCAGACGACCCCAAAAGAGTCACACCGCGCACTGGGGGTGTGGGCTGGTCAAGGGCCTGGGGTCCAACGTACCCCGCGAAGCAGTGCGCCGCGGTGAGCACCCAGGACGCCGCCACCAGGACGCCGCCACACAGAGGCTGCCCTCCGAGCTGCAGCCTCACCAGCCAGGGCCAGGCTCCGGGCGGAGCAGCGCTGCCCCCAACAATGCGGCCGTGGGCCCGTGTCACGTTGACAGAGCTTGGGCGCCTCTCGCCACAAGGCCCTAGAAAGATGGCATAGGCGTCACAGGGGACAAGTCCTGGCCCCCTCACCCTCAAGGCCCTTCCAGGGTTGACCCCGCCCTTAGCTTTGCCCCCTGGGGCCCTTTCAGCCCTACCTGGCTCTGCTGGATCCTGGAGGAGGGGGGCCGGAGGCCTGGGACGCCCAGCGCCTGCTGAGACACAGACCTCTGAGCCTCATGGCTAGCCTTCCACCCCTCTTGCACCCCAGGCTGAGCCTGGGTCCTCTCTCTGCCCTACCGCTCCCCTCTGTTAGTCCACCCCCCAGCAGCCAGGGCTTATTTCACCATGAACTTCTCACTGTCCACCCAATGAGCCCAGACTCTTCCTGTCCTCCTGCCTTTGCACAGACTATGTCCCAGGCCTGGCGTGCCTTTTCTTCTTGGCAAGACCTTCATCAGCATTGTCTCGGTGGCAGCCCCACCTAGTCTCTGTCCCCAAGAGGGAGTCAAGTGTGAAGGGAAGGGATAGGATGGACAGGAGGTCGGGCCCAGGGTAGTCAGGGCAAGCTCACCCGGGCACGGGATGGTATGGTTGGCACAGCCACTGCACTCATGCAGTCTGTGTCGAATCTCCATCGCGACTCGATTAACTGTCCACTGGGCGCTCCTCTGGGCGGCCTGCAGTGCTCTCGTGCCATGGGCTGACAGAGCTGCTGGGACATGGGGTACAATTCACCTGCGGCTGGGGAAGAACCTCAGGCTCCAGCCCTGAGCCTGTCTGGGGAGATGGGGGCATCAGGTGGGGCTCCGGGAGCACCTCAGCAGAATGGGGGGGGGGGGGTCCCAGGGCCCCAGGGCCCAGCGCTCAGAGCAGATGGCCCCAGATTCTCAACCCACGGGTTCTCTGTAATTCAACTGAGCTGGGCTGGAATCTTTGAAAAGGGACTTTCCTTAAAAACCTTGAAGGAAAAACAGCACCCCAGAGGTAGAGACATCACAAAATCCGGGCTTCTTGACAAAGTATCGGGGTCAAGCAGCCCACCTGCAGGCCTAGAGGGCCAAGGAGATGCCACCCAGGACTCTTCCTCCTGCTAAACCCAGAACCTTCCCCCAAGCTCCCCCCTCTGGTGGCTGCTGCCAGGTCCCCTTCCCTCTGCACCCTTGTTCTCCCTCTTCCTTGCCCACCTGTGCCACAGTTCCTGGTCCCTTCTCCTCTCCGGGTGGGCCAAAGGGCCCAAAGGTCCAGATGAGTGGGGGTGGCAAGGTCACGCTCCCCTGGCCCGGACCCACTTCCTCTGTGTTCCTCCCACCTCGGGCGCCCCCTCAGTCTAACCCAGGCTCACCTTGCAGGATGCTGTGGGGCAGGCGCATGTAGAGTGGGTGCCCATGGACAGCCCATGGGTCTGAGAGGGGCAGCAGCAGCAGCAGCACGAGCAGCAGCATGGTGACCGGGAGCTGGGCCAAGCGACCCTGCCCTCTTTCCCTCTTGGGGTCCAGGTGTTTATCCTTCCTTTTCTGCCTCCCACTGCCTTTTGGCCCCTGGGTGTTGGATTCTTGTCCCCCAAGCCACCTGACTTTCCTTGGACATCAAAATCACCCACTTCCCTCCGGTGGCCCCTCACCTGGCCCTTAACTCCCGGGAGCCCACAGGGGACTGGGGCTTGGGGGGCTATATAGAGGACAGACTGGGGGGGTACTCGGGAGGGGGGGCCAGGGTCGGGGGAGGGATTGGGGTAGTGGGCTCGACCCTTACCTTTGAAGTTTCACGGTCCCGGCTCTGAGGCCCCCCTTCTGTCAATGAAGCCCTTGTTCCTGCGGCTCCATCAAAGGGGCCTGGACAGGCCAGAAGAGCTGACGGTTGGGCTGGGGGCCAGCCGGAGAGGGGCCGGTGGATAGGGGCCGGCTCTATCTCCAGGGCTCAGATGGGGAGGCGGGGGTTCCCATCTGCCTCTATTCCCTGAGGAGTTTATGGCCACGCTGGGGGCATACCCTCCTGGAGGGAGGAGAGCAGGGGGTGTCTGAGGGTCCTCGGCAGCCCCACCCCCTGAAGAGGTGCCCGAGCTCCCAGCCCCTCTGCCCCTAATTGCTTGGCAGCGTCTCTCCCCCATGTAGCCATTTCTAAAGATGATCAAAGAGCCCTAATTAGCGCCCTAATTGCCGCACTGGGGGTAGTGGGGTGGGAGAGGCAAAGGCAGGCCCCGAGAGGAAGGCGGGACATGAAAGGCCCCACCAGTGGCCCAGTTTGGGTCGGCCAGGCCCCAGCAGCTTCTGAAGCTCTCCCAGACCCCCTGCCCCTACGCAGTACTCGCTCGGCCTGTCCAGCATTGTTCTCAGTTGCTATGACCCTGATCTGGCAGGAGGGAATCTTCTGGAGTCTCACGGGAAGGGCCACAAATGAGCCGCTCTCCTGGGACCAAGGTCCCACCTGGGGCAGAGAGGAGGTGCTCTTCTGCCCCACAGAATGTCCTGAGGCCAAAAAAAGAGGATCTTGGCACCCCAATTCATCCTGGTGACCCAGGGTGGCTCTGGCAGGCCTGGTGCCTTCCCAGAGCACATTCTATCATGACTTCGGCCCCATAGCATATTGTCCTATCTTCTCCAGTCCTTTCTCCTTCTGCGCAGGTGGACGAGCCTCTGAGGAGGTGACCCTGTCCCCCTTCGTAAGACAGAGCCCCAGGCCTGCAGAGAGTGCCTTGAGCCAGGGGCCTTAGGGGTGATGGGTAAGTGGTGGGGAGCGGGAGGTGGGGGGCAGCCAAATCCTGCAGCATCTCCAGCCTCCTCCCTCTGTGCCACTGAGCAACAGAGAGTGTGGCCAACCTCTTGTTCCTCCCTGATATGCTCTCCCCCCACTTTTCATTCTCTCTTCATCATTTCGGTTCTCTGGCCACTGGCCACCGAGAGATTTCTGGAGCTCCAGGAGTTCCACTGGAGGTCGCCCCCCTACGCAGTGGTGTGCTGGTGTCAGATCATCTTAGCTCCTGAGAGCTGAAGATTGGCATCTCTTCCCAAGTCTGTCCTGGGTGAACTCACATTGGTAGTTTGACAGCAGCCACAATGGGAGTATTTATGCCCTGGAAATCAACGCGTGCTATAAATCGGAGCCCCCCTGCCTTCTGTCCCCCGAGACCCAACATCCCCCCAGCACACCACTGTATATGCCCCCTTTCCCCTCCCTGGTTACCACCGCCCCTCATGAAGATAACACCTCTGGTTCCAGAATGCCATGGAATGCCATGGAATCGTGTCTGAGTGTGGGTTATTGTGACTGTTGTGAAGCCAGAAATTACTTGTATTCGTCAGAATATCTATCCCTCTAGATAGGATGTATATCTAGATAGGGTATAGCTTCTTGGCAGAGAGGGTGTTCACGCCCCACAGCCTGTACTTGAAACATAAACAGAGGTTTGAGAAAGTGTCCCAAGGAAGTTATTTGTGGTTCCAAGAAAGAGCCAGCAAGGTAGGGGACCCAGAAAGCGGAGAAGGTAGGTGGAAAGTCTCCCAGGCCAAGGCTGCAGGCCGTCCTTGGAGCTGGCATCTACACCGAAGGGATTAAGGCCTGGAGGGAGCCCCTCAAGACGGAGGCCCCCTGTGGCCCTCTCCCCGTCACCGACCCTGGACACTTCTGTCCCTCGGCTGCTTGGATCCTGCCAGAGCCAGGCAGATCAGGCCAGAGCCTCTGAGCTGCCTTCCCTCTGCCTTCTGCCTGCACGGTCCCTCCAGGGCGTGCGGTGGGAGGAGGAAAAAGACCCAGAGCTGCTGGTCTGTCTACTGCCCCAGCTCACCTCAGGGTGAGAACCCTACCCCCGCCAAGGAAAATCAGGGGCCTTACAGTGGATGGCCAGCCACTCAAGCCCACCCCGCCCCTTCCACCTCCCATGCCCAGGGCCAGCCGGGGCCCCACCCCAAGTCTGGTCAGCTTCATCCACTTCCTCAGGTCACCCCTTGAGAACCGGGTGTAAATCCATGTTTCGTGCAACCCTTTTGTATATTGTTGGTGACCGCTACTCGTGCCCCACGGTGGTCCCTTCCACTGGGACGGCCACCCTCCCAGCTGCTCCTCCTCCTCTCTGCCACATCCCTTTTAGCATCTTCTTCAGACCAGTCGCTTCTCTGTGCGGGCTGTCTGGTGGGGTCTTGCAGGTTCCCAGGGACTCAGGCCACCACAGGCTGTTTGAGGGGCAGTCCCCACGAACCTTCTTCCCACCGCGGGGCTCACTGCTGGGCCCCCGTCCTCCCCACAGGCCCTCCCTCCTGTGAAGAAGAGAAAAGGCCGGACTGGGGAGGGAGGCGTGGGCAGATTGGGGGCGGCACAGAGTTACTGGGGAAAGCATCTTGCCTCACTTCTGTGGCAGAGCTGGAAGGAGAGGCAGGGTCCCCGGAGGGAGGGAGGAATCTCTTGCCCAGGAATCAAGGGACCCTGCAGGGGGAGGAGGCTGACATTTCTGTGTCCCATTGGGGCATGGCTTAGCCAGAGGTCTTGCTGACCCGCTGGGGACACCCAAAGGGATGCGAGGGTGGGGGCTGCTGAACGAGGAGAGACTGGGATCCCCCACTCTGAGGCTCCTGGTCCCTTGGGATTTGCTGAGGGCAACGTCACGTGTGCCCGCAGGCTGCAGAGTGGGCCCCGAGTTTGGATGAGTCTGGGCTTCAGGATTTGGGGGGCTGTTGCAGCATTCAGGGCCAAGTGGGGTACAGCAGGTGTGCAGCTGTCACACAGCTCTAACACGCATGCCAGGCAGGCGGGACAGGCTACAGACTTTGCAGGGGTCCCAGGGACAAATGAAAACACGGAGCACTGTGTTCAACAATTATTAAGAGTTTCAAGACCCTGGCAGCAGCACCTCAAGCCAAGTATGGGGCCTTGCTGAGTATGGGCCCTGGTGCCCAGAGGGATTCTCCAAGTAATGGATCCATTGGGGGGTGAAGTCAGACCCCTGGTACTGTTCATCAAAAAGACATTGTTGTTTTGGGGCTCCCTGGCCCAGGCGCATGGGGAGCAGGCTCCCCTTTCTCTCTCCCTACCCAACAGTGGGGAACTGAGGGTGAGGGGAGCCCTTAGCCCACCCGCCACCCCCAGAGAGCTTCTGAAGCTCCCCGTGAGCGCAGGGAGGTGAGAAGATTTTTGCATCAGGGGAGAAACTGGGAAGTGGGAGTTTCACTGGACACTGCCCAGGAAGAGGAGATTCAAACCCAGCAAGTGGAGAAGGTTGTGATTCTGGCCAGATTTGGGGGCAGGGAGCTGCCCCTTGCCGCGGGAAAGCAGCCTCTGCTCAGCACAGCCCAGGCAGTGCCTGGAGAAGTGAAATAATTTCAAATCTATTTCCCGATGAATCGTGATTCCCCAATAATCTGGTTAGAGCCGATGGCTGTTGTGAGCTTGGTTACTTGTCGTCTGGCTGCTGCCGGGGAGCAGGGCTTTGTGTCTCATCCCCGTGGTGTCCCCAGCGCCTAGAACAGAGCCTGACACACCATATTTGCTCAGCAACTAAAGTACCGGCCCCTCTTCCGATTCCAAAGCTGGTACCAGCACTTCTCAGGGTTGGTGATCCTGGGACCCAGCGGAGATGGGGTCTTCTCTCTTCTGCTCTTCCCGTGTCCTTTCCTCCTTGCTGTCCTGTTTTGGGGGGTGGCAAGGGCAGGATGACTATCCAGGGGGCAGTTAGTGGTGTCCGCAGCCCCTGGTTCCTCTGCCCTGCCCCCCATGCTCACAGCTGCCCCATCTGGACCCCTCCTGCAGGGGCCGGCAAAACCCCAGCCCCAGCCTCCCACTTCAAGAAGAGGGACGGGAAAGAACCTGGGGCTTTTTTGTTGATATCTCTGGAAAACTCCAGCAGGTTCATGTCAGCCCTGCAGCCTCCCCACTGGCACAGAGCCTTTTTCTGTGTTCTGAGGAGGACGATGGGGCAGGGGGTTGGGGGTGGGGAGTGGATCCTGGGCCTCTGGAAATGGGAAGGAAAGCCCTGGGCATTTGTTGCCCTAGGTCTGTATCCTTGTTCTCTGGGGGAGGACCTTCCACGTCCTCCTCCTTCAGGACCCTCCTGCCATGAAGTGCTCACCTCTTCCTCCATCGCAGACCACACTGACCTCTTGAGCCCTGCTAGGGGCATGGGCAGAAGAGCAATGGGAAGGACACTCAGCCAACAGCTGGGCAGGCCATCTTTGGGGACAGTGTCTTTGGACAGGCTAGTGGGACCCACGGCTATGCCAGCTCCGGGGACCCGAAGTGTCCTGCAAGGGACAAAAGTGGCTACAAGCCAGATTCCCAGGAACTGAGGAGTGAGGAGAGGCCGCAGTGTGGGTCTTCTCGGGATGAGGGGCCGTTGAGGCTATGATTCAGAGCTTAGACCTGGGGTTCTGACTGCTTCTCTGGTGACCTGGAGTGAGTCACTTCATGTTGTGGGTTGAATTCTGTCCCCCTAGTAGATGTTGATGTCCTAATCCCCACTACCTCAGAATGGGATCTTATTCGGAAAAAGAGTTGTTGCATTTGTAACTCAAGGTGAGGTCACACGGGAGTCTGTCATACCCCCCAGGAGAGAAGAGACACCCAGGGACAGCGCCATGTGACAGTGGGAGCACAGACTGGGATCACGCAGCTTTGAGCGAGGGACTGCTGGAGATACCAGAAGTAAGGGAAAGCCATGGAACAATTCGCCCACAGACTTGGAGAGAGCGTGACCCTGCCAATACCTTGATTTTGGACGTCTAGCTTCCAGAACTGTGAGAGAACACATTTCTGTTGTTTTAAGCCTGTCTGTGGTCATCTGTGACGGCAGCCTCAGGAAACAAATACATTTTGTCCTCTCTCAACCTCAGGCTCTCAGTCTGTGAAATGGGATAGTAACAGCCACCCGGCAGGGAGAATTAAAGAACACCCGTCAGGTCTGGCTGGGGTTGTCACCACTGGTCTCCATCAGCTTGCTCTTGGTGACCGTGCGGGAAGGGATAAGATGTGATTTCTTCATGAATATGGTGATGACCGCGAGGGCCTGATCCCAGGGACAGCAAGGGAGATGCGGGAGCCCAGAAAACAAGAGAGAATGGGATAGAGGGCAGCAGTGGGGTGGGGGGCTTGCTCTCCAAGCTGTGTGTGGCCTGACGCTCAGAGGGTGTCTGAGTAGGAAGGGGGCTCCTTCATCTTGGATGGCTGGCTCCTTCAGCTTGTCAGCTTAGCTGGCTGCCTTGACCTTCTTCTCCCTCTGGGCTGATCTTGACTTTAAGAGGGAGAGGCGGGGTGCTGCCTGGGCTGGAGACCACTGAGGCCAGGGGCTGCTTCCTGCTCTCTGCAGGGTTGAATGGGTCTCTGAGGATGTCGGGAGTCCTGGAACATGCATGTAGGGCCCTAGGAGGTTGGCAAGACCCCTGGCATCCTGGCTCACTTTTCACCCAGTATTCTGGGCAGGAGCCACAGAGTATGGGGACATCCAGCCCCCCACCCCCCAACTTTCAGAACATAGCCTCTTAAGATTTTTTTTTTTTAATTTATTCATGAGAGACAGAGAGAGAAAGAGAGGCAGAGGGAGAAGCAGGCTCCCCCATGGAGCAGGGAGCCTGATGTGGGACTCGATCCCTGGGATCATGACTGAGCCAAAGGCAGATGCTTAACGGACTGAGCCATGCAGGCACCCTAGAGCCCAGCCTCTTGTACACATCCCACAGTGTTCCCAGGCTCCATCCCTTCCCACCACACTTGCCTGTCAGTCTCTTCTGAAGTGCTTGGGAGGGGAAGGGTGTCCTCCCCACCACCCTTCCTTCCCTCAGGCCAGTCCTACCTTTCTCCATTGGGGCTACCCTCTTACCCCTGCTGGGATCCTTTCCTTGGAAGGGGGGGGCGCTCTGCTTTTCTGTTTTAATCAGTGACTTCCAACTTCTTTTCATTTAGTGAGAAAAGTTGGAAAGGTCAAAGGCATTTTGCCAAAATCTCCAGGAAAACAGAAACGAAATATAAAAGCACACCTGAGTTCATGGAGGGGCAGGTTTGTTCCGTTACCCACGCGGTGGGGGGCGGGGGGTGTAGGGGGGGTGCAGGTGGCTAGGGGATGTATGGCTCGCCTTCTCTCCATCGGAAGGGCCAGGTACATTCAGAAAAGACCTGTAATGGCTTTATTTAAAAATGGCAGTATTAGGGGACCTGGGTGGTTCAGCTGGTTAAGCCTCTGCCTTTGGCTCAGATCATGATCTCAGGGTCCTGGGATCAGGTTCACCGCTCAGCTCAACAGAGAGTCTGCTTCTCCTTCTACCTCTCCATCCCCCTGCTTCTGCTCCCTTTGTCTCAAATAAATAAATAAAATCTTTTAAAAAATAATAAAAATATCGATATTTACAATGTACCAGAAGTTATGTTGTTGTTGTTGTTATTGTTGTTTTAACCATTTAAACATGATGGGAAACCCTAGGGAAGGAGGGTGTCATGGCAAAATTCTTTAAAGTTGAAAAGATGCAAAATTTTGCATACCACTGCTCAACCTCTTGGTGGAAAGAATGCAGACCCTTTCTCACAGTTCTGCCTGTTTCCTCCCTCCTTTTCTGGGTCTCTTGCCTTTTCCAGGCGTCTCTCTCCCAGCTTCCCTCTCCTAGGCTTCCCTGTTCTTTTCTCAGTCATGCTGTCATTTGTGTGTGTTTGAAACTCACTCATTTAATGCCCTCAGTTTCAACTGTAATATTTACCTTTCTCCTCCTCTTCCATGATAGATCCTCCCTGATCAATAATTTTTATTCTTATTGCTTCCAAATTTTTTTGTTACCATGAGATGATCATTTTAGAAAACACCGTCTCTCTGACGAAGAGACATTTCCTGGAGTCATGTCGTTCCCTTCAGTGTTCCTTCTGTTTGTTTTCTTTTGTTTAGAAAAACCAAAAATAGATTTAATAAATTGTATTTAAAATATTCAATCAGATCCTTGTATAGCAATCCTTCTATCAATTTATCTCTTTAAACATCTTATCCTCATCAACACAAAAAGAGATTTCTGGAAATTATTAATTACAGCTATTTCTGATAGGGAGATTTATTCTTATTTTGTGGAGCTTTTTACTTTTTTCTTTGTGCTTCCCTGCCTCCCTGAATTCTTTAAAACCAGCAGGTAGCCTTTATACAAATGCAAAACATGAAGGGTATAAAAGAGAAGTAGGGACACCAGGAGGAAACTTATCAATGATACAAAGTTCATGGCTGCAGTACTTCACCCAATAAGTATTTTTTTAAAATTTTTATTAATTTGACAGAGAGAAAGAGAGAGAGACAGCAAAAGCAGGAACACAAGCAGGGGGAATGGGAGAGGGAGAAGCAGGCTTCCCACTGAGCAGGGAGCCCAATGTGGGGCTCGATCCCAGGGACCTGGGATCATGACCTGAGGCCAAGGGCAGAGTCTTAACCGACTGAACCACTCAGGCTCACCCAATAAATAGTAAAGTCCAAATTTGGTTGTCCACAGGCAACTTCATACGATTCACAATGTATGGTATCACAATGTATCTCAAATGACTTTTACCACGCTTGAGGCAAGTGTTATCACACCCATTTTACAGGGAAGGCTGCTGAGGCTCAGAGAAACTGAATCGCATGCCCAAGACCCCATCACTAGAAACTCAAGGAGCAGAGATGAAAAACAGTCCTGCGGGCTGTGGAGGGCCACGCCCTTGACTGAGCCCAGCCTTGCCTCCTCAGTCCACAGGTGCCTCCTAAATATGCTGGCCCCGCTGGGGTTTGCCCAGGGCTCAACACAAAGGCGGAAGGCTCTTCTTGAAAGGGTGGAAGGTGTGCATCCTCCTACGGGACACCTGGCTGTGCTGTGCCGGGGAGGGGCAGGAGCAGGAGCAGCTGGGATGACATCTGGGGCTGGGGCATTGCGCAGGGTGGGAGGTTGGGGAGGTCTGCGAATGGCTGACAAAGCAACAGGCAGAGACCAGGGCCCAGAAGGACCTAGAGCGAGGGGGGAGAGGGGAAGTGAAGGCCATGGACGCCTGCCACCAAAGGCCCTCCTTCACCCATCCTGCATCCCCAGGGCCCCTGAGGTCTGGAAGGCCCTGGGGGGGGGGGGGGCTTCAGCCACTCTCTCCTTTTGAATGGGGTAGAAGGGGAGGGCGCATACACCAGGGGCCCTCCACAAGGCCTAAGTACACTCTAGTGAGGCATGTCCCACTCTTCCTCCCCACCTTGGCCCCCCTGCATGGAGCCCCAGGCCCCATCACCCCAGGTCCAGCAGAGGCTGCCAGCCAGGGACCAGAGGCTGGGGATGGGGTGGGGGAAGGAGACAGTAAATCTCCTGAAGCAATTATGGAGGTAAGGCATAAACAGGGCGCTTTGCCTGCTGCAGCCGCCCCCTCTTCCACGCGCACACGTACACACACACACACACACACACACACACGCTAAAGCGCGGCCCATTTGCAGGGTAATAGCTTCGCGACAACAGGAATTATCTGCGGCATTAGAGGCAGCCTGGCCGGGTGGGTTGGGGCTGGGCCTCAGGGATACCTAAGGGAGGAAGCAGGTGCCCAGGGGCTCCCGAGGACAAGGACACCACAGGGGTGGGAGGCAGGCATGGGGACTGCAAAGGGCTTGGTGAAGGCCAAGGCCAGGTGGACGCCCCCACCTCTGCTGCCCACAGCCCTTTCTTTTCTGCTTCCAAGGCCTCTAAGTGGACAGACCAGGAGGGGCACTAACTCACCGTCTGAAAT
The DNA here is from genome assembly GCF_022355385.1 of Mustela nigripes. Classification (NCBI taxonomy): domain Eukaryota; kingdom Metazoa; phylum Chordata; class Mammalia; order Carnivora; family Mustelidae; genus Mustela; species Mustela nigripes. The sequence continues at coordinate 39,581,768 of NC_081559.1, read as the reverse complement.
CATGACCGGCCTCAGGGCGACTCAGCTTCCTGCTGGCAACCTACAGAAAGAGACCAAGCGTGATGAGAGGGAACCCCAGGAAGGAGGACACCTGTCATGGGTGTGGCGACAGGGGTGGCAGGCGTGGTGTCAGCTGGTGGTTTCCCTCTGTGACTGTCATAGGAATTGGGGCCAGGTTGCTCAGCAGTGTCAGGGAGGAAAGGGCTCAGGAGGGAGGGGCCCCTCCCTTCCCCAGAAGAGGATCCTGAAAAGAGCTACTGCCTGGGTTCTCAGAAAAGGCCTTTGAATGCCTGTTTCAGGGAGAGGATGTTGGAGGCTGATCTCTTGTCCCCCTTTAGGCGGCTGGCCTTCGTAGGGGCAGCAAAGGCACGGTAAAGAAAGTGGAGCAAGCTGAATCTTCCAAGTGGCTCAGGACCCCGAAGTCATGGTGATGCAGGGTTGGGGAGGCTTGTCTTTGGGGTCCTTCAGCCTGGTCTGCGGTCTGACATGGGGGTGTCAGTGACTTGTGCCTGCCAGCCTGACTGTAAAGCCAGGGCTCCCTGACTCCGGTGGGACTCGGGGGGCAGCAGAGCATCCTGCCCACCTGCAGGCACACCCAGATTGCATTTGCTGAAATAAATTGCTGGAGAAAATAAATCCTGCGTACATGATTAATGGGAGGCAGGGAGGCAGGCAGCCGCTGCAAAGAGCCGCTGGGGAACAGAGTGACAGTCGGGCACAAAGCCAGCGCTGCCGTGGGGCCTCAGGGCTGGGGCTCTGGTGGCTGCAGACATGGGGGGTCACTGCAGACATGGCATTGCCCCTGTACAGGGGGTCTGAGCCTACAGGAGGACGAGGCCCACAGGGGCTTGGGCCACGCCCCAGCATGGCTCTCCTTCATTACACGTGGTGTGGAGGGGTTTGACCCCGAGCTCGGAGCTACCCTGACCTCAGTCTGACTGCTCCTGGCCACAGGGGGGCCCTATGGGCCCCCGAGCACCAAGGAGGGAAAAAGCAAGGTGAGGGTCTCCAGAAGAAGGACAAGGGCTGAGGAGATGGGACTTCCCTACCGGTCAGCTGGGAGTTCTTGAGCAAATTACTTCCTGTCTGGGCCTCAGTCTCCTGGTCTGCTCAATGGAGCTAGTCCCTGTGCCTTTCTCAAAAGTGGCTAAGAAACACTGCTGGGGCCATCTAGGTGGCGGTGGGTGGGGAGTTCCCAGGGGGCTGTCCCAGCCAACAAAGGGGTATGCAGCATCTCCCACATTTTGCTGGGGACTGGGGTACAGTCTCTGCCTACAGGGAGCTTGGAGGCAAACACTGAAACTCATCATCATTATAATGACATAATACGGAAATGGTTTCAAATGCAGCACAAGCTGCTGTAAAAGGGGAAGGCTTAAGTACTGCAGGGGGAATAGGGTTATGCTCTGGAGGTCAAGGTAGGGTTCCTGGGGCACTGAACATAAGAGAATTTGCTGCACACATGCAAAAGTTTGACAGTACACTCTGTTGTTGAGGCTGCTGGGAAACAGTCTTGTCACTGCCAGGGGAGGGACAGATGGTACAAGCCCCAGGGAGGGCAGCAGGAAGTGTCAGCAAAGCCCTACCTGATTTACAAACGCTCTTACTCCTTAACTAGCTCTCTGACAAATAAATAAATAAATCTTAAAAAAAAAAAAAAAGTACTCATCAAAAAAGGACAGCGTGGGCCCCACACAGTGGAATATTATGCAGCTATAAAAAGGGACAAGGCCTCTACTGTTACGGAAAGAATGTCAAGATAGATTTATTGAAAACGGAACACAGTGTGTGCATAGTTCTGTATAGGAAAGGAGGAAAAATAAGAACATAGGTTTTTACTTTCCTCGGAAGACTACACACTTATAAAGACAGCCACGGGGGTCACGCGGAAGGAAACCAGGTGCATGGGGACAGCGTGACAGGGAGACTTTCTACTTCGTATTGCTCCGATGTTTGAAGCCAATGGATGTATTACCTATTGCAGAAAATGTATTTTTAAAGTAATATTTTAGGGACTTTTCTCTTCCTGGAGGGCCGGGTTTGCTGGGGCAGGGTGGGAGATGGGGGTTAGGGGTTGGCAGTATCTCAAGACGCCGGAGGAGGGAGCTGGTTCGTTTTCCCCAGTCCAGGCCCGCCCTCAAGCGGCCAGCGATCAAGTGCGCGAACGCCGGCCTCTCCGGAACAGACGAGGTTCGGGACACGTTAGTTCATAGAAGCAAGCTTCAGGGGATCTGAGGCTCAGCACGTGTGGCCCCACAGGCCGGGACTCTCGGCCGGGTGCTCGCAGGAAGTCCCCGGACTCTGCGGGGGGGCGCAGGGGTGGCGGAGCGGAGGAGTGACGGGGCAGGGGACCGAGGACCAAGCGGGGACAGCACCAGGAAGTGTCTGGCAGGACACCCGCGCCCCCCATCCCTGCGATGGAGAGAGACAGGATCAGGAGAGAGAGACAGAGCGTACGGCTTTGCGAGGACCCTCCGGCTCTGGGGCGGCCCCGTCAGCTCTAGGCGGAGCGCCCCCCACCCCCGCCCCAGCCCGGCAGGAAGCCCTCCTGCCGACGGGATCCGGCCGGGCGTCCCGGGCTCAGGAAGGCAGAGCAGGTGCAGGGCGCCTCCTGGTGGCGCTTCGTGAGAGACGCAGGCCTCGGAGGACAGAAGCCTGGCGCGACCAGGGTGTGGCACCCCAGGGAGGCGTGGGGGGCTAAGTAAAACCCAGGGGTCGCACAGCTGGGACAAAGGGCTCGACCCCGGCTTCAGGGGGATCTTGGGGCAACCGAAGAAAGATCTCCGTGACTGCGGGTGTCCCCAGACCCCCAGCCAATGGGCCGATGGGCTGTGGGAGCTGGGTTCGAAAGCACCGCCCCCACCCCACTCCCTGCCCTCTCTCAGGCCTACCCTTCAGAAGGGCACAGCTGCTCTGCCTGGCGTTCTGGGGCGCAGGGAGGTGAACTTCCTGCCCTTCCCGCTCTTCCCAGGATCTTTCTGCCTTGCCCCCCCTTTTCCCCAAGGCGGCACCTCCCTGTTTCCTGAATCACCCTCCCTGCTCAAGCCACCGCCTGGGGCAGCTCTGCCCACCTGTGTAATCCCTAGGGAGCAAAGTGTAGGAGCTGCAAAATTTGCTGGGCCCCTTGCTCAACAATTATTAAGAATTTCAAAATGGTGAACCAAGTGGGGCATCTGAGAGTAGCATCCGTGAAGCTGAGTGGGACCAGAAGCCAGGGCTGCTGGTGAAGGTGGTGTCCTAAGGCGGGGGAGCAGAGGGTGGGGTAGTGGGTCTTCCTACCTCTAATCCGTGGCACACGAGCTCCTAGGCCTGAGGTTGGTGGCTCCTCCTCCCCTCATCCTTGTGTCTGAGCATCTCCTCTTGTGTCTGGTCTTCTCCCAGATCGTGCCCTCTCCCCGCCTCATGCGCGCACACCTACATGCTCACGCGCATATGCACACCAGTGCAGGGTGTCCTCAGACAGAAGGCTGGCCCATCTGAGCCAGGCCCCTGTCGGCTTTATTAAGTGCTTCCATGCACTAGCCCCACTAAGTCTAAAGGGATACCCATTTTGCAGATGAACAAACTGAGGCACGGAGCGGTTGGTGGCTTACAAAGGTGAGTCGGAATCCCCAGGTCTGGGGATGGAGCACTGGGGAGACCCCTCTGAGGAATTAAAGGGTGATGCAGGGACTTGCTCTAGGTATTGTCTTGCTTACACAGTCCTGGCTGGGGCCCAGGGAACCTGAAACAACAGGCATCTGTGAAGTTGGGTGGACCGTGAGCATGTTCCAGCCTCCGTTCTAGGCATCCTCCGGGTCCTGACTCCGGGATCCCTCACAGAAGCCTCATGCAGTGGGAGCCATCATCCTCCCACTTTACAGACAGGGACTGTGTTAGTCAACACTTGGGTCACATACCCTTCTGGGGGTCACACAACAGAAATGGTGGAGGCGGGATCTGAATCCAGGCAGGCAAGGTCTTCTGTCTGGGCCAGTATACAGCACACTTCTGGGGGTGCCAGATGAGGCTGACTGTGGTGACAGAGGGACAGGCTGCCCCGTGGTCTCTCTGGGGTCTGTCTCTGCCCCATTGTGCCCTCTCTCGGTCCCTCGGCTCTGAGTTGAGCTCTGGACATGGCTCCATCTTCTCCTCCAGGGGTCCCCAAAATCTCAAGCCCTGCATTGTGGCACCCATGCTGTGGGGAATGGGGAAACGTGGGGTTTGACGAGGGAGGGGCTCTTCGAGAGGTGCTGGTGCTTGGAGTTGGGACCCTGGGGTCTGTTCCCCTGTCCCCGAAGAAGCAGGCTGCCTGGGGAAGGATGCTGTCTCTGTGGCCAGAGGCCCTGCCCCTCAGCCTGAGCCAGTTCCCATGGGGCCACTGTCCCTCCCTTCCCCACCAGTGCCTTCCCAGGCTCAGGGTCAAGTAGGGGGACATTAAAGACTTCAAGCCATATGGCACCCTTGCCCCGAAGGAGTCAGACATCTCACCTCTCTGCCCCCATTCCCCAAGTCCTCGTGTGTCTTTTTCTCCCTCTCTCAGACACCCCTGCCCCCCTCTGTCCCTCAGTGAGTCCGAGTCTCTGTCTCTCACTGTCTCCCACATCCCAATCCTTGTCTCTCTGATTCCCTCCTCCTCTTCCCACCTCTTCTATCTCTGCTGTATCTGTGTCTCTCGTTCTTTCTCTGTGTGTCCCCCTCCTCCCGACTTCCCAAGTCCTCTCTCGAACCACCCCCCAGCAGCCCCCAGGCTTCCCAGGGCTCCGTTCGGGAAGCCTCCTCCTCTCTCTGAGATTCTCTTCCCAACCGTGCTGGGGCGGAGGGGAAGCAGGAGCACATTTCTTCTCGTCCAGGCCTAATATCTTAATGCAAGGCCATTACTCACCCGGAGTCCAGGCAGGGCAGGCCTCTCTCCTCCTCATTTGTCATCCAGAGTGAAGCCTCTGCGTTGTTCCTCGGGGATCGGATTAAGGGACTGACAGTCAGGATGAACAAATTTAGCTGCCAGGCACCTCCTCACTCCCTCCCACCCCAGCCTCCCAGGCTCCAGGTTCCTAAACTTTGAGTAAGGGAGGTCTGAGGGCTCAGAGAGTACTGTTTCTTGGTTCTGCTCCTCCTCAAAGTGCCTGCCAAAGAACAAGGGGTAGTAGGAGCTTTTCTTCAGAGAGAGGAAGAGAAAAAAAAGGAGCTAGGCCCAGAGTGACCTCTCCCCAGCTGGGGACTGGTGGGCATTATTTACCATAAAAATAAAACAGCCAACCAGAGAATGACCCTTAAAGCTCTGTTCCAAGCCCTTGGCCTGGATTCACTCCTGTAATCCTTACAACAACCCTGTGAGGTAGGTACAGTTATTATCCTGTGAAGTAGGATACAGTTATTACAACAACCCTGTGAGGTAGGTACAGTTATTATCCCCCTTGTTACCAGGACTCAGAGAGGCTAAGCGACTTGTCCAAGACCACACAGCCGGTGAAGTCTGTTGGTCATGGTGTCTTATATTTTTGTTAATTTTCTCAACACAGTGTCTGTGGTAGAGGGACGAATGTCATCCCCCTGTGAGAGATGAGAAAGCTGAGGTGTTTGGCCAGGTCTAGAGCATGGGGTTACGGCTCTGTTCCCTACCATGGACCTGCTCTCCACCTCTCATGTCTGCCAGGGACAGGCTCAGCTCCACATCGCTGTCCTCAGAGCAGGTCTGACTCCAGCCTCTGGGGGAAGCAAGAGCCTGAGGCTCCCTGGCCTGGCCTGTCTGTCCCTCAGTTCCATCTTTGGAACCCGATCCTCCGCCAGGGCTCTGGATTGGCAGGGGCAACGTTGAGGGGGAGAGTCACCCATTGTCATCACACCTCTCTCAGGTCTTGTCATGAGCACCTTGCTGCCTGGGACACAGACCCCAGAGCGGAAAGCCAAGAGCTGCCTTCATGGGAGGGGCAGGGAAGGGGCTGTGGAGCCCACCTGGAAGCTTCCCACGGCTGCCCGGACACCAACTCTTGCCACTTTCCACATCAGCCGGGTTCCCATAGTAACCACTGGCTTGCTGTTTCCTAGCAACGGAGTGGTCCTCAGAGGGGGAGGCAGAGCAGCAGCTGACATTTGAGGCCGGAGAACTCAGGTTCACATGTTGGCTATGGGATGTCAGAGTTGTGAGATCTTTTGCAAGTCACTTAACCTCTCTGAGCCTCTGCTTTCCCATCTGTGAAACGGAGCTGATACTGCTTGAGGATGAAGCATTAGCGACAAAGCTGACAATCCGCGAAACCCAAAGGGTTATGCGAAGGTGTGGAATTCATGAGAGAGGGGCCCGTGGGGCACTGTCGGGTGGGTGTCAGTTGTGGAACCAGGGGCTCAGAGAGGTTCGGTTCTGTGCTCACCTGAGGCTCTCGAGGGGCAGGGGTAGGGCTGGAGCCCTGACAGCCAGATTATCGACACCTCTTCCTTTCTGTCTCCCATGATCAGGAAGGAACAAATGCAAGAGGGAGGGGGTGACTAAGGAGGAAGGTGTGGAAAGAGGGAGAGAAGGAGACCCCGGGACAGGCCTGGGGCACCTGAGGTAGGGGACACGGGGCCAGGGGACAGGATGGGCAGGGCACGGACAGATTATCCAGGGACAGTTCATCCCGAGCTGTCCCCTCAACAATGCGCATTCCCTGGAGGACTGGGGGCTTGGGGTGGTGGTGAGGGGGCCGGGGAATCACCTGCGTTTCTGGGCACCCGCGGGTGGAGGAGAGGGTCGAAGGGAGGGACAAGCCCGAGAAGCAGGTAAGAGGAGAAGGTGAGCCTGGACCCGAGTGCCCTGGGACGGGGCGGCCTGGGGGAGGGAGAGACCCCTCTGCCCTGTGCCCAGAGGCCCAGGCCCCACTCAGCATGCCAGCTCAAGCTGGCTGCAGGCCGTCCGTCCCTGTCGTCACCAGATTGGGGCAGGGGCTGAGCCGGACCTTGACCAATATTCCCGAGGGAGCTCAGTCTCCCCGCCCACCTGTAGGCTAGGTAGACCCCTTCCCCCACGCTGCCCTCCAGGCTGAGCCTCCCCGCCTTTCTCCTCCCCACTGTCTCCCCAGCCTCCAGCACAGCCCCCTTCTGGGTGGGGGCTGAGGTCGTTGCGGCAGCTCGGGCAGCTTGATTCAATTAACTAATTCCCGACAAGACAGATGTGCAGTTCCCCGCCGCCTGCCATTGGGCAGAGATGGAGCTCCTGCAGGCGGGGGCGGGCCGGTGATGTCACGGTCGACAGCTGACGTCATGGGCGCCCAGCCAGGAGTCCTGCAGCGACCCGGCCCTCCCCGGCCTCTGCAGTATCTCCATGCACCACCCCTCTGGGGATGCCCCGGGCCTCAGAGGTCTCCACTGGGTCCACAGTTTAGTCCAGTTAGGCTGACTCCTAAGGGTGTGATGCCCTCTCTCCCAGCCCTTCTCCTCCTGGCCCTCGGAATTTACCACTGTCCCCTGGCCCTGCCCACGTGTCTCTTACCTTGGTAGAGCTTTGTGGGGAGTGTGTGCACAGTGAGGTCCACTCGTGTGCATACACACCCAGGCATGCACACACGAATGCACACAGAGCCTACCTGGGCACACACAGGATGCCCCTGGAGCACGTTTCCAGACAGGCACACTGTGGTACCCAGGTACACACAGGAAACCACACACGCATACACACGTGCCTACATACGCGTGCCCTGCCAACCCCCCAGCCCCTTAGCCCCTGGCCTCAGGCCCTTACTCAGGCTCCCAGGCCTCCTGCGGGGGTTGAGGAAGGGGCAGCAGAGGGGGAAGGGAGGCCTCGTCAAGGACACCAGCAAGGAAAGGGAAAAAAAAATGAAGTGGAAGAAATAAAATCAAAAGGCTTTTAAGGCTGCTCTCCCCAAGTAGTTGATGTCTTGGCTGCGATTGCCGGCAATGAAATATTGTGCTCTCTGATCGCTTAATGCACAGAGCCCCGCAGCCCCTCCCCCAGCACAGAGGCAGTCCCCTCCCCAGCCCTCCACTCGCCTCCCCTTCTGATCCTCCCTGGCAGATCTCCCTCCTTGCTCCCCAGGGTCCCAGAGCGTGTGGTTGGAGGGCACAGCTGCTGTTCGCTGCCAGCCTGGCACTGACCCCAGGAGGGGCTCCAGAAGCCCCAGCTGGCATGAAGACCTGAGCCCAGAGCCTGGGCAGGAGCGGGGTGTTCAGCTATGGGCTCGGACCCCTGACCATGCCTGGCAACTGTGGTGCTCAGGGCTCTCTCTGCAGAGATGCTGGGTTTGGGGGCCTTGGAACTGAGGCCCCCTTGGCCAAGAGCGGAAGGTCATAGAATACATGTGTGTCTCATAGGGACCTTGAGCAGCTGGAGAGGCTGAGACTCTTGGAGACTTCATGTGCATGTGTGTGTGCGCTGGGGGTGGGGGAGTGGGGGGTGGAAAGGTGTCCTGGCCTAATTCTCAGCATTTAGCTAGAAACTGATCTCAGTCATGGTTAAAAAGCCTGGCTTTCAGCCTCAGCTCACATTCAGCTCCATCACTTCCCGGCTCTGTGACCTTGGGCAAGCTCTGAGCCTGAGTTCCACCCAGGGAAGGGTAGAAGGAATCATAGAACTGGCCTCTCAGGGTTATTGGAGGATTAAAAGAAAATATATGCAAAGTGCTTAGCTAGGGCGGGGTGGGGGGGCCTGGCAGGGGTGCAGGGGCGGGAGGAGAGCCATCTCAGGGCTAATGACATTACTGCCCACTGGCTCCACCCCGCTGGCCCAGTCCTTGGAGGCCCCCCTCCCCACTGGAGGCCCGCTACCCCTTCCCTGTCCAAGCTCTCTCCTCCCAACCTCGCTTCCACACCCCGCCCTGCCCCCAGGCAGCTGTTCACTCCCGGTGTCTTTCTGTCAGGGCTGCCAAATTGGCCAAATCTCCGTAATGCTAAAAAATTGGCCCATTAGCTGGCAGGGAACATCGACAGGAGGGGGAGCAGTGTGCATTGCTGCCACAGATGCGCCAAGGGCCCAGTGCGGGGGCTCCAGGGCTCCCCGGGCAGACTAGCAATGCCTAGGGAATGGTCAGTTGCCAGGTGTGTATGTGTGTGTGTTTATATCTGGGACCCCACTCTATGCAAGATGTTCTGGGGGCTTGCACGCTATCACTTCCCATAAATCCCACAATGGCGCTAAGAGCTGGGCCCTGTCATTATTCCCATGTTACAGATGAGCAAGATGAGGCCCAGAGACTAAAGGGCTGGAGCAGGGTTGCTCAGGAGAGGACTTAGCTCCAGTCTGATATTCCACTGGTCTCCAGGCAGCCCCCTTTCTGGGGGGTCCCAGTGACCCCCAAATCCCCCAAGGGCCTTACTCCTAAAGTGTCTGCCCTCTGTCCCGCCCACTAGGGGTGGCCCACTGCACTGGGGCAGCTGGCCAGAAAGTTGATCTTGTTGGGATCAGCTATGCTCAGCTTCTCCGTGGTGGAGAGAAATGAGGTGTGTACAGGAGGTCACCAGGTGCCTGGAGGAGGTTGAGAGAGGGAGGGTCAAGGCTCCTGGCTGGCCTCCACCTTCCCTCCTGGAGGTGCTTAGGCAGGGGGTCCTGGTCATGGCACTAGGCTTTTCCTTGACTTCCTTGTTCAGGATCTCAGACAGCCACATTGGTCCCATTCTTGGGTAAGAAAACTGAGGCTTGAGGAGGCCCAGGGACCTGTTCACAGCTGGGAATTGGTGGCTCTGATTTTGAATCCCGATTCATGTGACACCAGAACCTGAGGTTTATAGCACTGGTGATGGAGAGTGACCTCACTGGTGTCATGTCCTATTAGGGGACAGTTTTAATTCTGAAAATATTTTCATTCATCCTTTCATCCCTTAAATGTTAAGCACTTCTGAATGCCAGCACTGGGCACTGCGGACACAAGATAAATAAGACCGATCCCTACCCTGGCCCCGGCTCTTCTGTGCAGTAGAGATCAGCTGTGCCTCACTCCACAGACCCCTGATCCGGGCCTCTGCCCACCCTCCCCCCCACCCCGCCCTTTCTGCTTTTACTGGCGTATTGATAATGCCACTGCGTTGAGCTACATTGACGTGGGGGTCTCCATGCCTGCCCTTGAGAGGCTGAGACACCTGCTAGTGGGTCTAGGGGTCCCTCTGGTCCTTCCTCTGTGGTCCCCAATGCCCCATCCCCCACTCCCAACAGAACTCGGGCAGGGCGGCGGGTACCTGGTGATGCCAATGGTGGTGCTGATGGCACTCATGGGGCAGACAGGGGGCTGATGAAAAGGATGGGGTGATGGGAGTCCAGACCCCACCGAAGGGACAGAATAGGCAGAGAGAAAGAAGGTGTATGCTGTGAGGTGCTGCTCAGTGACCTTCCACCTGCCACACCCAGCAAGGCCCAGCTACTGCTGGCCCATTTCCGCAGCCAGCTCAGGGGAAGGCGGGGGGTTGAGGGGCTTGCTCCTTTCCAGCTGGGGTCTGGGGCACCCGAAGCAGCTGTACAGGTCCCGACAGACAGGGCGAACCCAGCTCTCCTGGCTCAGGGGACCCATAGGCAGGGGACTACGGGGTGCAGAGCAGCAGGTACCTGGGTTGCAGCCCCTCCCTCAGGGCTCTCAGGTGGGGCAGAGGCAGAGCCATGGAACAAGGCAGGCTGTGCAGGAAGGGGTGCCTAAGTGGGCTGGCATGGGGAGGCGGACACAGGGTTTCTGGGTTTGGGGTCAGACCCGTTCAAATCCAGGCCCACTGCTGACAGGCTAGGGAGCTCCCTGCTTCTTGATCTCTTGGAGTCTCAGCTTCATCACTGTCTTGACACATGGAATGATTATGCGATCTACTTGGTGGTCTTGAATTTTGCAACAATTCTGCAAGTTGGAGGCTCAGCAAAATGCCCGGCATGGAGGAGGCACTGACTTCACTCTTGTGGCCTTTGCTGGCTCCTGCGGGCTGCGCTAGCCCCCAGGTGCTCCCGATGGGGGGGGAGGGGCTGGGCTGGGGACTCCCCACTACTGGGTCTCTTGGCAGGCAGGGTGGGCTGGGCTGGCTGGGCTCAAATGGCCCACCTCCCTGTCCCTTCCCTGTGCCCGGTAGCCCAGCCCTCCATTGCCTCCACCTCCTGGCCTCCCCCTGCGCCCTCTCCACAGGCTGGTGAGGGCTCTGACGTGTGAAATAAAAAGGGATTTTAATTACCTCTCAGCAAAACAGCAATTAGAGAGAATCACAGCCCAACAGCAGTCCCCTCCTCCACTGCCCCTGCCACATCTTTCTCCCTTTTTCTCCAGCCCCCACCCTGGCTCTGATGCAGGATGGCATAGGAAATCCTCTAATTCAGGTCAAGACCCCTGTGTGCCAGGTCTGGGACACGAGTTGGGGGCCGGGTGGGGGCAAAGGACTGTCCAGGGAAGCTTCCCAATGGCCAGGGGCTGGTCACTCGGGTGGGGCCTCTCTGTGTACCTGCACCTTGGAGACAGCCAACGCTGTATCTTTGGGGTCTGTCTGTACCCCGGTACATGTCTGTCCCTGTATGTGTGTGTGTGTGTGTATGGCCCGTGTGTGTGACCGCTCGTGTGTGCAAGTAAGTGTGTCAGCACTCCGGGGCCATGCAGCCCACAAGATGAGCCCTCCGCCCTGGGGAAGCAGGCACAGTTTTCAACAGGCTTTTAAAATAATTGCCCATGACCCTGAGCCACAGTTCTCTGTCCAGGGGCCGCCCCACCCCCACCCCCCAGGCCCCTGCTGCCCCAGGGGTCACTTCTTGGTTCATCTGCACAGCCTGCAGCACCTGGGCTGTATTTGGGGAGGGGGCCGGGGAAGGTGGGGTGGGGTGTGCCCACAGGTGGCCTGAGGCTGGGGGCGGGGGTTGGGGGATGCGGTGGGTGGCTGATTGAAGAGGTAATTGCAGGCAGCAGGCCTTAGCTAATGCACGTTATGATTAAGCCCTATTACAGAGGGAGGCCGCTCAAGCATGGGGGCGGGGGCGGGGGGGGCGGGGAGGCTGATTCTGGGGGGGCCTGCGACGAGACTGACTGATAGTCTTTCTCGGTGGGTGGGGGGAACAGGCTGCCACTGCCGCCTCTGCGGTCCCCTCCCCCTCCAGAGCTATCGCCCAAGGGGAGCTTGCCCAGCTGGGAGGGGACAGCCAGAATTTAGAGGTGGGGAGGCAGTCCTCCAACACACACACTCCGCCCTGGGCCAAGGTCTGAAAGCCCCCATTCTGTGCTCTAAGTGGGCCCAGACTGCTCGGCTGAGCAGCAATTTCCTGGCCATTAATCTTGGGGTTCCTGTGGCTGTCGGGGCCCCCTGGCAACCATAAGTCTCAGTGCCAGGGGATATCATGTCATCGGGTCGCAGAAGCCAGAATGGCTGCAATTACGGGGCTGACATCAGAGACCCCCAGACCCATCCCATCTCATTGGGTGCCCTACGTGCCAATCAGGCGCTCCTCCTGCCCATTGGCTGAAGATGCGCCTGTAGCCCGATCCCCTGATGCCAGAGCAACCGTGGGGCTTACCTGTCCCTGGGGAACTGGCCTCAGAACATTTCATTTCACAGAAACCCAGAGAAGTTACTCACTTTCCCAAGAACACACAGTAAGAGGGGGGATCAGACCCCGTGTTACCCTGGTATCCTAGCTTGACTGCTTATCAGCTGGGCGACTTTGTGTCACTAAACTTCTCAGCGCCCCAGTTTCTGCCTCTGACAGATGGGGATAATAGTAGCATCTACTCCTAGAATTGTTGTGAAGATTTAAATGGGACAAATGAGCACTTAAAGCCCAAAATCTTTTCCAGAAGTCAGCTACTAGTATTTTCTAGCCTGGCCTTTGCTCTAAGACCTATATCCTTTGCAGTAAGCAGAATTCTAAGATGTTCCCCAAGATTCCTGGCCCCTGGTATACACACACACACACACACACACCCCGTTTTTGTTCAATCAAACACAAATCTGGGGACCATTGCGAAGGGATTTTGTAGTTGTAATTAAGATTCTGAATTAGTTGAACTTAAGATAGGCGGCTTTATTAGACCTAATTACTTGGGCCCTTTAAAAGCAGTTTCTCTGGTCGATGAGAGGAAGACAGGTTCAAAGCACGACACGGATTCAGTTCCAAGGAGGCTGTGCACAGATGGTTCTGGAGCTGGAGGGGCCGCCAGGCAAGAGGTACAGGTGACTTCCGGTTGCTGAGGGCAGCTCCTGGTTGCCAGCCAACGAAGAACGAACATCTTGATTCTGCACCAAAGGAACTGGATTCCGGCCCAACAAGTGGGCTTGGGAGAGAAGCCTGAGCCTCAGCAAGAGGGCCCAGCCCCCACCCACCCTGACTTCAGACCCATGAGGCCCTCAGCAGGGAGCCCAGCCCTGTGCAGCCCGGACTTCTGACCCACAGAAGCTGAGATCATAAATTTGCTGTTTTAAGTTGCTGCATTTGTGGAAATCTGTTACACGGCAGTAGAAAACTAATAAGCCTCTTGGGTAGTTCTGAGGGCAGGCGGGGGGACATTCTGCCCGGAGCGGAGCTGGGTGCTGGGCGGAGGGCAGCCCCGGGTGAGGCCAGCACTCTCAGCTGGCACTTCTGGGAGTGGGAGACAGGAAGGCAGAGACTAGCAGCCAGGCTTCCTGCTCGGGGGCCAGTGTGGGGCTGGGGCCGCTGGTATTCTTTCTTCTGGCAGTCCTCAAATCTGACCTGTTTATCCATAGGATGTCTGTGGGGGCCACTCACTGTCCGCCACCTCAGCTAACAGCCCTGGGTGGGCAGTGGTGGGTAGAGGTGGACACGGATGTTTCCTGTGATACATAGGTGTACGATGGGATCTCTGATTCTGGCACTCTGGTCCTCTATCCCATAGTTCCACTGCAGGGAGTCTCTGACAGCGTCCCCTTCCAAAACACATAGTCTGGAGGGAGGTTCCCCCACCAGGGCCAGGGTCCTATGCCTGGCCCCCTGAATCCCTCTGAAGCCCTCCGTCTCCTCCCTGCCATAGCCCTGCTCTCCTACAAGGGGCAATTAGTGGCCTTGCCTTTAATTAGCTAACGATCCCCTTCAGCTCCAATCACTTGAAATGATGATGGAGTGTGGGGGGAGGGGACCTCGGGCCCAGTGACCCTGTGAGGCAAGTTCAGGTCCTGCTGGCTTCTCTGGGCTCTGCCCGTCCCCAGCTCGCCCCTCCTCTTGCAGTCCCAGGCAACAGGCCCTGGGGATCCTGACAGGAAGTGCTCTAAGCTCTGGGGTCCAGCTTCCTATATGCCCCAAACACCATTGGCTTTATCTGCATCTTGCTGTAGGAGCTGAGCTTCCTGTCATAGCCTGTCCCTCAAAGAGGAAACCCAAGGGGCCTGGTTTTCAGAACTGGAGACCCAGAGGCCTCCACCTCTCTATTCTCTTTCCTCCCTGCCCCTTGCTGCCACCACCCAGCTTTGACTGCCAATCTGGCCTCCACCCCCGAACTGTATTGTGGTCAAGGCCTTGACACTCGGGCTGGGCATGGGCAGGGTGATGGGAAAATCTGGGGTCCCTGCAGAGCTAAGGAAGAGAGAGCAGGAGAATGCCAAGTCACAAGATAACGTCAGGTGGGGACAAATCCGTGCAAGATGTACCCAGGGCAACAGACAGAAAACAACTGGGTACCTCAGACAAGGAGATCCAGAAAGAGTTCTTGGAGGTGGGGAACATCTGGAAGGGAGGCCAACGCAGGTCCTGAGATTTGTCCTGAGGTCTCTGGGCAAAGCTACCTTGGCACGTGCCAGGTCCTCAGGGATCAGGACTTCCTGCCGGACACAGTTCCTGGGCTGAGATCACAGCTGGGCCCTTGGCCATGTTGCCCTCACAGCCCAGCCGGTCCCCTACAGAGCTGTCCCTTTATCTACTAGTCCATAGGGTATGTGCCCCCTGAGACTCCGAAGGCTGTGGATAGCTTTAAAGCTCAGCTTCAGGGCTTGGGAGCTGGGTGAATGGGGGCAACTTTCTTTTCTTTGCTGGTTTTTTTGTCTACGTGTAAATTGGGGCCCATGCCTGAGGCCCCCTTCTGGGATTTTTAAGGCTCAGTGTGGTGCAGCGGGTAGAAGGCCTGGCCCAGAGTGTGGCACTTAGGACATGTTCCACACGTTTTATTATGAGGGTTCCACCTGCAACTGTGAGAGGCCCGTCCAGACCGGCGTGGGGGCCTGCTCTCTTCAGCCCAGTCCATGCACCGCGTTCCAGGCTGGGCACAGAGGGGCACAAATCTCTTCTGCAAGGAGAGACCTTCAGGTAGGGCCTGCCCAGCCAGGGTTCCATTAGGGGATCCCAGAAGCTGAGAGGGAACTAGAGAAGGACAGGAGGGCCGGGGATGAGGCTCTTGGGCTGAGGGGATGCCTAGAACAAAGGCACAGATATGGGGGGGGTCCCTTCCCCTTGAAGAGGAGGGATGTTTAGGGGAGCATAAGCCAAGAGGCTGGAAGGGGGTCTGAGGCCAGGCTGAGAAGGCCTGGGAAACCACGACGACAACGAGGGGTCACGGAGGGTGTGGGGCAGGAACGGGCAGGGGGCAGCAGCCCCTGGGGGAGCAAAGCTGCAGGAAGGGGGAACTATGGACCAGACCCAAGACAGGGTGGATGGGAAGGAGGAGAGGAAATAAGGTGAGAGAGAGACATTCTCTACAGTAAGGTGATGTAGAGAATGAGGAAGAGGGGGGAAGCTAGAGGTGAGCTGGGTGTGGAACGTGGTGAGCCTCGGGGCCCAGGAGGGGCGGGACCAAGGGCCTGGGCAGAGTTGGGAGCCACACCAGCAGCTGGGCACAGCCTCCAGGGGACAGACAGTAGCTGGAGCCGGGGAAGGCAGGGCAGGGTGCGCGGGGGGGGGGGGGGGGGGGGGGGGG